>NC_134110.1:81240000-81577500 GCF_040939455.1 Microcebus murinus | reverse complement strand
ACAGAGCAAAAATAGCAATGAACGTGGTAAGGTTAGCCTACCTACTGGCCACAAAAATAATGGTATAATTCCATGTGATTTTTATTTTACCTCTTTTCGAGAGTGAACCAATAAGCTAGTCACCAGTTGGTACTAAGAAGGAGCCCGCAAACCCCATACCTACTGTGTTGGCTGAGTGCCCAGAGCCTTGCACTCACACTGGCTCATTTTTATGCAATGCGTGTTCACTATCCATTTCTTGAACAACAAAACATCCTAGGTCTGGCCCCTAAAGTTGTTAGAATGTCACAGAGTAGATATTCAGACTAAAGAAAAAGATAACCTCACTTGCAAACTAGGGTTTATATACAATGAGCTTGGGAGTCCCTACTCAGTGCCCAATGCTGTGTTTTATGGGTGTCATTTCATTTTATCCTCAAGGAAACCCCCAAATGTAGGTGATAGGAGCCTTCCCCCTTTTGCAATGGGGAAATGGAAGCTCGATGCGGCAGTTAGAATGGAGTGTCAGGTTTATCTAAAATCCAAGTACTGTCCCTAGCTGTCTTCTCCATTTTAAAGGGTTCTCTTGTTACAGTGCTACTTATTATCTTGCACATGAAAGCCTTCAACATGGATGGCTGCATATGCCAAATATGCCAGGCTACCTTGATTGTGCTACTCTCCACTGTAGAAGCATTCTTACACCTCCAAATACGTCTTCCCATTTTACGTCTCCCTTACACATTACACACTCTGTGTCCCACCCAAATCTGACTACTTATTTTCATGATCTGAACAGGCTTGATCTTATTCCACATGGCTTACGTGCGTTGGTACAGAAATCAACCTGCAAACTCAGATTTGCAGAAATAGAACTTTATTTTTCTCTAATCAACTTAATTTCTATCTGAATCTCTCTTTCTGGTGGGATTGAGGGAAGTTAATAGAAGTCAATTAGGGATGACTACATAATTTCCAGGGCCTGGTACAAAATGAAAATGCAAGCCCCTTATTAAAAAATTATTAAAAGTTTCAAGATGGCGAAAGCAGAATATTAAACTGAGTGCTGGCCACTTCTGAGTATGAAGTCCCGTTTGACTGCGTAGGTCATACACCAACGAAGGGGGTCTTACAGTCAGTTTTGGGATTCCTCCCACTTCTGTGCTTATGTCTAAATTCTGGGGAACTCAGGTAGTACTCCTGGTGGGGAGGAGACACCAAATCCTTGGTGTCCCCCTCCCATGCTATCTTTAGAGAAAACCAGTATATCTGGTCCTTCCTCATTGGTCCAAGCAGATTGCCTCATTCTTGTCCATGAGGCCTTTCTGCTTTCTGCTACTGTTGCTCCAGGGAACGAAGGAAGAGCTTTGAGACTGCCTTAGACTGAAACACATCCCTGCTCTTAAACCTTCAAGTCTGTCTAGGGGAGGGTGTCATCCCCCAACCCACAGAACTCAACTTGGGGGAACACAGGGCTCTATTTGTGAGGACCTACAAAAACTATGTGCTCCCTTTCCCCCTCCCTGCTCCCCACTCTCTACCCTAGAGCACTCTTCCCACTTCCCAGATCCTGGAGTTTTGTCTCTTACTTAGTTTTTTCTGTGCCCTGAGTCCTCAATATTTCCCTTCAAGGCCCAAGCTATAGACCTACAAAAGCCCGGAAGAAGTACCCTTCTCTCTCTTCTTTCTGCTTTTGACATCCCCTGAAATAAGGACTATTCAACAATAAAGTTGTCCCAGTAGAGAAGAAATTGTGAAGTCAGGGGGTGGGGGGGATGGGAGATGAGAGCGAAATACCAGGAAGAACAAAATTGGTTGATATTTTAAACACATTATCCAGCTACATATGATATTCCCAGGGTTGTGAGAAGTTTGTGTGTGAACCTCACCACCTCTGTAGATATCCTATTCCATCTTTAGAAACTTTTACCTTAAATATCCCCTGTAGTATCGGTAAAACTTAAAGGACACTCATACACAGTGACCATCGTGCACCAGACATACATGGTTCTAAGTGTTTTACTTTAACTCATTAACTCACGGGAGCTAAATTAACCTTCTTAAGAGGCCTAACAAGCAGGCAGTATTAGCATTTCCACCGTACAATTAAGGAGGGTGAGCGACAGAGATGCTAAGGACTTGCTCTGGGTTACTTAGTAAAGGAGTCACATATCCAGGATTTGGGCTCCAGCAGGGAGATTCCAGAGACCTCCCTCCTCTTAACCAATATTCCCTCTCACTTCCCTAAGCAGAGAATGAAAGTTGTCTTGATACAACTCTCGCCTACCAGCACTAGGACAATGTGGGATCCTATGGAACAAATCTTATCATTTCTACCAAATGGTGGGAAGGCTTCCAAACTTGAGTCACTTATGCAGTTATCACAGCCACCTTCACCTTCTCTCTGCTTCCCCTCTGAACCTCTCTCCTTACCCTAAATATTAACACACGGATCTGGGATTCTCTCTCTCTCTGCCTCCTCCTTGCTTTCTCTATTTTTTAGCATAAAACAAGTTTCTTTATCCTTTAAATAATAATTTGGTATATTTTTCAAATGCATTAATATTATCTATATATAAGACTCATATATATTAATTGCTATAAAGCCAACTGATATTGGCTATTAATGTAATAGCCCCCCACTATTAAGAATAGTAATAATCAAAGCTAACACACAGTGCTTATTACATATACCCATTATTCTAAGACTTTATGTATATTAACCCATTTACATGAAACAATTCATGGTACTTATTACAAGGGCTTTCTGTGCTCTCGTGGGAAGGCTGTACTGTGATTTGACATGAAGGATGGTCACATTCATGGAGCCTCTGTCCTCAGGCTCTTCAGGAGCCTGTGCCTCCTTGGTGGTTACAACTTTCCTTCTTACCAAAAGACGGGAACTGGGTCACACAATCTCCTGATGTTCTTTCCAACATTAATATTCATAATGGAAATTTTGCTTTATGTTTAGCCTTTTAAATGACAATTTATACAATGCATAGCTAAGAAACTAATTATGCAAAAAATGTCTATTGAATTATTTTAACATTCAGTTTCTAAACTGGGGCTGGGTTGCGGGGTGGGAAAGGGAACACAGGCAGCAAATGTCAGAGAGCCACATGTGGGAAGAAACGAGAGATGCACTTGTGCTTGGCTGGCACCCCTCAGAAAATGGCCCCAGGAGGAAAGAGCCCTGGGGCGGGAAAGCTCCCCTGGCCCCAGGATCGCCCTGCCGGGTAGAGCAACTTAATGGAGCATGTGTTAATACATCAAGGGAGCAGGGACTTGACTTCCTAATCTGCACTTTGCACTCAGCTGCAGGCACACTGCAGGCATCTCCTCATGAGGCAAACATGAAAATGAATTGCTCCCTGCCACGATGACGTTGGGGCTTGCTGTGCAGAGCTGTATGTTGCGGATGGGAGGAGTTAAAGGTCTCTCCTTTTAGAGGTGGCAGAGAAAATCTGGATTTGTGTTCTGATAACACACTGTGAACAAGATCTGTAAGACATGCCCTGTTTTGAGAAGTTGCTACAGGTACACCCAAAGTTCCTCCTTAAGAAATGGATACTTAGAAATCTGTTAAGGATATAATGATGGGGTGTTTCATTCATTCATTGATTTAAAAATATGCACTGGGATCTTAACAATAACAAGAATTTGGGCACTTTTCCATTTAGAAGGAGTTCGTCCTTATTTGATTTTTACCTCTTTGATCTTAAAAGTGTGCAGAACTGTAAGTATGAGAAACGTGACCACACGATTATTGCGGTTTCTATCTGTTGTTGTGGGGTAATTATGAACAGCATCTCTGACACTGTTGAGCAGAATTCTAGTTTGGAGAATAAATAAAATGGCCACTCCAAGGTGACAGGGATGAAATAACATGCCCAATGTCATTTAGTCAAAGCGAAACTGTGCTTTAATACCCAAAAGTCTGCTCAAGTAGTAGCAGTTTGACAAAGAAATATGTCATCACTGTCCCTTGCCTGGTTCTTTTTGTTCTTTCTTTCTCTGACCCCTAATTTCTTTCTATTCTTTCACCTAAAGCATCACTACTCTTTGTAAAATGGGTCCATATCCTGACTCCAAGGCCCCACTCAAGCTGTCTGGGAAGGCTGACTGCTGTAGCAACCGCGGAGTTTCAGTGGGTTGCATTGAAATAAAAGTGTCCTTCTCACTCACGCAGTAGTTCTACACAAGAGCTCTTGGTTGAGTGATTCTTCCAGGCAGCTATTTTCCCAATGACGACTCGAAGACGCCTTTCATCTTATGGCTCCATTTTCTACTAGGATCACAGTCGTTTTCTACTAGGATCACAGTCGTTTTCTTCCAGCTGCCAGGAGAGGACAAAAGAGAAGGGAGGACAGACCTAGAAGTGGTATTCAGCACTTCCACCCACAGTCTGTGGGCCAAACTTTAGAAAGGCAGCATATCCCCAATTTATTTTTCTGCACAAGAAGAAGAGGAGAGAGTTTGGTTCTAAAGTCTGCTAACATCTCCCTTCTAGTCATCAAATACCCGTTTCATTTATTCGCTCACACACAGAAAATACTAATCCCCTCCTGATGGGAGGTAGCATGAAGTCACATCCAGTTCCTGCTTTCAACTCAAAGTCCAGGGTTTCTGAGGGATGATTCCTCCACGTCAGGTTCACATGTGGATCCCTGTGATCCCCTGACACATGTAGTAAAAAGATCAATCATCTATACCACCACCGCAGTACCAAATACACAAAGGAGAAGCTTGGATAGGATAGCCACAACAACCCATTTGGAAAGAGGAAGAATGGAAAGTACAGCAGTTGCTGGTGTATGTAGCAATTCTGAAATGTTGTTGGACATACATTATAAAGAGCTTCTATTCTAGTAGAAGGGGTTATTCCTTCAATAGACTCTCATTCTGCTCCCTGAAAGAAACTCTCTCTTCCATTGTTTTCTGTGGCTTCTGATTCTACCCTCAAGGTGGCTGAGCTTCGAGGCCATTTTGTGTGGCCACAGCTGAAGAGGATGTAGGGGTGTGTGTTCTCCTTGGGGGGTGCACAGCTTTATCAGCTTGTTTCCTTGACAGTTTTCTGATGTCTTTGCTTCCAGTAAATTCACTGTGTCTAGTCATATTTTCTTTTCTTTTTTTTTTGTTTTTTTTGAGACAGAGTCTCGCTTTGTTGCCCAGGCTAGAGTGAGTGCCATGGCATCAGCCCAGCTCACAGCAACCTCAAACTTCTGGGCTCAAGCAATCCTACTGCCTCAGCCTCCCGAGTAACTGGGACTACAGGCGTGCGCCACCATGGCCGGCTAATTTTGTCTCTATATATTAGTTGGCCAATTAATTTCTTTCTATTTATAGTAGAGACGGGGTCTCGCTCTTGCTCAGGCTGGTTTCGAACTCCTGACCTCGAGCAATCCGCCCGCCTCGGCCTCCCAGAGTGCTAGGATTACAGGCGTGAGCCACTGAGCCCGGCCTCCTAGGTAAAATTTTCAAGCATGCTTTATTTCTCTTCTTTTTAGCCCAGTCCCTGTTTTCCCTCCTCCTCTATCCCTTCTTTCTCTTGGTCTCTGTCTTGTTCTCTTTCTGAACTTAATGGTGGCTACCTCAAAGAATTCTGAAAGAAAAGACTTATATAGAAATTAAGCAATCTGTTATTTGCCACACTATGGTTATTAACAGGCCTTTGCTTCTCAAAACTACTGTCTCATACATTACTGTCTGAGGTCTAGAAACAGGTTTTCCAACCCTATAAAGCCCCAAATTTTGGAACTCTTTCTCCTCCCTTTCACTGTTGCTTGCAAACTGACTAATTCCTTTCTGAGCTCAACTCTTTCTTACAGTATGTTGCTGAAGGCAATCAAGGAGCCAATACGTTGTAACACTTCTCAACCACTTTTCCTAGAAACATAAGCTGATTAGGGAGGTCTGCCTTCTAAATTATTGCAAGCACAGTTCACCAAATATTTTGCCATTGCATAACACAGTATCAACTTTTCAGTTTCTGACATCTCATTCCTTGTTGCCCACTGTCTGACCACTAAGCAAATGGCATGTTTTAGATTATTATGGCAGCACCCAATTTCAAGATACCCGTTAGTCAAAAAGGTACCCATTTACCCATTACCCAGATTAGTCAAAAAAGACTACTGTTATAAACGACTGAAATATTCCAATGGCAGAGCACCATAAAGATTTGTTTCTAATTTATGCAACAGCCTCAGCATCGCTAATCCTAATCAAGTTACTCTCCTGGGGTCCTCCTCAAAGAGATAAATCCAGTATCCAGAATATTTTCTCCTTGTGAATCTGCCATCCCCTGGGGACGTAGAACCCTTTGTTTCCAGTTTTGTGAATGGGTCTTTTAGGGACAGACATGGTTTCGAGGGGCAAGTTCTGGAAGTGTATCACATCATTTCTGCCTCTGTCTCATGGACCAGGACTGATTTCAATTATCCCACTTAAACTGATAAATACAGCCAAGCTGAATCCCCAGGAAGGAAAAGAAACAGAGCACACCAGTTATTAGTTTACTGCATCTCTCCTCCACATTGATACTTCAGTGCCTGCTCTGCAATATTGGACTAGACTCTCAACACTTCTGCATAGTGAAGCTCCACGTTAGGCTTTGTCACTAGGTGTTGCTGCAAGAATGCTGCAGTTGGAAGGGGGATTCCCTTCCTGGCTCTTGTGTGTGGTGACAGCAGCGCTGTGTCCCCACTGCATGCCTAGAGTGTGCGGGCCCTTAAGAACCTTGCAGCCCGAGCACAGGACTGGTGACTGCCCCCAGCATCCTTCCTGGTGTGGATACCACACATTTTAGGCTTCACACTGGCAGCAACACCTGACTTTTTGAGCACCCGCCCACAAGCCTCAGCTCACCAGCACCCTGGCGTGTTGCTTCCTGTTTGCCTATGACTGCGGACCAGCTCCACCTGGGGCAAACTTCTTCACCATCCAGTTGGCTGAAACCACACTTCTCCAATGAGTTCTGAGACCCAGGCCTGGAGATGCAAGTTTGTCCTTAGCCGCGCTCCCTCACCCCTAGGATGCCCTTTAGATAGAGTTTTCTTTACATTTGTACAGTTACTTCTCTACCATAGGGTAATAATTCTTTTTTTTTTTTTTTTATTGAGACAGAGTCTCACTTTGTTGCCCAGGCTAGAGTGAGTGCCGTGGTGTCAGCCTAGCTCACAGCAACCTCAAACTCCTGGGCTCAAGCAATCCTTCTGCCTCAGCCTCCCGAGTAGCTGGGACTACAGGCATGCACCACCATGCCCGGCTAATTTTTTCCATATATATATTAGTTGGCCAATTTATTTCTTTCTAGTTATAGTGGAGACGGGGTCTCGCTCTTGGTGAGGCTAGTTTCGAACTCCTGACCTTGAGCAATCTGCCCGCCTCAACCTCCCAGAGTGCTAGGATTACAGGAGTGAGCCACCGCGCCCGGCCAAATTCTTGAGAATAATCTTTCCCTATTGAAATTACTCTGTGGTTTTTGCCTTCTGGTTGGGCCCAGGCTGTTACATCTGGTTGGGTGAGTATGTAGCAGTTTCTGTCGGAGCCTGAGTCACACACATGAGCTCTAGACTGTTTCTGTCAAGTACTACAGCACAAGGCATATTTCATGAGAAGAGAACTGAAACCTGGGTCTTCTGATTCTAAATTACTATAAGTTATAAAAAAATCATATAGGACAAGGAAAATGTACTTTTCAGTAGAAAAATTCAAGTACAATAGTATTATTTCTAAAAGATAATGGTTCCTCATCAAAGGTATTTAGGAGGATAGAACAAGTTATGCAACATTAAACAGAAAATAAATCATTATCATATTTAAAAGATTGAAAATACATTACCTTGACACTGCTAGGTAGCAGACCTAAAATTAAATAAATGTTTTGTTCTTATCCATTTCTCTCTGTGTATAATGTTTTTTATTGAGATATATTCAGATACCATAAAGTTGATTATTTTAAAGTGTGCAGCTTATTGGTTTTTCGTATATTCACAAGTGTGTTAATATCACCACTCTCTAATTCCAGAATATTTTCATCACCCTAAGAAAAAAAATTAAAAAACTCTATCCTTATTAGCAATCATTCCCATTCTCCCCTACAGCTAATCCTTGGCTTGTCAACCACTGTGTACTTTCTGTATGTGTGGATTTACTTATTCTGGATATTTCATACAAATGGAATCATAGCATATATGGCCTTTGTGTCTGGCTTCTTTCATTTAGCCTAATACCTTCAAGGTTCAACCATGATCTAGCATGTTGCATGTAATTTTTAATGCTGGATAATTATAATCATTGTATCTATACACACACACACACACACACACACACATTCTTCTCTGTTACCTATAAAACCTATGTTAATAATACCAGGACAGCCATCTAGTTTTTTGTTTGAAAGGGGATAATTATGAGGGAGAAAGTAAAAATCTAATGTTTTCATGAAATTCTGAATGTGAGCAGAAAAGAAAGTGAAAAATACCTCCAATCCTGCCTTTTAAATTTTCTCTCATAGTATATTGCTACCAATAATCAACACTTACATAACACTTCAGAATTTCAACACATTTCTATATTGAATGCCAAAGGTAACACCTACTGCAGGAATTATATGCTGTGCTTTACTTCTAGGAAACTGTAGGAATAGTATAAATAGCACTACTATTTCTTTTTAGTTGTTATTATCACACATCCTAAATATAAGTTAATAAAACCTCTAGTGTTTCTGTAAAAATGCTTCTGTGAATAGCAATTGGCAAAAACTCACATAAGAGTTTGCTTCTTGTATTTTTTCAGAAAAAATCTTGAAGTTGGGTTAATTGTGAGTGTTCTCTACAAGAGTAGCATGAACTAATTTAACCTAAAGTTTTCTGTAACCTAAGAAGGGAGATGAGATGTGATATATAATGCCATCATCACAATCATACCTTCATTTAATGTTTTTTCCCCCGACCCTATCTTCTAAGGTGCCAAAAGCTATTCTCCAGCAGTAATAAAAAATTCTAGTCTATGTTTGGTATTTTTGTAACAGTCCTCTGAGATATGAGGTAGAAATATTATTACAGCTGGAGAAAGAGATGATGGCAAGTTAAGTGACTTGTCCAAGGAGACACAATAAATCAGATGGAGGCCTTGAGAATAAACTTTGACTTCCCTTTAAGACTTTTCTCTGTGATACCATGTGGCCTTTTTGAGCCACTGGAAGTCTCCTCATTAACCCTGCAGTTAATCTTCATGTTTTATAAGACCTTTTCCAGATTCATAAATATAACCTTTTAAAATACAATTTCTCAGGCAATGTAAATTAAAGAAATCCACTCTTAATAAAGACCAGAGAAAATCTACTCTATCCACAAAATATAGGAAACCCAGTAACTTAGAATAATGACTTCCATCTGCCCCTAGTAACTGATACGAGGTTATCACATGGCCTTGCTTATTACCCTTATTATTGAGGACTGATACATAAATATGTTGGGACTACTGGCTATAGTTTTGCAATAATGGGAGCAATATGTGGAATATAATATGAACTCTAAAGATTTCTTAGTGAAGGAAAGATGATTCCTCTTTCCAATGTTAAAGATGGCTTTTCCGAAAATTACATTTGCCATGTTCTATGTAGTGAGTCGGACATCTATAAACTAGGTTCAGACACAGCATCACAAGATGTTTCACATTAAAGATATCTGCTCCCCAGATACTATCAATTTTACTGGGTGATTCTTTTATTGGTCCTATTGTGCTTTTCTGTATCTCAGAAGAAAAGCTGCATTGCACAAGCCCGATCCATAGGATTTCTGTTATCCTTCCTGACTTGGATTGCCCATCTGTGTTGTATATAACAAAGGAACATATCACTGTTCCTTAAGTACATTGGCCATTCCCTTTCAAGATAGTTCTTTACTATCTCCCATCTTAGCACCCATGTTATAGAGGCCTGCTTTTTTCTTTCAGATTGGAGTCCCTTTTTTAGGCTCTCAGTCCAGAGAAGTAGTCAAATTTAGTTTGTTTTATAACGCTATTTGCAAAAATATTCCTGATAATGAAAAATACCCTTTGCATTATTAAAATAGAATAATTAATACCTAGGTAAGAAACAAATATATTTAGAAAACTTTTCTAGGAAATCCTAATAGCTTTGTCCAAGAACTATAGGTGAGTACTTTTCACACATATGGCTGAAAGAGTTTATAGAACTGCCTCCTTCTAAGAATATAAGAAGCTTTTGTCCTTAGTATAAATTCTAGCTTTAGAGACATCAAGAAATAAAAAACAAAAGAATCAGTTCTCAGGATGCCCTATTACATTTATATATATATCTACTACATAGAATAAGGTATCCCATTGTATCATCTAGAGAAACAGAAATAATAGATCATATATATATAAAATTTTTAAAATCTATAAAATATATCTTGTTTTTAAAGAATTGGGTTATGCATTTGTAAGGACTGGCAATCCTGAAATCTGTAGAGCAGGCGGCTAGAACACAGGCAGGAGTTAATGCTTCAGTCTTGAGGCAGAATTTCTTCTCTGAAAAACTCATTTTTGCTTCTAAGGCCTTCAACCTATTGGATGAGGCCCCGCACAGATTAGTGAGGGTAAACTTCTTTATTTAAAGTCAACAGATTGTAAACGTTAATCACACTATGAAATACCTTCACAGTAACTTAGTGTTTGAATAAATACCAGGGTACTATAGCCTAGACAAATTGAGACATAAAATTAACCATCATAGTCCACCCTTTGTCAACATGGCACCTGTAACATCTCATTAAACCACACTTAGTCTCCAAATAAAGACAATAACAAGGTCACGTGTCTACCTAACATGAAACAATTATCCAACATGTAACCAAACCACACTAACCCTTTTTCAATAAGAGGATATAAAGTCCTTAGGTGATGTTTACTTTCCTTCTTGATATCCTGTATCTTTAAAACTGTGGCGTAGAGTGAACTATCATGAGTGTATCATGTCATATGATAATGGAATAAGAGAGAAGAAAACAAAGATGTTTGATACACACACACAAATAAATTCATAACAAAATGAGGACGAAATAACTCGTAACAGTTACAGTAGTCAATTCTGCAACTGATTACACGGTCATTTTTGTATTTATAAACTGCCTTATGCTACTACCTATTCCATATTTCCTTTGCCCTCAGCCAGCATCTCAGTTGGTTGTGATTCTTTGCCTGGTGGGGTGAGCTAAACCTTCATTTTGAAGGGGTCTAGGCCATTAGTAGTCCTACCTAAATTAGGTTGTTGTAGTTTTCTATTGACTTTAGTAGTATTAAAACATACCCCGAGGGATCCCCATTATTCCAGATTTACTATTCTTTACCCCCATTAGGTAGTAGCAGTTGAATTTCCCTTGGTAGCCAGGATCAATCACTCCAGCCAGTAGCTTCCTCCTTTGCCTGCTGATTGAAAAGCATGAGAAGTTCAAGGTGGCCAGGTGGCAGTCTTAACTTCCAGTTCAGTATAATCATTGCTGTGTCCTCCAGTAGAAACATTCTAAGGTTTCTAGACCAGCTGCTATAGACAAAATGTTTCGGTTCCCCATATTTATATGTTGAAACCTAATCCTCAGTGTGAGAGTATTTGGAAGAGGGGCCTTTGGTGGGTGATCAGGTCATGAGAGTCATGATTTTGATTAGTCTTATTACAAAAGAGACCTCAGAGACCTTCCTTACTCCTTTTCCCATGTGAGAACACACTGAGAAAAAGTCACTTATGAAGCAAAAAGCAGGCCCTCACCAGACACCAGATATGTCTACACCTCAATTTTCAACCTCCAGAACTGTGAGAAATAAATTTCTATTGTTTATAAGCCAATTTATAGTATTGTGTTATAGCAGTCCAAAAAGACTAAGATACCAGCAAAGCATAAGGTCATGAAGACAGGAAGCAAGTTTTGCTAATGAATCACTAGAGCTAATAGTGAGTGGTGCCACCTCCATTTCTACTCCTTATCTACTGGCCAGTGGTCCTGGCTATAGGAGAAATAACAGTATTAGACCTTGATTTAGAGCATATATAGCTTCCTGAGAACATGGCTTCAATCCTGCAAGGTGTTACTACCTAGCTTGTGCTATAATGTGGTCTTTAAAAGATAATTCTAACACTCTTCCAAGTCAGCTTCTTCCAAATGGTAGTCTACATGATAAGACCAGTGAATTCCATAACCATGGGTCCATTGCCCCACTTCCTCTGCTTTGCAGTGAGTTCCTTGATCAGAAGTAATGCTGTGTGAAATACCATGATGGTGGATAAGGCATGCTATAAGTCTATGGATGGTAGTTTTGGCAGAAGATATGTGTGTAGGGAAAGCAAACTTATATTCAGAGAAAATGGCTATTCCAGAAAATTAACACATGTACCTTATACACACATGCATCCTCCATGCTAGGGATAAGTTGACCTACACAGTGAAATCATGTCATCCAGAGAGGATAAATGGAGAGCTATTGCTACGTGATGGGTAGCATGGACTATGGAAACTTTGAATGAACAGATACTCTTTGATGTATGGTAGGAACATATTTCTGTAACTTATACTGTTGGGAAAAAGCATATTACAGAAGAAATATTGTTTTGTATCTGGAAACTATATCCTATTACTTTAAAATTAACAGCAGAGTCAAATAGAAATTTTCCAGTGCCTAAGAAAGACCAAACTCAGAAAAATATCTTAATGGAAATAAGGGTTTATGCCCAGGCCTATCTCTTATTTCAGTGTATGCTTGGACAAATTGCTTTTATTGAAATGTTTATGTAACATTTCAATCCTGATTTGAAAATAAGGATAATAGCTCTTTTGTGTGTTTTACCTCCTGTTAGGATTAAATGGGAAAATATATTTAAAGCAAGTAGCTCAGGGCACAGAACATAGAAACTGCTTAAGAAATTATAATTAAAAAGATATAGATACTCATTTTATTTCACAACAATCCTGTGAAGTAGTTTTTAACTAGTCCTGTTTTATGGATGAAGAGACTGAGGCTGAAACACATAAAATGCTTTGCTGAAGGTCAGAGAAACTAGCTCAAAGAGATGAACCATAATTCACATTCAAGTTTTCTTCCTTCACATAATGTTTACTGTGGGTTGTGTGTGTGTGTGTGTGTGTGTGTGTCTGTGATTTCAAAATAAACACGGGCTTATTGTAGAAAATTTTAAAAACACAGAAACAAATAAAGGGGAAAATTCATTACTACCTTTTACCATTATATATTTAATATATAAATTCACATAAGTATAGATGATATTATTAATAATGATAATAATACCAGGCTTCATTGAGTCCTTTTATGAACCAGGGGCTTTTATAAGTACTTCACATAAATTAAACTACTTGGCCCTGACAAATGTTATAGAGGGTAAGCACTGTTCTTATCTCCATTTACCAAGGAGGAACTGAGGGCTGGAGAGGTAACCAGCTTCAATGGTGGAGGCCACTCACACCTGGGCTGGCTGACAACAGAATCTGTATCCTTAATAGCCCTAATACAGACATATTTGATTACATTGGAATCATATTACACACATTTTCTAATGAGACTTTCCCTCAGACATATGTTACTATATTTTCATGTTTTTAAATATATATCTATATGCTGATGTTTATTGACAACATAGTATTACAACTTAAAAAGTATACCATTATTTATTTGGCTAATTTTATATTGTTGGATGCTTAAGTTGGTGCTGTTGCTGTCTTTGATGGTTACTTTTATGCATCAGTTTGACTGGGCTAAGGTATACTCAGTTGGTAAAACATTATTTTGGGGTATATCCATGAGGGTGTTTCCAGAAGGGATTAGTATGTCAATTAGTAAGACTCAGTCAAGAATATTGCTCTCCCTAATGTGGGTGGGCATCATCCAATCCATTGAGGGCCTAAAGAGAACAAAAAGGCAGAGGAAGGGCAAACTTGCTCTCTCCTCTTCCGCTGGTGCATCCATCTTCTCCTGCTCTTAGACATCAGCATTCCTGGTTCTTGGGCCTTCAGACCTGGATTGGGACTTACATCATTGGTTGTCAGGCCTTTGGACTTGGCCAGGAACTCCGGCTTGCAGAAGGCAGATTATGGGACTTCTCAGCCTCCATAATTAGGTGAGCCTGATGATAGATCTCTTTCTATATATCTCTATACATCCTATTGGTTCAGTTTCTCTGGAGAACCCTGACTAATGCACTCTACCACATATTAAGTAATTTGTATTTATTATTAATCTCACATATGCCTTTCTCACTCCTCATGCTATAATCCTGTATCCAGAAGGTGCAAAGGCACAGCCAACGCCCCAGTATAGTCTATCATACAACTCAACTCAGGGCTTCTTCCAAAGCTCTCTGCTTCTTCATTGTTAGAGATTTGTAGTCAAGAACTTTTATCAGACATTGCAAT
Source organism: Microcebus murinus (assembly GCF_040939455.1). Classification (NCBI taxonomy): domain Eukaryota; kingdom Metazoa; phylum Chordata; class Mammalia; order Primates; family Cheirogaleidae; genus Microcebus; species Microcebus murinus. Next base: position 81,563,092 of record NC_134110.1, on the reverse strand, counting down.
GTAATTAGAGATCTGTTTGATAATTTTGCTTTGTGAAAAATATTGTTTTCACAACTAATGCCTACAGAAATCAAGAATTCCTTCAAATTTCTTAAATTTTAAGTTGCAAAATAAAACAACTGTTGACTAAGGCAAATAATGTCAAGTGTAAAACTTTTTTAAAATTAAATTTTTCATTTCTCTCCTACATAAAAATATATGCATGCATACCTACCCATTTGTTCCAATAAAAATTTGATGTCCTTTTTTGCCTTCCAATACAAAAATCAATGCAAAAATGAGAGATCATACTTTAACCTCAAATAACAATTCACAAACTACATGATCATTTTAAGAAGAATAAAGGGGAAAATATCAAGGAAAAGAAAGATTCCTTTAGGTGTTTTTTGTTTGTTTTCTTGTTTTCTTTTTTCACAATTAACACAATAGTATATGGGGTCACGGGATATCTTAGTCTGAGAAAGAGTATTGGGCTAAAATTTGGGAAGGATTCCTGGGAAGGTTTCTTTCTTGCTCTTGACTTTGTACATTCAAAGTACTTTAAGAACTTGGAGAAGAATCTCAGGACATGGCACCATCTAGATGCCATAATGTATTTATTTTTATGGCCAGTGCCCAAGCACTTTATGCAGGAATACTCAGACCCTGAGCTCCCTCCATTCGTCTCAGTCTCCGAGGCCAGACACTGAGGAGTTAAAGGAGGCCAGGGTGCAGGGACAGCTGGAGATAATTACTTACAATCAAAGCACACGCAAAAAATCAGCAGGAACAGCAGGGTGAGGTGTTCTGCCTGGCTGGATTATAGGAGTCATCTGGACAGAGGCAACTGGGCTTAAATACTAGTAAGGGAATTTTGCACTGTTTGATCTTATTTTAAGACCTAAGAAAGAGTTTGTGATTGGTTTGAACCTGGTTTTAAAAGCCCAAAGGTAGACATTCCTGCCATAAATGGCTTGAACTCTCTTGTCCTCTAAGTGGGGATGTATGAAGGATGTGTTAAGGCCAAGGGGGTTTTGTGTATTAAACACAAGATCAAGTTTTACTTCTAAAATTCTGAAGGATAATTTTGTACTCCTGTTTTCCAACATGAGCAATTAGTCTAAAATCCTGTACATCTGATTTTGTTTTTTGCATTCTTTTTCCTAAGATCTCTATATAAGACATCCTGACTTTCAACTTTTTTCATCAATTCACTTTTTTTCTACAGCCCTAAATTATATTTCAGCAACTGCCATTTTCCCTCATAGGTCCAAGATTCATGAGGCAAATAAATATTTCTTCAGTGAGAGAGTGTATTGTAGCTGGCACTATTTTAAGGAGATAGCAGATCTCTGAAGTCTTTAAATTGGATTTTCTTCTCAGATACATATTTTTTTGCCATTTAATATCATGTATAAAATGGATTCACTGCATTATATTCAGCACCTAAACCTTAACTCTTCTAGAAACCTTTCCTTGATGAACTCCAATCCAAAGCTACGATCACTCTTCTTTTTGATTTATCTATAGTGTTAAGAAATAAGCTCTAAACTTTACAACATTGGGCACTTTATCAGGTAACCACAGAATTAAGCATACCAAGCAACTTGAAAGAAAGGATGCTTGCTTCAAAGCTGATGGCATTAGATGTTACAAGATAAAATGGAAAAACACCTCATGTACAAACGCCTGGAGCAGGACTTACACAGACAGCATAAATGACAGCCTTTTCATTTATGAGAAGGAATTTGTGGGGGGCAGAGCTTCATGGTGGAAGTCAGAAACTTTTGTACACAAAAGCACTGTCAGAACCTAAGCTGTGTCTCCCTTCCTTAGAAGCTGCCAGTGGTTCCCTATTGCGTACAGGATGAAGTCAAAATCCGTTAGAATTCACAGCAACTCTTTATGTAGGTTTCAGATCAGCCTGTGCTGGCTCTGCCTCCCTTTCCATCTTTCCCCATATACCCACGCTCCATCTATCCCTTAAAAATGCCATTTGTGTTCTTAGCTTTGAACATTTGATCCTATTAGATCTTCGAATTCAAATATCATACCCTAATTGTACACCCTGGAAATTTTCTACATGAGGGTAAAGGCTGGCCTCAGAAACAAACAAACAGCTTTGCCCTTTCCACCTTCTCTTACCAAATCCATGCCTTATTCTCACTTGTCCTGAAGAATTAATAGACCTTTTGTTTGTGTATATATACTATAATATAATTATCTATAATTATTAATATAGTCATTCTCTCTATAATTCATTTGTTCAATAATTCAGGCATTAATTTATTCATGCATTTGTTTAAAAAGTGCTTATTGAGTATTTTCTGCATAATGATGGCCAGGCACTGCTTTAAATTCTGGGAATTAAGCAGCGAACCAGACAGACTGACGATCTGAGGGCTAATGATCTAGCCATTACCTTAAACTTCTTCATATAACATTACGATTAGCCACTTGCCTGTCTGCTATCCTTGGAGAAGGAACAACTTATTAATAATCTTTGAATCCACAAGGTTTAATAGTGTGGTTAATATTTATGAACATAATAATACATTGATGCTCACTGAGTTCCAAGTAAAGCTCTGATGCTTTACGTGAAATTTCTCATGGAATCTCACAACAGCCTGGTAAGGTGGAGAACTCATTGTTCTCAAAGAAGGCAAGAAACCTGCCTAAGGTTACACAGTTATTAAGCAGCAGAGTTAGAAATGGAATTCAGTGTGTCTGACTCCCAGAGTATAAGCGAATGAATAAATGAATGAACGAATGAAATTTTGCAGAAAGAGGCCAGTTCTTTGACTAGTGCTCCAAGCAAAGGAGACAGGTAATTGTTGGCCTAAGGAAGAACAATACAAGGAGCAAAAGGCTCCATCCTTAGTATAAAGGGAGGAGCCGGTGGCTTCATGTGCTTGAAGAGTTTGAAGCTTATGCTAAAAACGTGTCTCATCTATTTCATCACTGAAGATGGATTTCTTTAGACAAGTTAAAAATGGTTCATTCATTTTTTGCTCTCTTTATACAAATTATTTTGGACTGCTTTAAAAAGGGAACAAATCTAACCAAATTTAATAAATAAATCCGTGTTCTTCTCCCCCTGGAGCATGTTCTATAGAGGTGCCTGCGTGAGAAGCTGCTTCACTTCGCATTGGTGCCTGCAATCCTGAGCGTCTGCCCTTGTGGCTTTGGCTTGGGGATTCATCCTTGAAACCCCTCCGCGGTCTCTTGCTAAGGCTGTCACATGATTCTCTGAGAGTGACTGCCGAGGTCTTTGAAATTTCCACCTGTGCCCCACACCCCAGAATGAATTTCATTACATGCACCAAAACTTTTACATTAGACTAATACTCTCTAAAGTTGGTAAAAAAATCTTTTCAGCCTTTCCCCTTTAATGCTGTTAGAGACATCGAGAAACTTTATTTATACGATAAGATTTTAAAATGTAAATAGTGAAGAAGAGGAGACATACTAAACAGGCAGGTTGGTAGAGTTGTTATGACTGAGCATCAAAGTTCCGTCTGTGTTTCCTGATAAGTTTCATAATTCTCACCAGAGAAGGGAAGTCTTTTACTAGATAGCGTTCCTTTTGAAGTCACAATTCTTCTCTGGATATAAATACTAACAATATTGATATATTAATACTAATTAATAATAGTAGTTAATAATATATTAATATAATCAATATATTGATTAAGATTATATTAATAATAATATTTAAAACTAATTTTCCCTATTTTGCTTATAGAAATGGCCACAGAAAAAGTTCTCATCAGTTCTTTGAATAATTGATTATTGACAGAATATAGAATCCGTTTACATCAGTTGATATTTTTATCTTTGCCTTTAACTTCCCTACCCTATTTATTGGATGTAGTCATCTTCAAAATTTTTTATGAAAGATAATTTTCACAGGGTGGGAGGTGAAGGAGTAACCTTTTTTGACCTTGACTTTGTGTTTCTCTGTGGCAAGGCATTGTTAATGTAACACTCCAGACCTCTCTCCACCCCTTCATTTACTCCTTCTGAAGGATGAAGGAACTTCTCTGGCTGGTAGATCTGGAACAACTAGACGTGCCTAGCCCTGTCCTTCCTTTTTTCCTTCTCTTTAGGATGTGCCTGTCTGAAGATAGCAAGTGCTTTGGTCTGTGTGAGTGTGAATGGCATATTATGGAGTTTGAAGTTCACAATCTGTCTGACCAGGCACACTGACTCTAGATTCAGAAGTCAGAAGAGGGGTGTCATGTTCTGGGCCCATCCAAACCTTAGCATTAGTTTGGAACAACTAAAAGACCATACTTTGTAAAGCAAAAAAGTTTCTCAAAATTTATTCTAAGGAAAAGTTCTAACCAAAATGAGAATAGTTCTAACATTAAATCCTAGCTCTAAAATTCAGTGACGTTAGGTTTCTCACACTATAAACTCTCTCTTCTGCTGTAACTTTGCATTAACTTGTGTTGAGATATCTACCGTTACCTTATCTTAAAAACCTGAAAGTAGACAGTACAATTGTATGGGAGCCCTCGAGTTCTTTGGTGTTATATAACTAACTTCTAGGTGACATTACTATTAAGTATTCCAGATCCTAAGTAAGCGACTACTTGGTCTGAACATAAAATGTGCTCCACTTACACTTGAATTCCGGGAATAAAGAGTTTTACATCTGATTTTGTTTTTCTCTAATCTGGCAATGCAAGGAATGATTAAAGCAAGGGTTTGCATGGGACAGAGAAAGGTAATGATTTGCGATATCTTTCCAGAAGAACATTCTTTCTTCCCCTCCTTTTCCCAAGAGAAATAAATTGTCAGACTTAAAAAAAAAAAAATGGGAGCCTAATAAAATTCTTCCTGCATTTCATCTGTTGCTGCTTCTGGTGAAATGCACACACACACACACACACACACACACACACACACACACACACACAAATTTATTGAAGGCAAAGATTTCTGGACATTAGTCTTACAGTTCCTTTCTCACCCAAAACCCATATTTGAAAATTCTTCTGGAAAGATTATCAGAGGCAGCAAAGGATGTGGAGACATCACTATGTGAGAGTAATGGGGCATAAAACCAAATATTTATTCTACCCACTGAGCACTAGCTATAACTATAGTTTGGGAAAGAACTCCTCTGTACCTACCTCTAATGGTGAATGCACCTTCCAGATTTATCACATATGCCTGGTTTAAAGATTAGTTCCCAGTAGGAGATTCCTTAAACTGAAGAGCTTTTTGAATCAGATTTATTTGATTCTCATCTCATCTTTACTTAAGTACGGTTAGAAAGTATGGTAATATATTTTAAATGGAGGGTTCATTCATTTTAATGACAGAAAATGCCTATGGTGGCCTTGTGATATTAGAAAGCTATTTATTTACAGCTCTATAGTCTTTCTCTTTGAGAAAAGAATATTTTACAATAAGGCTTAATCAGTCCACATAAAGAAGCTACTTGTTGCAATGTCAAGCTATAGTAGGTATTAATTCTTTGTTTGTTTTTAATAATGGAGCTCTGTTGACTTCATTTTCATTTTTAATTTAATTTAATTAAAAAATTTTTAATTGACACATACTAGAAGTAAATAGTTTTAGAAGTGTATAGTTATTACATGTGATAATTTGATACATTCACATAATTTATACAGATCGAGTCAGTGTACTTGAGATATCCATCACCTTAAATGTTTGTCTTTTTTATGCTTGAAAAATTTCAATTATTCGGCCGGGCACGATGGCTCACGCCTGTAATCCTAGCACTCTGGGAGGCTGAGGTGGGCGGATTGCTCGAGGTCAGGAGTTCAAAACCAGCCTGAGCAAGCCTAGACCCCGTCTCTACTATAAATAGAAAGAAATTAATTGGCCAATTAATATATAAAGAGAAAATTAGCCAGGCATGGTGGCACATGCCTGTAGTCCTAGCTACTTGGGAGGCTGAGGCAGAAGGATCGCTTGAGCCCTGGAGTTTGAGGTTGCTGTGAGCTAGGCTGACGCCATGGCACTCACTCTAGCCTGGGCAACAAAGCGAGACTCTGTCTCAAAAAAAATCCAATTATTCTCTTCTAGCTATTTTGAAATGTACAATACAATATTGTAAACTATAGTCATCCTACTGATCTATCAAATGCTGTGTCTTATTTCTTCTATCAAACAAACCTTTGTACCCATTAATCAACTTCTCTTCACTCCCCTCCCTTCCTGTTTCTAGCCTCTGGTAACCACCAATGTATTATCCATCTTAATGAGATCTATTTTTTTAGCTCCCACATGTGAGTAAGAACATTTGATATTTGTCACTCTGTGCTCGGCTTATTTCACTTAACATAATGACTTCTACTTCCATCCATGTTGGTGCAAATGACAGGATTTAATTCTTTTTTTATGGCCGAATAGTATTCCATTGAGTGTATTTACCACATTTTCTTTATCAATTCATCCATTGATAAGCACTTAGGTTGATTTCATACTTTAGCTATTGCAAATAGTGCTGCAATAACCATGATTTCCTTTCTTTTGGATATATACCCAGTAATGGAATTGCTGGATCATATAGTGGTTCTATTTTTAGTTTTGAGGAACCTCTATATTGTTCTCCTTAGTGATTGCATTAATTTATATTCCCACCAACAATGTACGAGTACTCCCCTTTCTCCAAATCCTTGCCAGCATCCGTTATTGCCTCTCTTTTTGATAAAAGTTATTTTAACTTGGGTGAGATAATATCTCATTGTGGTTTTAGTTCAAGGGGTTACTTCCTCACGCCGGACTTTCCATCCATCTAATTCTTTCAGTTTTATTTCTAGATGATACAGTTAAGACATGTGTCTCTACTTTTGTATGTTATTAATTTCTCTGCTTCTTGAGGTTCGGCGATATAGTAGTGTATCTTTTAAAAATTTAATTTTCTAAACCCATTTACTTCTTATCCAGTGAAATAACAAGCAACTGGTTAAAAGTTACAAAATATAAAATTATTTAATCTTTAAAATTACATCATTCAAGTACATTTAGAATATAAAAAAATTAAGTGGTATAGAACCTTTAAAAAATTTATGCACTCTTACATGGCTTTATTCATTATGAAACATATAATATACATGCATTATATAGGTGTAAAAAGTTAGAAGATAGACAATGATAATAAAATTATTGCCTAGAAGTAGAGTGTGTATGATTGTTTAAAAAGTTTTAATATTTTATTTTTATTACTTAAAATTTATAAAAGAAATATTTATTTTTCAATCAAAAAATGGCATTTTTGAAAGTCTGAACTAAAGAAACATTTTTGGGGGGACTAAAAAAGCAGCTTTCTGTCCCTGCTTTTACAACAGTGTAGATTTTGTCTCATTATCTGTGCTTCACTCATGTAGCTATATAAAATAACATTAAAATAACCCTCAAATATTACCTAAATAGTAAAGTTTTCACTTATATGCCGACTACACATTGCTTTTTTCATCAATGTTTACTTAAAGTATTTTACAATAAAAATAATAAAGTAGTAAAATGAAAATTGAATTGGAAAAGAGGACACAAGTCTACCAACCCTAAAAGCCAAAATAATTGCTCTATTTCTGCCTGAAATTTGTCCCTAATGTTTTCTTCTCTTCACTTACAAGAAGGAACAGATCCTTAGGGGAAACAATTTTTCTAGCACTATATATTGAAAAAAAAATCTCTGATGGGATTCTAACATTCAGTTCAATGTTAATGTTATCACTAACATACAATTTGCTCTTGCATTTGCAAAAATTTACCTTCATTGAAAGAAAAAGGCAAAATATTAAAATGAATCTTAATGAAAGCAAGATTTTGGTGGCTAAACTGATGGGGTGCCATATATAATTTTCTAGTTTTCTAACTTGATCCAGTGATGACATCTGGAATGGATGAAAAGCACATCACTTATAAAAGCTTTTCAAATATCGTTTCTCTAAATCCAGCTTCTTATTGTAATTTTATGGCTGTAGGCCTAATATTCTATATTTGTTTACTAAGGACAAATTGATTGATTAGATTAATGAAAAATGGCAGGGTTATATGACAGAACATTCTCAATTTCCTTATTTCCAAATGACAAAAGTGAAGTGTAATTGTATATCATAAGAAACAACATCCCATCCATCCATCCATCCATCCATTTATTCTTTCTTTCTTTCTTTCTTTCTTTCTTTCTTTCTTTCTTTCTTTCTTTCTTTCTTTCTTTCTTTTCTTTTCTTTTCTCTTCTTTTTTCTTTTCTTTTCTTTTCTTTTTTTTTTTTTTTTGAGACAGAGTCTCGCTGTCACCTGGGCTAGAGTGCCGTGGCATCAGTGTACTTCACAACAACCTCAAACTCCTGGGCCCCAGTAATCCTACTGCCTCAGCCTCCTGAGTAGGTGGAACTACAGGCCACCATGCCCGGCTAAGTTTTTTCTATTTTTAGTAGAGATGGGATCTTGCTCTTGCTCAGGCTGGTCTTGAACTCCTGAGCTCAAGTGATCCTTTCGCCTCAGCTTCCCAGTGTGCTAGGATTACAGGCACAAGCCACAAAGCACTGCCCCATTTATTCTTTCATTAGACAAATATATCAGTTAGGATGCATAGTAGTTTATGTATATACTCATAAAAACCCAGGCAATATAATAGAGATGAAAAAAAAGACAGGTTTGAAATATATTTGAGGCATAATTGGCAAGATACAAAAACTGATTTAATGTGGGACATTAAGAAGGAGGATCAAAAATATTCCAGATTTCTACTTCAGGTGACTGGTACTATCAATTTAGACATGACTCATTGGAAAAATAGTCTATCTGAAGGGGAAGATGAAGAGTTTTATCCTGGACTTGTTAAAGTTGAATTGCCAGTGGGAATTCCAGGTGGAGTCAACTAGCAGAAATTTTCTAAATCCAGGTCCAAGCTTGAGATGATTTGGGAATTATAAAATTTGGATGAAAGATGAAACCACAAGAATAGAGGGCTCACAAGCTGTGAAAATGAGATGAGCAGTGGGCTCACAACTCAACCTTGGGGAACTAGGGTAGAAAGAAGAAAGGATCCCATGAAGATGGAAAAGAAGATACTGTCCAGTGTACAATAAGGATAAGAAGCTTAGGGGAGGCAGAAGTTTCACAGAGAGGGAGATCAATCCTCATAAGTGGTATAAAGAAATCCAGAAGAATAAGGACTAAAAAATGATCATTGAATTTGGTGATGGGAAGTGTCTAATGATAACTTTACCAGTAAAGATATTGGAAAGAGATATTGCAATGAACTGGGAATTGCTACACAGTGAATAAAGTAGAAACAGGGTAGAAGTGTCTTCTTTAAGAAGTTTGGGAGCTCACTCAGTACCCCCCCCAAGTTCAAGATGTGGGGCGCAAGTCAAAATTTAAGTCAGGTCATTTGTGCAGCTGTTTGATGGCAGAGCAGAAACCAGATATCTCTGTCCTAAGCCCAGATCTAAGTCTTTTAGATAGTTACACTCACCAAAGTACTTTAATAATAAGTGCAATCTTTTACCACATTTTCCAATTTTCATGACAATCTAGACATGTTGCTAAGGGGAATTTTCCAAGCATATATTAAAACACACATACAATAAGGTTGAAGAGCTAAAACATTTAGGTGATTTACTTTAATGGGAGCTGAACAGAACACAACAAACTAAAATAAATGATACCCTACTAAATCCAAATGCATTTTCAACTTAATGGAACCAAGTAGTCTTAGGAAGTAAAATCGAATGGACATGTTTTTAAACAGCACCCTACAGCAACGCAATTCTGTCCTGTGATCTTTTTCAGTAATCAAGGTGCTTAGCTTATATTTAAGCCCTAGACTAAGGAAACAAAACACTTAGAGGTACAATGTTTTCGATGCTTCTTGGGGGCCACAGAATTCTTCTCATAATAATGGTACTAAGTAAAAGAAAAACTCTGGTTCTCATAGCATGTTCCAGGGACATAGAAAAACTGTATGTGTCTAGCTTCACGGGGAGTAGAGGGATATAAAGCTGGCCATGAAGGCCGGAACCAGATAATGAAGGGCTTTATATATCATGCTAAGGAGTCTGGACTTTATCTTGTGGGTTAGCAGAGAGCTATTAAAGACTTTTAAGTAAGGGATTATCATGATCAGATTTCTACTTTCTGGCAGCTACAGTGTGGAGGAGAACTGCAGGCGGACAAAGACTGGAGGCAAAGAGACCAGTTAGTAAGTCCTACTTATCCTCATTCTTTCCCTCTGACTCAAGACTTCCAGATACCAATGCTTCAGGCCCATTCTTGGTATGACCTTTCATCCCAGGGGCTGCCTTTACTGCTCTGGGTTTCCATTCCTTCACATACTGACCACATGTGCTCATATGCACCCATGTATTCAAACATACACGTATGCACATACACATAGAGCATGGTATTCATTCTGATTCTTCCTAGGCAAGATCAAGTCTTCCTGTACAAAGGAAGTCACCCAGAAGTCATATCAAGGAGCCAAATATATGTTACATGAATAAGGACCCCTTGGCTGTCAGGAAGACATGGAAGGTCCATGGGGTTTGGTCAGGGGTAGGAATGGGGCCATGTGGATGAATGAAAATGATAGTCAAGCTGGTAACATGAATTTAATGTAAAATGCTTCTATTTTCTATATCTTTACAGTGTATTTTTCATGGAATGCATGCAAAGGGATGCAGAATTCTAAAAGGCAATTAAGAGAAAGGGATTGAAGAAGAGAGGGAATTAAAAATGTATGTACACACAGTGGACCTTGTACAAGAAGGCTCAAGTGAAGAATCTTGTGCACTTATTGTCATAAATTAGCTACAGAAAAGAGGACTAAGGAAAATGGAAACTCCCTTTCCCTAGAAAAACAAAATAGTAAATTTAAATGCAATAAAATATTTGCAAATGATGATTCCAAAGCAAGTAAGTTTAAGGTAAGGAGTGATAGAAATGATCTATATATCTGATCTAATGATGCGAGTGTCTCTAAGTTAATAACTGCAGGAGGACAACTAAATTACAGACAGTCCTTGTTAATAGCTGTAAGTCTTGGAAGGTAGGGAATAATGTAGCCTAAGTGGATTGCTAAAAGAGATTATACTTAATGGAAACTTTAACTAATACCCATGTGGTCTTTAATGTTGGAAGTATTGTCTGTGGAACATTCCTTTTTTATCCCTTGGAAAACAAAGTAGTGTCTGTGGCTTTTTTTCCTCATATTATAATACAGGAGAGAGTAGAGATGATCTCACCTAAATAATGAGGTGGAAAATAAGCAGGAGTACTTTTATGTTATTGAATCACTAACATATTCTTGAATGTTGTGAATTTGAAATATGACTATTCAACACAATGGTGCAACTCTTATTTTGCAGGGAAAATGTTTGCATATGCGTGAGCCATTTGGATATTTGCGAGCCTCTTGGGGCTGCACTGAAAGCAATTGGTATCTATAGCTCCCTTTGCACTCCTGGGAGGAATGCTCCAGGATCTATTTCTTATCCTGGTGATGTCTGTGAGGTCACGAGTTGGATTGGCTGTGTTGGGAACACATGAAATCACAAAAGAGAACATCCAACATTGAAGCTACTGGTGGGCATCGATGTCAGGGAGCTGATGGAGACAAGATAGCAAGAGCAAACCAGATTATGAGTAGTGCTGGGATTTAAAGGTACCTCTTTCACTGCTCAAACATTGAAAGCTGGATCAGCTGCGGTTCATGGTGTCAGAGCCTGATAACTCCCCTGTTCACATAAGGTAGAGCGATAATCCTAATAGGGGTTGCTTCCAGATAGTTTATAAACTTAGTACTGCTTCCACCCTCCAACCTCAATAGCTGTGAGATGATGGGGATAAGCTGTTAGGTTTTAGAGTGTCAGTTCTTTGGGCCTGAAACATTTCTTCCTTCCTTCCTTTCCTTGTAAGGCCAGGACACTTAGTCTTCCAAGTGTCTGTACTAATTAAATGCAGGTCTAGTATGCCAAAAATGTTTTGAATGTAGAAGATTAACAAGAGAGCAAACTTTTGTGAAAGGAGGGAATTGAGACAAGGAGAGGTCCCTCCTAGTTGGCATGGTTTTAAGGCAGAGGTAATCTTGAGGTCTTAGGAACATGAGCAGTGCGTTGTTTTTTTATTAAAGAGACACTTGGCTCCAATGGGAAAGAATGAACAAAATATTTCAGGGACGAAGGCAGCAACCACCCAGGAAGGCTCACCATGATCCTGGGTGACAGATGAGCTGTAAGAGGACTGTCTGAGTAAATGAGGGCAAGACTAAGACCATCCTACATTTGCCTCTTCTGGCGTGTTTCCTCTTGTTTTATTTTAAAGCTCACTATAAGGGGAACCCACTGACCATTGTGACCTTTCCTTCCAGGTTTGGCATTTGGAGGAATAAATCAGGATTAGTGCTGCCATTAAGCTTCAGATGTGGTATCTTTAAGACAAAAGTAAGACCATTACTGGCAGTTTTAGCACTTGGACAAGAACTGCATTGCTAATTTGGAACAGTAAGAATTAATCAGTAGGAGAAACTTGATGTTCCTGTGGACAACACCAAGCTCTCCAAATATTTTGAGTATTACTTGTTCAATCAGCTGGGCAGTGGGAGGTGAGGAAGGAGACGAAGATTTGTGTCTTGGTAACTTGCCAGCACTCAGATGTCGGCTAACCTTTTGAGAAGCAGAAAGTTTTTGTTTTTTTTTTAATGAAAACATTTTAGCAGTGGTCAGACTGATGAACATATTTGGAGACACTGAAATGATGTAATAATGGCAACAATGTTATTTTTACAGCATTAGGAGAAAGGAGGACAACTACCAGCTGCCAAACCCATTGGTCACATTGATCCCTAATAAATCCTGGGTGAGCCTGTCCAATATTAGTCATAGGATTTAAGCCTGTGAATCTGTTAGGACTTAAGATACATTACTTTTAGTTGGGAGGGTAAGAGAAAATCTTCTGGCATCTGGTTAAAGGAAGGGTAATTTAGTATACTTTCTTAATGTTTTGAAAAGCTGTACTGAGGCAATATTCATTTTTTTGGATGAATGTCTTATATTCCCAAAAGAAAATGGCAACTTCTCATCAAGGAAATATGGGAGAGGTACACTTAAGGGAAGACAAAACTTTGTAAAGTCTTTCAAGATTTTTAAAACATAACAAAAAAATGTGATATCATTTTCACATACACTGAATTCACATTTACTGACAAAGGCATCATACTTCCAACAAGGGTACGTGTCTTTTAAAATATATTTTAAGCAATCACTCCTCACAACTCTAGTAGCAGTAGGTGCTATTAATATCCCTATTTTACAGTTGAGAAAGCTGCCATTTACTATTATTCAACAACTTAGTGTGGTTAGAAAGTTCATACAGCTGGTGAATTGCACAACTGGAATTCTGTATCAGGTCTGTAACACTTTATTTAGATAGAGCCCAAGATCCTGAAAGTGAGGCTGAACTATGGGAGAATAACACCTCTTTGGAAGAAGCAGACGTGGCTATCTGAAACACAGGATTGAAATGGAACAGATCTGGGTTTTTCTACTTCCAGCTATATGAATTGAGTGGGCTCTAAGCCTCATCTATGAAATGAAGATAATAGCTTTTTCATAGAGCTTTTCGTCAGGATTAAATTATATAACATAGACGTCATGTCCAATGCACCTAAGTGCTTAGTACAGAATAATAGTTTTTTATTGAAGAACAACTATTGGAATATGCTTATTTGTTTCAGTTACTCTTTGACCAGAGATTTCCAAACGTGGGCCCTATTCCAGACCCACTAGTCATCATTTCTGGGAAGAGACCTAAAACAGGAACTGTCCTTTCTCATCCGTTGTGATTTTTAGGATGAGGCTAGTTTGCGACATAATGCCTTTGAGCTTTTGGTTTCTTTTCTTAACCTCAAACTAACCAATTATATAAGTCAGCGGTCCCCAACCTTTTTGGCACCAGGGAACGGTTTCATGGAAGACAATTTTTCCATTGACTGGGGTGGGAGGGATGGTTTCAGGATGATTCAAGCACATTACATTTATTGTGCAGTCAAACCTCTCTGCTAATGATCATCTGTATTTGCAGCCGCTCCCCACCACCGCCTCAGCTCCACCTCAGATCATCAGGCATTAGAGTATCATAAGGAGTGTGAAACTCAGATCCCTCGCGTGCGCAGTTTCCAGTAGGGCTTGAGCTCCTTTGAGAATCTAATGCCTTCGCTGATCTGACAGGAGGCAGAGCTTATGCAGTGATGGGAGCTGCTGTAAATACAGATGAAGCTTTGCTGGCTCACCTGTCACTCATCTCCTGCTGTGTGGCCCAGTTCCTAACAGGCCACAGACTGGTACCAGTCCACAGCCTGGCAGTTGGGGACCACAAATATAAGTAGTTTGTTAAAGGCCACTACATGCTATTGCTCTCTGTATCAGCCCTGAAAATTGCAAACCACTCTTTATTTTCATCTTGATCTACAAAGATAACCGACGCTGTTCTTGTATGTCAGCTAAGCTTCAGCTTTGGTTCTCTTTGGCACTGAATTATAATTGGTTCAAAGCACACATGTAGGGGAAAGAATGTCTGAGTCCTTCCCAATGACACTGTTTTTCTTCAACAGGTGATGTGCTAAGAACCAGAAGATAATGCTGATATAGATCCCCCCTTCCCAATTATCTGATAATCTTTTCAAAGTCAATTCAGAATATACCTATTCCAGAAATTGTCGTTGACTAATTGCACTTGATTTCGATCAATTCCACATTACTTCCAGAATTTCAGTTGTTGAGTCTATAAAAATACCTGGCTCTTGGTTATATGATAAAAGTTCTTAATAATTATAGTTTAATGTTTTCTTCAACCTTCCTTAAAGGTGAATATATCTGCCATATATTAAATGTGGATGAAAGATACAAAATAAATAAAAGACATGGTCCTTGCACTCAAGGAGCATGCACGCCAGCTGAAGAGGGATGTTGATCTATAACTTTTATGCAATGTTTGCCATGTAAAAAGATGAAAATTGTAGTGCTCTGGGTACTCCATGAACTCAACAGGCAAATAACATACTAAATTCAGGATTGTCATCAGCTTCCTAAGAAGCTTCACATATGAGGTTCACAAAATGTTTGCTCTATTGGAGAGCAAAGCATATTACTAAAAATGTTCAGAGAAAATCAAAATGACATTTTCTTTTATATAACATCTCTGTCTAGAAGTTGTTCTCAAAGTCTGTTCTTTCTTAGTACATGAACCTATGATGCTTCATCTAGCATTTTTCAACTATGGGTTGTGATTTATTACTAGGTCAGGAAATTTATTTAGGGAGCAAGACCATTATTTTTATAATATGAAAGAGAATAGAAAATATCAGAGACAGTACACTTAATAAAAAGTGATTTTATGAAAATTGTTATTTTCTGTATGTTTACTAGCTTAAAATGTAGAATGTATTTCTTACTATGACTTACAGTCAAAAAGAGTTTGAGGAACAATTCTGCTAGTCAACAGAAAACAGAACACTGTTCTGATAAGGTGAATCTTCATCAAAAAAAAAAGAAAAATTATTTAAGTCATAATTATTTTAAAAATAAAAATTAAAAAAAAAAAAGAAAACAGAACACATAGTTTTAGTAAGACTATAGAAAAGCTCCATGCTTGCAATATGCCTTCCTTTTGAAGAGAATGACCTCACCTTGTGTTAACACTTTCCTTGCTAAGTTCAAAACTAACCATGGAGGAAAATATATCCATCACTAATGTTGTTGACAAAATTGTATTGAAAAACTAGCTTAGACAGGTGGCTGCTGTGGGCTGCCTGATACATCACACCAGGAGTGTCAGGGGTACATCTCACCCAGTTGCATGCAGAACTAACTCATTACAGATCTTATCTGGGTCAGCACTGCTCCAATAGGCTTATCACATGACAGATCCTGTGGACCAGGGGATCCAAAAGAAAAACAACTCAGAAGCATTCTTTTGCCCAAACGCATCAGTAAGGTATTTCATACTTCCTCTCCAAATGGGGAGGAAGGGAGAGAAGTCTAAATGACTGATCTGGGTGAGTGAGGGCAGATGTGGAATAGAGGACCAGAATGTTATTCTAGCAGAAGTTCCTTTGTTAAAAATGATTTTCTCTGGTACTGTGTTTTAATTTCTTGTTTTTCATTTTTTGTGTGTCTGGTGTAGATTTTGAGGTTACTATGGGGCTTGTGAAAACATTTTATAACCAATTATTTAAAACATATGACAACTCTGCTTATAAACAAACAAATAAGCAAGCAAAGGGAAATCTAACAGAAATTGTACCCTTTAACTCCATCCTTCTCCACCATTTAACTTTTTGTTTTTTCTAACCATATCTTTTTGTACAATCTATCTCTCAACAAACTGTTGTTATTTTTGATAGGTTTGTCTTTTAGTCTTCCTACTAAAGATATAAGTGGTCTATACGCTGCAAGTACAGCAATGGAGTATTCTGTAATTTGTGTCCTCACTGTTACCAGTGAGTTGTAAACCTTCAGAAAATTTCCTATTGTTCATTAATATCCTTTTCTTGAAGGATTGAGGAACTCCTGTTAGCATTTCTTGTAGGATAGGTCTGGTGTTGATGAAATCCCTCGTCTTTTATTTGTCTGAGAAATTCTTTATTTCTCCTTCATATTTGAAGGATATTTTTACAGGCTATAATATTCTAGGGTTAAGGTGTTTTTCCTTTTCTTTATCACTTTGAATATGTCCTGCCACTCTCTCCTGACCTGTAATGTTTCCACTGAGAAGTCTGCTGCCAGATGTATTGGAGCTTCGTTACAAGTTATTTATTTTTCTTGCTTCTCTTAGGACTTTTCCTTTATCTGTGACCTTTGGGACCTTGATTATTAAATGCCTGGAGGTAGCCTTGTTTGGGTTAAATATGCTTGGTGTTCTATAACCTTCTTGTACCTGGATATTGATATATTTCTCCAGATTTGGAAAGTTCTTTTATTATTTCTTTGAATAAGCTTTCTACCCCAAGCTCTCTCTCTCTACCTCCTATTTAAGGCCAATAATTGTTAGATTTGTTGTTTTGAGGCTATTTTCTAGATATCATAGGTATGCTTCATTCTTATTTATTATTTTTTCTCTTCTGACTATGTCTTTTCAAGTAGCATGTCTTCAAGCTCACTAATTCTCTATTCTGCTTGGTCAATTCTGCTGTTGAGAGACTCTGATGCATTCTCAGTTTGTCAATTGAATTCTTAAGCTCTAGAATTTATGTTTTTCTTTTTGTTGTTGCTGTTGTTATTTCAATCTCTTTGTCAAATTTCTCTGATAGGCTTCTGAATTCTTTCTCTGTGTTGTCTTAAAGTTAATTGAACTTCAGGACAACTATTTTGAATTCTTTGTCTGAAAGGTCACTTATCTCCATCATTCCTTATTTAGTTCATTTGGTGAGATCATGTCTTCCTGCATATTCTTGATGCAAGACTGTCTTTTCTGCCCTCTTCAGTGCTTTCTTCCTTGATATATTGTTGAAACCACGTAGTATGATCACTCTCCTGATTTTTGCTTTTTCTGAAGGTGCTTGCTTGCGTGGATAGTTGTTGAATTAGGTGTTTGTGCAGAGGGATGACTGCTATTGGTTTGTACTCACCCATCTTGCTCTGACCCTTCTCCCAGAGACATCTTTTCTGATTGGTTTCATGAAGTTTTTGTAACCAGTGGTTGGTGCTCGCTATGGGGAAGCTGGACTGGATAGTGATTATAAGATTTTGTTATTCTTTGACACCTTTTCTGCTCATCTTCCAGGTGAAATTGTCATAAAAAATAATGTTCATGCCATATACTTTCCCCCAAATGCAAATTCATTAATTCAACCATGTGACCAAGGTATCCTTAGATTAATGAAGAGTAAATATAAAAACACTTCCCTGAACAGTATGCTACCATTGGTGGATAGAAATATGGATGTGGAAGATTTTCAAAAGGTATTTGACATGAAGGATGCCATATATGCTGCTGCCAATATGTGGAACACAGTGACTAAAGACACAATTGTGCATGCCTGGCACAACCTCTGAGCCCAGTATGTAACTAGCCCAGTACGTAACTATGTTCAACAATGATAATGAATAAGGTGGTGACTTTGAAGGATTCTGTGTATTAGGTGAGAAAAAAATGATGTTTGACCTCCTTATATCTGCAAAAAAAGTATACCTTCAGAGTCTATCAGTAAGCTGGAAGAAATGGCTATCAAATAACTTTTTAACATTAATTGCTCCAGTTGCTTATTCATCGACCAATGATGAAATACCCAAAATGGTTCTGAATCAAAGTGTTTGTGATAATAGTGACAATGAATATGTCATTGTTAAGGCTGCAGAAACATGCCTATAGATGACATGGTAAAATGTCCAATGGGCTTACTAAAAGACTAAAGCAGTACGCGTTTATAACAAAACAAGAAATCACATCAGTTTATAAAATCAAACGAACACTCCTAAGACAAAAACCATTGTTAATGAGGCAGTTAACTCTGGTGGAAACGTTTAAAAAAGCCATCCAGCGTAACACTTCTTTCTTCCTAGAGGACCAACTTCCTGGTCTCTCAACTAGTTCTAATGTTTTTTTCACCTAAAAAAATGAAATATAGTGTGCAATAACCTTTCAATCAAAACACAACACATAGGTGGAGATGGAAAGCCTGCCATTGTTTGTTGCTGCTGTTTTTAATAGCTGATACAGGCATCTTGGTGATGCTACTGCACTGCTCAGTTACCCTGAACACATTATTTTTACACTGTGTTAATGGTATGCCATATTTTTTTACTGTTAAGTACTTAGGTGTGAATAAGCATAAGAAAATGATTGCTTATTGGTAGCATATAAATTCAGGGCCAGAAATAATGGAGATGACAAACAATTACAGATAGTTCACAGGGGTGGCTGAGCTAGTGACACCTTTGCTCTCTGATGGTTCAGTGTACACAAACTTAGTTTGATGCATAAAATTGTTTTAAAATATTGTATAAAATTACTTTCAGGTTATTTGTATAATGTGTATGTGAAACATAAATGAATTTCATGTCTAGACTTAGGTCCCATTCCCAAGATATCCCGTTATGTTTATATGCAAATATTCCAGAATCTGAAAAAATCTGAAATCCAAACACTCTGCTCGCCACCATTTCAGATAAGGTATACTCAAGCTGTATATCAAAATGCTTCAAATTTAGCCATAATACTCATCAATTTCTCGGAATAAATGATCAAAAATTAAATTTATCGGCCGGGCGCGGTGGCTCACGCCTGTAATCCTAGCACTCTGGGAGGCCGAGGCGGGCGGATTGCTCGAGGTTGGGAGTTCGAAACCATCCTGAGCGAGACCCCGTCTCTACTAAAAATAGAAAGAAATTAATTGACCAACTAAAAATATATATACAAAAAAATAGCCGGGCATGGTGGCACATGCCTGTAGTCCCAGCTACTTGGGAGGCTGAGGCAGGAGGATCGTTTGAGCCCAGGAGTTTGAGGTTGCTGTGAGCTAGGCTGACGCCATGGCACTCACTCTAGCCTGGGCAACAAAAGTGAGACTCTGTCTCAAAAAAAAAAAAAAAATTAAATTTATGGCCTTTTCCAGATAAATCAAAGACCAAAAATTTGCAGTGAGTGAAAAAATAAAAATAAAAACAAAAACCTGTAATCCAGTCTTCTTAAATTCAAGAGAAATTTTTTTAAATTCCCTAAATTATTTCTCTCACCAAATTTTTTTATTCTGTTCATTCTTAGCGAAAGGCAAGTCATTTCTGATACCTGAGTAGAGTTGGAGGTTTCTTTGCTTATTTGCAGCCTTGGCTATCTTCTATGGAAATAAATTCCCTTTAGGATTCATAATTTGAATTCTTTTGACACCAGTGTTGTCAATAAGGGTTTGATCGGAAGACAGAAGCCAGCCCAGGTTAGTTTGATTAAAGAGATATTTATTACATAATTTAAGAAGTTTATACAATCATCTGAAAAGCTGCCAGAGCTAAGATCAGAACACCTTTTTCAGGAAATCTCAAAGTATATAGCATTCACAGGGAAGTCATGACAAATGATTCCAGTCTTTTAGCCAGGTAGGCAATTCTCAAAAATAAATTCTAGAAGCCTTGGGAAGCCACCACTGTTGTTTTGAGCTTCCTGTTTCCAGTGGCTTCTCTTCCACTTTCCACTCCATGTGAACATCTCTCACTGGCCAAAGCTAAGAGTCTAAAGATTACTCTGGCACTAGCCCTATAGCCATGAAAGTTTGAAACACAAGCAAATTTCCATGCCTTTGAGGTAGTTATCTAAGTAAAATATTTTTCCTAGAAACCAATATTTGGTAAAAATCTAGGTCCTTATGACAGATACCAGAAGAACGTCAGTAATATTCAGTGATTAAGTAGCCAATATGTCTAGTACAATTATATGACATTTATGGCTTGTGAATCTGAAGTCAATTGGGAGAACTCTCTCATTGAGAGCTATTATAGATCCAGATATTTATCATGTTGTATCTATGCATATTCTCAGAGAGTAGCATTTGTGACATCATTGGCTTCTTGGGGAATTTAGAAATTTCCCAAGCTCCTCTTGGTCACCTTTCTTTCCCATTCATTATATTTAAAATCTCATCTTGTGTTATCTTTTGACCTCTTTGCTTCTGAAACTTCAGCACTGAATCCACTGTGGTCTCTGTCTAACTGCATAATCCCCATTCTATTTTTATGAACTGGCATTTCTTGCTGCTTTTGATGTTAGAAATAAGGCCCATGAATTCTGCCTCCTAGGTTTCATTTGTTTTATTTCACTTAGAACGTTTGTTTTGCTTCACCCTAGCAGATTGCTGAACAAAACTGCTGTTGGAGTTTGGGATTCTGTGCCTCTCAAGGACTAGTCAGACCCAATATTTTGTGCCATTTCCCAGAGCCTAGATATTGCTCAGCTATTTGTCTCTTCAGGTCTTGAATAACTCAGAAACTTTATTGTCTGCAAAAATATTTTCTTCTGCCATAACTTTTTCTGGAGTACTGGAACTTGTCTCTTCTGTTCTCTTTATGCCCAAATTCATTTCAGGGATGTTCAGCCATGTTTTTACAATGAAAAACACTTAAACTTGTCCCTTTCTTTTTTTTTTTACTCTTTTTTTTTTTTTACTCTGTTGTCTGGAACTTTCACTTTTCTTTTCAGACATTTATTTTTCTGACATATTCCTCTAGATTTAGCCTCCTTGCTCCACTGCTACTGGTCTCCTCGTCCTATAAGAAGCATGGATTTAATGAGCTATCAGTCTGCCAAAAAAGCATTTGTACACTCTTCAAACAAATGTGTCTACTCTCTCTGTCCCATCATGTGTTGGGTAATTTCAGCAGGAAGCATTCTCTCAACAGATGACCACCTAACCCAGCATTAAACTTCAATATAAGACAGTAAATCATAATCCTCAAGAGCCCAGATTCTGGAGCTAGACCACATGAATTTGAATTCTAGTTACTTCATTTACTAGCTATACATATCTTTATGCAAATCACTTAAATTACTATGCCTCAATTTCTATCTGTAGAATGAGAATATTAATAGTCCCTCCCTTCTGAGATTATTATAAATATTAAACCAGCTCACATGTAAAATTCTAAGATTAATATATAATATAGATCGATAGTTATTATGTCCTATCTTCCTATAGCCCTATATTTCTCAGGCATTTGAACTCAGGAAAGATTGTACCACCTACAATCACTTTTAGACCTTCAAATGTACCTACTAATGCCCTAAACATGATATTTCTGATGTATATCCCACTTTTATAAAACTGCTCATTGACAGTTCACTCAAGCCTTAAGGGGATGATTAGTTGTAGTTTTAAGGGTATGTCTCTCTTTAGTTTTCTAGATCCAGAACTCCCTCTGGGAGAATCATTCCAGTGAACTTCTAGAGATCTTGCTGCCTTTCCTCTGGTAGTTTTCTCTGAACCCCAATCACCCTTTCTGATCAAGTAACAATCAAAATACTCTTTTCTAATCCTATCTGTAAGGACAGCTGAACTTGGGTTCATGACCTTTCTCCTTTCTTATTTGCCCAGCCTATCCTCCAAGGTTTTGTTTTCCTGCTCATATTGGCTTACTGTCTTCTATAAGAGCTTAACCTTGCTCCTAAGGAAATCTTTCTCTTCCCCTCTTTAACCAAACTTCCTTAATTTTTCTTTCACTCTGCCAAGGATCATGTTCTGATAGTTTTAAAAACCAATCTAGTTCCTCTTTGTTACCTGAACAAACTTGGTTCCTGAGGACAGAGTATTACTGGCACAAACCTTTATATTTACCTTCTTAGTTTTGGGTTTTGAATAAATTTCATTGGTTCCTTTTCAACCTCAAGCAAAGATTGTCTATCCCTTATTTAATAAGAACTCCTCTATCAGGGGCTGTTTGCTGATGGAATCACCACCTTTCTAAGTCTAAATCCAGAGTCATCTGAAGATAATGTGTATGGACGGAGTTCTCTTTAGACAAACCATGTGAATATAGGGAGTGAGTCTCTCCACATTTCACCCCTGGCATTAAATATAGTTCAGGAAAAAAACTGATTTGGATCTCTACCTATGCCTACCATGAAGCTCTGTTGCCTCTGTTGTCCTCTGAATAGGACTTGACTACCTTTGAAGTTTAAAGTCTTAGTTTAAAAGCCTTGATGAAAAATCAAACAAACCAACAATAGAAGCTAAATCATTCCATACATTTAGTGCCTAAAAAGCCTGCACAGTGATATCTGACAAAAGGACTCTCTTTTTCCATGATCTTCTAATCTTTTTCTGGGCCTCAACTGCAATGTTCAGCCAAACTGCCTTCGTGCAATTCATGGGCAGCAACAATGATGTGTACATGCAGGCCTGGGCAGCCAGTTTACTTGAGTCTGTCCCAGCTAATAAACAGCCACACAACTAGAATAACAGCCACACAGATGCTGCCTCAAAATGCCAGCATTCAATTCCAGAAGTTCTAGATCTACAAAGTACTAAATACCTTAGTCCTCTAGCTGCACCATCACAAGCAAAGATCACCTCACGTTATGTTGGTCCCTAAATATTTGTCCTTGTGTCCATCTTTCAAGGTTAATAGACTGTGCATCATGCTTTTCTTCTCTTGAAACCATAAATAAATAACATTGTCACAGGAAGCAGACAAGGATCAAAATATTAGCTTTCTTATTGATAAAAGCTAAGTTGGAGTATTTGGCTTAGGTTTGCCTTTTTTCAATTCTTCATCCCAGATTCATACTTAGCCACATGGTCACAATGAGGTGGGTCACCACAAGACACCTCTGTAGGATCCTCCTCACCCAAGAAGCTTGGGATAGCAGAGCAGAATGTAGACTTCCCATAGGCTGATGACTTGAGAAAGAGCACTGGAATTATCCTGTGTGCTTTCCCAAATTGCCAGGCAGAAAATCCCACCAAAAGTAAGTCTGTGAGAACATGAGGAAAGGCCACAAGCACTGGTCTATTAGAAATTCCCTCAGGGGAACATGAGGCCCAGCCAACCCTTTAGACTCAGCTTTTAAAGAATTATTTTAATATTAAAACATTGAGAAGCTAGGTAGGGAATTACTCAACAAATCCCAAGGATTTTACTAATATTATGCCCCAGTTATTAAATGTAAATAATGTGGATAAAGGCTAGTTAACCATTCATTCAACATTACAATGTTTGTAGCATGGACAATAAATCACATTGACCACCTAGAGCTAATGTTGATTTTTCTTCTTGGCCATCTGTAAAACTTATCTTGCCTTATCAACTGGAGAGTTTTAAATTCAAGATAGAAAATAGAGCCATAGAATTTTTAAAAATAGTTTTTCTAGCATATTTTAGTAAGAATTTAATTCACATGGAATATTTTTGAATTTTTTTAAAAGTAGTTTGAAAACTATAAGATATTGATTGTATAGAAGTGTGTTATATTTTCTGTAAGTTTAGAGTTTTGTATGGTGGCTTCCTTCTAATAAGTCATATCTTATTTCTAGAGAAAAATATATGGGCAGATACAAAATTCATAAAAAGCAACTTTGGAATGTCTGCTGGGCTTCTAGAGTTTTTACTGGCCTGGTAGGAGGCCGAACACCTGCCAGGTGTTAGATGTTAGGTTGATAGGACATGCCTTTTTCTTCATTTTTAGAACATAAATGGGAACTATGGCTATTTTGAAATAATTAAGAAGCATTGATAATCAATAATACCCAACTTAATTGCTATTTTCATTTTTATATTTAGTCTTTCCCTCTGTTATGCACTTTTTCAAGCAGATCGATTAGGCTTAGTACTTTTTCTGTAATAGTACTTATTTATCAGCTGATATCTAATATACATAGTTTCAAAATCTGTAACTATTAGAGTTTCACACAAGCAGGTTTCAAAATATTTTCTACTTATATATAACTGGTGAAATCACTTACATATGATGGGTGTTTCCCTGTTTCACCAAGAAACTTCTCTTCATTTAGGCTGTCATGTGAATTTCTTGGGCTCCTCTGGGACCTTGGATGATAGTTGTGATTAATGTCCAGTTAAAGCCCTTCTCACATCATCTCTTTCATCTTCTTCATGGGAGAGTGTTTTCAAAGGTACATAAACATCCCTACCAAATAGGAATAGTTCCCTATAATACCATTATCTGGCATTGAGCTTTATAATTTGAAAACTCATGTTAAAACATCATGTTTAATTTCATTCGTACCATACAATTATTCTTCAATGAATAATTTAAAGTAACTTTGACCCAAAGATTTATTTTAGTGAAATACTGAGAAAATAAAATGGATGCAAAATATTTTAGTCACCATTGTGTGCTCAAACCAGATTACCTTTTTCTGTGTCCTTTAATATAAGACAAGTCACAAACAAGGTGGTTTTGTTAAAATAGACTGGGGTCTGCTCAAAGGCACACATAAATTCAAAATGAAAATACCTAAAATTAAATCTTCTGGGTTTTCTGTTGCTGTCAAAGTAATCTCAGAGGTATCTGTAAGCCAAATAATAGTAAGAGAGAGAGAGAAAGAAAATAACCCAAACAGTTTTCTACTTTTAAGAGCTTAGCAAGTTGGAGCTGTTACTCCTTGGAGACCCCAGGAAGCCCTCTTCTTGCTAGGTTAAGAGAGTTTACACTACAGCTTCTACGTAAATTCTACCTCTCATATCTAAGTAGTTCCTGCATCACTCTCATCTCTGTGTGGAGTGGTTGAATGATGCTGCTATGCTCTTTTACCTGACCCACGGATGGAGTAAATTATCCTCATGGTCCTGTTAGCAGGCCCAGGACAAGATAGTACTATGACAGGTATAATATAAGAATGATGCAGACCCAGGTGTAAATAATTAAAGTTGTAATTCAAGTTCAGCTTATCAGTGACATCATTTATCGATGTCACTAGAGCCCCTTAATGAAATTACAGCTTTATATGTAGAGTTTAGACATACACTGTTCATTGCAACACATGAAGAATACTACAATTACCAATAGATACTAGATACATTAATAGAAAGAAGATCTTGATTGCTACAACTGAGCTTCTATTCTCTTTTCTCATGTCACCAAACTTAACTTATATATCGCCTTTTCTTTCTGGATACAATGAATATCATCTTAGTTTTAATGTCATTGGCCTGCCTTTGGAGGACAGTTCAGAGAACAAGCAAGGTTAAGAAGGTGAAGAGGACAACTGCTGGGCAAGTATGAGTCAGTGAATACAAAAATAAAAACTGACATCAGTCTCCTAATATGTGTCAGGGGCTATCTTTTATTTGCATCAGTATTTCTATGAAGGTTTACGTCTTACTGGGATTAAAATGTATACATTACACTGTACCCCATAAATATGTACAATTATTGTGTGTCAGTTAAAAATACAATAAAACTTTAAAAATGTCTGAAGAGAATTTGGCTTTCTGTTAACCAATTTTTTAAAATAAGTAAATTATAAGAATGTAATAAAAACTATGCCAGAATATAGACATTCAAAATGGCTTTGACATTATGTACTACAAGATAAAAGAAAATAAAATAACAGAGATTTGAAAACAAATTCTTCTAACCAGAGGAAATGGGAAGAACCTACGATTGCCATTTTTTACCAAGGTATATAAATCTTCTGAGATGCCCGCCTGTCCATAGGTTTTCCTCAGCAAAAATCCATCTTGGAAAAATACAAAAGTCATCCACACTCTTTTAATCTATTTCATTCTCTCCTCATTTATTTCTCTGTCTCTTAACTTCCAATAAGAGGTTATCTGAGGCACATACAGTGATAAACAGTAGTTTATGTAGATTTAAAAGGACAACATTAAGTTATGAATAACATATATACTACTGTCTCAACCTTTTTGGAGGACAATTTAATAGCAAAAGATTTAAAAGTATGTATATCTTTTGCTTTTCAAAAATTCTACTTCTAGAGATCTTTCCCAAAGCCATAGTTTAAAATACACTGAGATGCACAGAATGATGGTCATTGCAACATTCTTTATAAAAACAAAAATTGACAGCAATGTAAATGGCTGACAATAAGAAGGTGTTTCTTTAGGTAAAGACAAATTCATCAATAAAATATTTTGCAGTCCTAAATGATTGTACCATAATGTAGAAAAATGTTTAATGTCATAAGAAAATCCTTATAATGTGCTAAGTGAGAAAAACCATGTTAACAACAGTTTGTATGATATGATCTCAATTTTTTGGAGAAACTATACCTTAACATTTAATTTTTATGTTTAGGGATTGAGTGATTAAATAACAATAATAATACTTTATTGAACAATATTTTCTGTGCCAGGCACTCTTCTAAGTGCTTCACATGCACTGTTTAATTTTCACACCCTCCAGGAAAATACACATTATTGTTCCCACTTAGAAGATGAGGAAATTGAGGTATATAGAAATTAAGAGGCTTGGTCGAACTGAAAATGGCAGACAGGGGGTTGAACCCTGGCAATCTATACAGATGATTTATTTTTAATTAGTGCACTGCAGTAATATCCCAATTTTTATTCATTTATATTTTATTCCTTTGTCCAAATTTTATAAACTAAATATGCATTATTTTTGTAACCAAAAAAATTTATCAGTCTTATTTTTAAATCATTATTAATTATTGTAAAGGAAAAGAACAAAGCTTCTAAGTAGTGTAGAATAATATTTCTATTTCAAGAAATAGATGTTCTGAAACTAAATTGATGGACTAGCATTTCCTTAGGTTTTCTTTTTGGATATAATAAAACCATGTAACTGATGAAATCACAAATGAAAACATTTTTACATTACTAATCACCTTTTTATTTTTTTATGAATTGATTAACCTACCCAAGAAACATAATATTTCCATAATATGACTGCGTTTGTGCTTGGTTCCAGTCTTTCCCCTTCATTTCTCCTTTCTAAAGAATCCTAAGCATCTCATGTAGACATTTGACAACTTGTTCACCTTATAAATAAAGAGAGAACAGATTGCAGAAAATGATGCCATTGTGAAATTAAGCCTATCATACTTCTTTCAAAAAGAATTGGTCACAATTTGCTTCCATGGAGCAATCTGTCCCTTGTTACCGATTTATATTGCTCCGTGGGACTGTGTTAGAAAAACATTATTATTATTAGCAGTAGTAATACTTGGCAGACATTCAGCACATTTCATCAAAGACTCCAAGAGCTTAGCCATCAATCAAACTCGCCTTGGTGTGCTCTTGGGAGGAGGTGGTATTATTTCTGTTTGGAACAGAGGTTAAGTGACTTGCCC
Organism: Microcebus murinus; assembly: GCF_040939455.1. Lineage (NCBI taxonomy): Eukaryota > Metazoa > Chordata > Mammalia > Primates > Cheirogaleidae > Microcebus > Microcebus murinus. Next base: position 81,535,347 of record NC_134110.1, on the reverse strand, counting down.
AAGGCCTTGAAGCTGGTGAGATTCAGAGCTGGGAATTAAACTCTGGAGACTTGACACCCAGCATCCCACTCTTCTTCCTGGAGCACATTCCCTCTGCCTGTCTGAAAGATGTAGGGATAAATAAAGCATGTGATAGAAAAATGTCCTGCTCCCCAGCGTGTGTTCTTGTGTTCAAGCTCTTCTGGCATTAAATTGAAAAAGCACAAGTAGTTTCATTCAGAACTTAAGCTGGTAGCTTTCAGCATTGGCATTCATGTCGTTCATTCCTTCACCAAATATGTATTTGGGTATTTAGTGCTACCGTGTGTTAGATATTACAGTAGGACCCCAATTCGGTTGTTGGGAGCAAGACACAGCCATGGCCCACAGGGAGTTTACAGTCTAATAGGAGAGAAAGAAAAACAGACGGACCATTGTAATACTGAGAGATGTTGCTAAGTGTTTATTACTGTGTCATGGTCCACATTTAACATCCTAAATTCTTCCCTATTAGCCATATCTTATAGATTTTAATGAGTCAACATTTGTATCACATCCATCTAAAGCAGATTTTTGTCTTTTCTTTTTAAGTAAAGTATAAATGGGTGATGATTGCTCTATATTATTTTTTTAAACTCAGTAGAGGATAGTAAGAAATTTGAGAATTAGAATGTAATTCCTGAGGGGCAAAATTATTTTTTGCTATTTACATTTGCTGTAATAAAATATAATTATGGGTTTGAAAATCTGTTGTTAGAATTTAAGTTCAATACATCCTCTCAGAAGAAGCAACAGCATGTGGACTGCTAACATACACATTTTTACTGTGACTTCTTATGTGCTAGGTTCAGGCCCTGAGCTATGTGCAGTGGCACACGCAAGAGACCAAGCATCAGGCCCTGTCTCTCAGATACTTACATTTATCAAGGGATGAGTTGACAGCCTAGGTGAACATTTTTTCCAAGAAATTCTATGTTTCAGAATTTGTCACTTAAGTCCTACATTTTCTCTGAAGACATATAATTGGGCTAAGAATTTGGAGATTCCATGTCACTATCTTTAGCAAACATTTTGTTCCTAATACTTAATAACCAACAGAATGTTTGAATAGTATGGAACTGTGCACAGAAGAGAAACTCTTGAGTTAACATTTTGTATCTATTACAGTGTCCCATGTAATCTCTCTAAGCCCTATTTCTTCCATGGTAGAATAAATACCATAAAAAATATTTGTTTACTTTTTCTGAGAGGTTTTAAGGATCAAATGAGATCTTATAGGTAAACTGTAAAGTAGTATGTAAAGGTAAGTAGCTATTATCTTGATTGAAGGAATACAATTCTTGGAATATATTCAGTCCCTTTTGGGAAAATATTTCTTGCTTGATATGTCTTCTAATGATGTACTTCTTATCTCTTTATTCATATCTGAACAGATAGAGGCTGCAGCACATTATCACTTAATATTTTTCCTTAAAGTGTTTTATGTTAAGAAACCAAGCCACAAACAAGTTGTCTAAATGCAAAAGCTACATATACAATGATTTATAGCAGGAATATTAGTCACAGTAAAAAATACATTTATATGATAAAGATTAGAAATAGATAACATCCTTAATCTGAAAAAGGACCCCTACAAAAAATGTACACCTAACATATTTAATGCTTTTTCCCTAAAATTGGAAAAGAGAAAAGGATACCCTTCTCATTATTTTGATTAGATATCGTAGTAGAATCCTGGCCAATGCAATGAAACAAGAAAAAAAAATGCATAAAGACTAAAAAGGGCAAAATTAACTGTTTTTATTTCCAGATAATATAATCTCTACATGGAGAATCCTAAGGAGTCTACACACACACACACACACACACACACACACACACAGACACAGATACTAGTATTAATCGGATACAAAGCCAATGTATAAAAATCAATAATTTCCATACATTAGAAACAATTAGAAATAAAATTTTAAAATAATGCCACTTACAAGAGAAGGAAAACCAACTAACACAGGAATAAATGTAATTCCTTATTATTATAAGATATTGCTGAGCAAAATGAAGTGGGATCTACATAAATGGAAAGATATATCATGTTTATGGAGCAGAAGATTAAATAACATGAAGATGCCCATTCTACCCAAAATAGATCAATAAATCCAAAACAATCTCTACCAAAATCACAGCAGACCTTTTTGTAGAAATCAAGAAACTTGTCTAAAAGTAATGTAGAAATTCAAAGGACCTAGAACAGTTAAAGAATTTTGACAAAAAAAAATAAAGTTAGATGACATTCTCTTGATTTCAAGGCTTACTTTAAAGATGCAATAATCAAAACAGTGTGATATTTACACAGATAACTACTTAAAACAATGAAAAAAAGAGTTTTGAAAAAGACCTTACACATTTATGGTCAATTAATTCTGACAAAGGTGTCCACTTCAAAGGGAAAAGTATAGACTTTTCAAAACGTAATGTTGGAATAATTGGTTATCCATATGGAAAAAATGAACTTTGACCTTTTCCTCATATCTTACGCCAAAATTAATTAGAAATGGCTCGTACCTAAATGTCAAAACTAAAACTATACAGCTTATAGAAAGAAACATAGGAAAAAATCTTTGTAACTTTGTTATTGGCTAAGATTTCTTATTAACTAACGATAGAATAAAAGGGAAAAATGGTATATTGGACTTCATCAAAATAAAAGCTCTGTTCTTCAAAAGACATTAAGACAATGAAAAGACAACAAGTAGGCTGGAAGAAAATACTTGCTATACACACTTGATAAAGGACTTGTATCATGACTATATAAAAAATGCTTACAACTCAAAAAAAGAAGAAAATAATCCAATACAAACAGGCAAAAGATTTTTATAGATACATACAAAGAAAGATATTCCAATGAACAATAAGCACATAAAAAGATGGTCAACATTATTAGGTATCAGGGAATGTAAATTAACCACTTCATACCTACTAGGATGGCTGAAATTAAATGACTGACAATCCTCACATTGGTGAGAATGTGGGGCAAATAAAAAACTTACACTTTGGTGTTAGAAGAGTATAACTATTAATACTTGAACGTGGTAGCTTTTTATAAAGTGAATCATATGCTTATCCCATAAGACAGAGATTTTGTTCCTAGGTGTTAACACAAAGAAAAGAAAGCATGTTCAAAAAATCCTACAATCTAATATGTTCATAGGATGTTTTATACATAACAGCCAAAACCTAAAAAAACACAACTTCATCAACATACAAATGTATACAGTTTTTATTCATGCAATGAAAGACTACTCAACAATGAAAAAGGAACAAATTCATCTAACAACATGATTAAATTTTTAAAGCATTACATCGAGTGAAGGAAGCCAGACAAAAAAGACTTCATAGTGTATTATTCCAATTATGTGAAATTCTAGAAAAGGCAAAATTAATTTATGATAGAAGTCAGATCAGCAGTTACCTAGAATGAGGGCTAAATTTTACTTCCAAAGAGCATGAGGAAACTTCGTGAATCGTTCTATACCATCACGGGTGGTGGTAGAAATATTCTGCATCTTCATTGGGAATGATGGATTCACGCATGTATACATTTGTCAAAATTCATCAAACCGTACACTTAAAATGTTTATTTTACATGCATTGTGTTTTATCTGAATTTTTATCTTAAATTGAATTTTAAAATCTCTGTCACAAATTTAAGCATTCACAAAATATAAGCTCTTTGAATTAGTAAGTGAATTGTATATCTAGTATTAAAACAATGCTATATTACTTTCTGTCATAGCATGAATTCAGATTTAATGCAAGTCCTGTCCTCTGCGGATGGGTATGAGAGATAGGAAAAATCTATCTCATGACAATATACAGGACTTTTCAGTTCAATGTAGCTGGTTACACTATAATTTTCACCAGCTTTATTTTTCAACAGAACAGACGAACCCAAAACTATTGTTATTAACTTTGGTTTAATGCAGACCCTTCTTTTACATTATTGCATCTAATGTATCACACTAATTATTTTATTAGAGGATTTTATTATATTCTCCTTTATCACTGTGAAATAAAATTAATCTTAGTCAATTTAGGGTTTTCTTCCTTTGGTGCTCTGCCTAGATTTTGGGAAGCTTATTTAGATATTGCCAAAGCATGGGGAAAGGACGACTACTGGCATCTGATGAGATGTCCTCATTCCTGCTGCTTTCAATTGTTCTTGCTCTCACAGATCACTGCTGTATTGTCCTTTATTTCTGACTGTAATACATCATTAGCTATTACTCTCAGCTGTTAGTCATAATTTCTCCCCTGGCATAGGAAATTTATGAGGGCTATCTATAGACTTTTCTATCTCTAAGATGTTCTTTGGCTGTAGGGGAATTAGTCTACTGCATTTACATAATGCTAAGGGTCTGGTGGGTTACGTGAGGCTATTTCCAGTTCATATGCCCAGACCTATGCCATTATTAAATTCTAGCAGATTGTTCTATGTGCAAATATGGTCCAATGTTAAAAGACATTCTGGGTTTTCAAGAAGTTATAAATATGATTTTATGTGAAATTTCCCAATAGCAGGCCATATCTAGCATGTGGGTGGCTTTACTAGCTTCATATTGCTGGTTTAACAAGTTATTATAAATGTTAGCAAAAAACACAATTTTATTATCTTATGGTTTGGTAGGTCAGAAGTCCGACATGGACCTCCCTGGGCTAAAATCAATGTGTTGGGACGCTGTGTTCCTTTCTGAAGACTCTTGGGGGAGATTCTGTTTCCTGGCTTTTTCCAGTTTCAAGAGGCTATCCACGATCCTTGTCTCCTGGACTCCTTCCTTCATCTTCAAAGCCACATAACTCTGCTGTTTCATTTGTTGTCACATCTCTCTCTGACCACAGCTGGTAAGAGCTATCCATTTTTAAGGACTCATGTGACTAGATTGGACCCATATAGATAATCCAGGATAATGTCCTCATCTCAAGGTCCTTAACATTAATAACTTCTGTAAATTCCCTTTCATCATGTAAGGAAATATATTCATAGGATCCAGGGATTAGGATCGTGAGCATCTTTGAGGAACCAGTATTCTGCTTTCCACAGCTGCCAATCATGACCTAGATCTTCTATGAAACCATCTCTATTCTGAGATTCTTTCTAGTCCCTAGAAAAGAGTTTTGGGCCTTTTCTGTTCTAGTTTCTGTTCTCCCAGACTTACCAAGATGCTATCATCCCTGCCTAAGAGAAGGTTTGTGGGAGTTGGTGGGTTAAGAAGATTCAGGATTCTTCCAGCTCTTCTCAGGGAACTGCTGGTGCTCCTGGCTTTCATGCTAGCTCCTGAACTAGGAGAAGATCTGGTCTCAGGGAGCAGAGGGAAAATCTTGCTTTGGTTTCATCTGAGTGATCTAAATTCTTAGTAATCTCAGGGCTAGGTTTTTGAAACTCATAAGTTCATTTTTTGCCTTGAGCCATGAGTCTATAGGGCAGTATGATTTGGCTCTTCTAATGGGAGAAGGGTCGTTAAGTAATAGGAAATATTGAAGGAGGAATTAGTTAAAATTTGATTATTTTGTAAATAATTTTATTTTGCCTTTTCTTCTTTAAGTGAGAGATTTGTGTATATAGTATGTACTCAGTAATAAGTAGAAAATACTTAACTATGAAATATGAAATAACAATTGACAAATACTACATGTGCCATAAAGTGTGCTCTTTTTCTTTTAATTATAAAAGCTGTGATTTACATCCAACTTTCCATTCATCCCTGAAAAAAATGGTTAAAGATCATAAGTCAATAATAATGTGAAATTTATTCCCCATAACTTTTGCTATTATGCTAAATTTAAAGTCTTACATATAGATTAATAAGTTCATCACCTTAACTCCTTCTTAAAACATAATAATTTTAAATAAATTAATCCTATTGTTTTCTTATTTACTTTTAAGTTTTGAGGATGCATTTGTAATACTTCCTAATTTCCAATTTTCTGAAAGTCAATATTACTACTAGCCATTACTTTTTAGGATAGCTAGAAAAGAATATTCATTATTTTATTTCAAATGCAATTACTAATAAATATATGAAAGAAAAAGCATTCAGCCTCACTAATAGAGGAAGAATGAAAACTAGAATGAGACATACCATTTTTTGCTTGTTTGATAAAGACTTTTCAAAAGGCAATAAAATCACAATTGCTAATATTGCATAAAATAAGTTACAAAATTACTTATTTTGTACGTCATTATGACAATAATTATTAAGAAATTTTTTAGATGTATGTATTGTTTAGAGCTTCAAGGAGACCTCAAAATGCCTAACAGCTCAAACAAAATGGATGATTATTTATTGGGCATTTGTGTTGGATCAATCAACATGTGAGTAGATCCCTTCTCTATACAGCTAGTCTGGGACCCAGGTTAACAGAAGCACTGCCATCTTTAAATACAGTCATGTGCCACCTAATGACATTTTTGTATTCTCAGACCACAGTGGAATACAAATAGATATCAATAGCAAGAGGAACTTTGGAAACTGTACAAACACATGGAAATTAAGCAACATGCTTCTGAACAACCATTGAGTCAATGAGGAAATTAAGAAAGAAATTTAAAATTTTTTTCAAACAAATGAAGATGGAAACACAACACAACCAAAAACCTGTGATACACAGTAAAATCAGTTCCAAGTAGGAAGTTTATAGCAATAAACATTTACATCAAAAAGTGGAAAGATTTCAATAAACAACTTAACAATGCACCTGAAGGAACTAGAAAAGCAAGAATAAACCAAACGCAAAATTAGTAGAAAAAAAGAAATAATAAAGATCACAACAAAAATAAAAGTAAATGAAATAGAGATGAAAAGTTGGTTTTTTGAAAAGATAAACTACTGGCTAGACTAGCCAAGAAAAAAGGAATAAAGACCCAAATAAAATAAAATCAGAAACAAAAAGGAGACATTCCAACTTATACAAAAGAAATACAAAGGATAATTAGAGACTATTATGATCTACTATACACTAACAAATTGGGAAACTTAGAGGAAATAGATAAATTCCTGGACACATAGAATTAGCCAAGATTAAACCAGAAAGAAATAGAAAACCTGAGCAGACACATACTGAGTGTTAAGAATGAAGCAGTTAAAAATTCTCCCAAAAGGAAAAGCCTAGAACCAGATGATCTTACTGCTGAATTCTACCAAAATTACACAGAAGAACTAACACCAATCCTCAAACTATTCCAAAATATTGAAGAGGAAGGAATTCTTCCTAACTCATTCCACAAGGCCAGCATCTCTCTAATACTAAAACCAGACAGGACACAACAAAACCCAGAAAACTACAGACCAATATGCCTGATGAACATAGATGTAAAAAATTTTGAGGCAAACTAAATCCAACAACACATCAAAAAGACAATACACCATAATCAAGTGGTATTTATCCTAGGAATGTAAACATGCATTTAATATATGCAAATCAATAAATATGGTACATCACATCAACATAATGAAGGGCAAAAACCATACAATCATCTCAATAGACACAGAAAACATATTTGATAAAATTCAACATTTCTTCATGATAAAAATTTCCAAAAAATTAGATATAGAAGGAACATACCTCAACATAATAGAGGCTATATAAGACAAACCTGCAGGTAACATTATGCTGAATGAAGAAAAACTAAAGTCTTTTCTCTAAAAACTGGAACAAGAAGAGTATGCCCACTTTCACCACTCTTATTCAACATAATACTGAAAGTCCTATCCAGAGCAATTAGGAAAGAAAAAGCAATAAAAGTTATCAAAATTGGAAAAGAGGAAGTCAAATTGTCCTTCTCTGCAGATGGCGTGATTTTACATACAGAAAAAACTAAAGACTCTATCAGAAAACTTTTAAAACTAAAAAATGACTTCAGTAATTTTGCAGAATACAAAATTAACATACAAAAATCAGTAGCATGTGCATATGCTAATAACAAACTAGCTGAAAAAGTAATTAAGAAAGCAATCCCATTTACAATAGCTACAAAAAACAACAACAACAACAACAAAAAAAACACCTGGAAATAAATTTAACCTAGGAGGTGAAAGATCTACAAGGAAAACTACAAAACACCGATGAAAGAAATTGAAGAGGACACAAACACATAGAAAAACATCCTATGCTCATGGATTGGAAGATTAATATTGTTAAAATAACAATAGTACCCAAAGCAATCTACAGATTCAATGGAATTTATTTGAAAAAGCCAATGACATTCTTCTTAGAAATAGAAAAACAATTCTAAAAGTTATATGGAACCACAAAAGATCCCAAATAGCTAAAGCAATACTGAGCAAAAAGAACAAAGCTGGAGGCATCATACTACCTGCCTTTACAATATACTACAAAGCTATAGTAACCAAAACAACATATTACTGGTATAAAAAGACCTATGGATTGCTGGAACAGAATGGAGAATCCAGAAATAGATATATATATATTTACAGCCAACTGATTTTCAACAAAGGTACCAAGAATATATATTGGGGAAAAAACAATGTCTTCAATAAATAATGTTGGGAAAACCAGATATCCATATGCAGAAGAATGAAACTGGACTCTTATCACTTACCATATTCACAAGTCAACTTGAAATGGATTAAGTACTTAAATGTAAGAACCAAAACTATAAAACTACTGGAAGAAATCATAGGGGAAACACTTCAGGACATTTGTCTAAGCAAATATTTTATGGCTAAGGCTTCAAAAGCACAGGCAATAAAAAGAAAAATATACAAATGGGACTATATTAAACAAAAAGCTTCTGCACATCAAAAGAAACAATCAACAGAGTGAAGAGACAGCCTGTAGAATGGAAGAAAATGTTTGCAAACTATTCATCTGACAAGGGACTAACAACAAGAATATATAAGGAACTCAACAGAAAAAAAAGCATATAATCCCATTAAAAGTTAGCAAAGGATCTGAATAGACACTTCTCAAAAGAAGACATTCAAATGGCCAACAGGTATATGAAAAAATGCTTAACATCATTAATCACCATGAAAATACAAATAAAACCCACAATGAGATATCAGCTCACCCCAGTTAGAATAGCTCCTATCAAAAAGACAAAAACCAAAAAATGTTGCTCAAGATGTGGAGAAAAGAACTGTTGGTGGGAATGTAAATTAGTACAGACATTATGGAAAACAATGGAAGTTTCTAAAAAAAAACAAAAATAGAACTACTATATGACCCAGCAATTCCACTGCTAAGTATATATCCAAAAGAAGGGAATTCAGTATATCAAAAAGATATCTGCACTTTCATGTTTATTGCAGCACTATTCAATAGCCAAGATATGAAATCAACCTAAGTGTCCAACAATAGATAAATGGATACAGAAAATGTGAGATATGTATATATATGTATATATACTCAATGGGATATTATTCATCCACAAAAAAAGAATGAAATGCTGCAATTTGTAGCAAGATGGATGGAACTGAAGATAATTATATTAAGTGAAATAATCCAGGCACAAATGACAAATATTGCATGTCCTCACATGCCAGAACTAAAAATGTTGATCTCATGGTGGTAAAGAATAGAATAATGGTTACCAGAGGGTGGGAAGAGTAGCAGGAAAGGAAGAATAAAGAGAGGTTGGTTAATGGGTACAAGGATACAGTTATATAGAAAGAATAAGTTCTAGTGTTCAATAGAAAAGTAGCATAAGTATATTCAACAACAGTTTACTGTATATTTCAAAATAGACAGAAGAGAAAATTTGAAATGTTCTCAACCCAGAGAAATGACAAATGTTTGAGGTGATGAATATCTCAATTACCCTGATTTGATCATTATACATTTATGCATGTATCATGTATTATACATTTATCAAAATATCACATGTACCTCATAAATATGTACAATTATGTATCTTTCAATAACAATTTTTTAAAATTAAGAGTGACAAAAGTTATCTCTCTATATAGGTTATTTTCATCATTATTTGGATTCTTTTATAGAGACTACACAGACCACTTAAACTGAGAATTGTATATGTAGCTGATAATTGTATATGAATTGTATATGTATATCTGTTCCAAGTCTCTCTGAATGGAGCTATGTAGGTAATACTTGCCAATGACAGGGGCTATGGCTTCACAATTTTTTTACTTGTACAATGAAGTCAACCACTTAAAATTGTTCTTTTGACTTGAACTTGTTCATCTTATCACAATTAGAGTGTATTTTCTGTAAGCAGCTTAAATGATTAGAAATCTCTTAGAATATGTTTTAGAACTCATTCTTTGTTTTTCAGTGCAATATTATGAATATAGTATGCCAACAAGAGAGGAAAAACTGGGAATTCTGTTTATCATAGAGGAATGAGACATCTTACTGTGACCTTCAGCTGGCTTTTAGCTATTTGTAAGCTTTCTTAAATCTAGAACATAACTAATTTTATATAAACATTCAATTAAATGTTTGTTGGTTCACTATTGAAGTGTCCTAGCATTTAATTTTGACTGTCAATCAGCAAGATGATTTGCTAAGAAATCTCATTTGATACATTAATGTAGAATCCCTGTTTAATGTTTTCAATAACTTCCTTGGAAAAACTACTCTAGAATACAAATATGTATATTTATAACTTAAAACACTAGGAATTTAAATACCAGAAACTTAGGATTGCAATGGGCCCAAAAGCTTAAATAGCTATTAAGAATCTATTAACAGCCCTCAAGAAACTAGACATAGAAGTAATATATCTCAGAATTATAAAAGCCATATATGACAAACTCACAGCCAACATCATATTGAATGGGAAAATGTTGAAAGCATTTCCCCTCAGAATTGGAACAAGACAAGGATGCCCACTATCACCACTTCTATTCAACATAATGCTGGAAGTGCTAGCCAGAGCAATCAAGCAAGAGAAGACTATTAAGTGTAACCAAATCAGGAAAGAGGAGGTCAAATTACCACTCTTCACTGGTGATAAGATCTTGTATTTAGAAAACCCCAAAGATTCCAGCAAGAGCCACCTGGAATTGGTAAATAAATTCAGCAAAATCTCAGGATACAAAATCAATGTACATAAACCAGTAACATTTCTATGTACTAATAATGGTCAAGCTGAGAGTCAAATCAAAGACTAAATACCATTCTCAATAGCTACAAAAAAAATAAAATATCTAGGAATATACTTCCCCAAACCAAGGAGGTGAAATATCTCTACAAGGAGAACTATAAAACTCTGAGGAAAGAAATCAAAGAGCATACAAACCAATGGAAAAACATACCATGCTCATGAATAGGCAGAATCAACATTGTTAAAATGCCCATACTATCCAAAGTGATTTACAAACTCAATGCAATCCCCAACAAATTACCAAAATTATACTTTACAAATCTAGAAAAAATATTAATAATTCTATGCTTCGTTTAGAAACAGAAAAGAGCCCAAATAGCCAAAGCAATCTTAGGCAAAACTAACAAACAAGCAAGCAAACACACAAAAACAAATCTGGAGGGATCACATTACCAGACTTCAAACTATACTACAAGGCTATAGCACCCAAAACAACATAATAATTGGTACAAAAATAGAGACATAGACCAATGGAACAGAACATAGAACCACCAAAAATCAACTGATCTTTGATGATGCACACAACAAGATACACTGGGGAAAATTAGCTCTATTCAATACATGGTGCTGGGAAAATTAGATAGCCACATGTAGAAGAATGAAATAAGACCCTACTCTCACCACTCACACAAAATTAATTCAAGATGGATAAAAGACTTACATATAAGTCAGGAAACCATAAGAATTCTAGAGGAAAATGTAGGAAAAACACTTCTAGATATTGGCCTAGACAAAGAATTTATGACTAAGACCCCAATGGCAATTGTGGCAACAATAAAAATAAATAAATGAGATTTGATTAAACTAAAAAGTTTCTGCACAGCTAAGGAAACAATCAACAGAACAAATAGACAGCCTACAGAATGGGAAAAAATAATCACAAGCTACCCATCTAATAAAGGGTTAATAACCAGAATTTACAAAAAACTCAAGCAAATCAGCAAGAAAAAAAAAAATCTTATTAAAAAAGTAGGCAAAAAACATGAACAGAAGCTTCTCAAAAGAAGAAAGGCAAATATCCAATAAACATAAGAAAAAACACTTAACATTACTAATTGTTAGGGGAACTGTAAATTAAAACCACAATGAGATATCACCTTATCCTAGTCAGAATGGCTCTTATTCAAAAATTCAAAAATAATAGATGCTGGCAAGGATGCAGACACAAACGAACACTGTTGGTGGGACTGCAAATTAGTATATCCTCTATGGAAAATAGTATGGAAATTCTTCAAAGAACGAAAAGTGGTTCAATCCAGCAATCCCACTATTAGATATTTACTCAACGGAAAAAAGGACTTTTCATCAAAGAGACACCCACCCTCAAGTGTTTATTGCAGCATAATTCACAATTGCAAAGATGTGGAATCAGTCCAAGTACTCATCAGCTCATGAATAGATTAATAAAACGCAGTATATGTATACCTTGGAGTACTACTCAGCCATAAAGAAGATGAATTAATACCTTTTGCAACAATCTGGATAGAACTGGAGACTATTCTCCTAAGTGAGTATCTTAAGAATGGAAAAACAAACACCACATGTACTCACTATTAAATTGGAACTAAGCACACATGTGCACAGAAGGAAGTAAAACTCAGTGGAAATCAAACAAGTGGAGCAGGGAGGAGTGCCTTACCCTTGGGGGGAAAAAAAACCTACCTAATGGGTACTATGAATACTATTTGGGTGACAGGCACACCTGTAGCTGGGACTTAAGCATCACAAAAGTTATCCATGTAACTTAAAACATTTGTACCCACTCAATATTTTGAAATAAAAAAAAATTAAGTATAAATAAGCACCCTAAAAATGAATCTATTAATATTAAGGCATTATCCTATCTGCAAAGAATAATTTTCTGCTTGGTTATAAACACCAGTAAAACGGGGCCTGGGGGAAATGGTGTTCTATGGAGCTTCCAGGCTGTACCCTGCACAACAGCTCTTAGCTAAGGGGCTGAGTCACGGCTGAAATCCTGATTTTGTTTGCTTTGCCAAGATGTACCCTTATTTGAAGCTGCATCTGTCTAGGACCTTGAAGAAGAAGAACTATTCTTCATTAGCACTTACAGGCTCTGCTTGATATCTCTGCAGTCCTAGGTGTTGTGTCTAAAGCTGTAATACACCTTATTAAGCTTCTTTTGCAGTTAGAATACAAAGATTTTGTGAGCACAGTATTAAATATTAGGACTAAAATGAACCACTTGTTGGTTTAGCCTGGATGTTCATTCATTCACTCACCAATCCATCAATCCATTCATTTGACACATATGTACTGGTTTCTTCTTGTATGCCAGGCTTTATACTAAGCTTCAGAGATGCAAAAGTGAACATAAGAGACCCTGCCTTCAAAGAGTTTACAATCAGCTTGTGACATCATTTGAAAAATTACAATTCAACAGATAACAGAAGTATGAACAAGGCACATTTGTGAAAAGTAATAATGGTCTTGGCTGGCTTTGCAGAATAATGCCTTCTCAGCCCTCAACTCCTAACATCATCACCTCTGTTTCATATAGCTTGCCGCTCAGCTAGTCAGCTTTCATGTGAGTCCTTACTTAGCTCAGGCAAGCACTGGGTAAGCTCTAAAGCTACACTGTCAGAATAGATGAAAAGAAGCTGTGGTGCAGAGTATCATTAGTGTCCTGATGATATTCTAATATTTTCAATAAGGAATCATAAATATTTTTAATAGAAATTCAGAAATTCCTTGGGCCTGGCTTGATTTTCACAGGAGCTATCCAAAGAAAGTTGGTAAAGGTATATTGCAGAGTCAGTGGGAGAAAGTGGATTGATCTTGATTGGAAAGAAGAAATGAAATTAAAAACTGTGAGCTAACGTGTCATGTATTTCTAGGGAATTTTTTAATAGGTGTATGTGATTCTATAAAATTAAATTTGACTAAGTCTTTTTTAAAAGTGACTTCCAAAAAATGATATTCTTTTTTTTGTGCAAAATAGAGAGTATCCTTTTTTTTCTTTGTTCTCCCTTAGAGAAGAGTGTAACAAGTAAAATAGAATGTCAAAATATTCTACTTAAAATGCACAACATCAGAGATTCAGTTCCATTGCTATTATGTTAGAGCAGCGTGGTACCTAAGAACAATGGAATGGGAATGAACACTTCCAGGCCCAGTGTGCGTAATTTGAGCATAGCATTTTTAGCACTAATTTACCTGATTGACAGCAATGTTAGCAGTGGGAAGGAGTATATGGGGATCATTAATGATAAGCAGTGGAAACTTTTAGTTATTTTTTTTTATATGCCTTTCAAACTAATATGGTATACGGGCCTTTACGAAGATGAGATTCATAGTACTTAAAATGGAAATCTGACATGCACAATGTGTGCCTGTGTGAGGAGGCAGCTTTACAACTTTTCCGAAGCTAGATGGGTGGTAGTTCATCAACTGGAAAGCATGACAAAGCTGAGAGGTCATCACGAGAGTTTTAGCTCCCCCCTTAATCTGTGATTGGTCACTCAACCAAAGTTCTCCTTAATGTTGGTGGTGCTAAGTCTGTATTAAACATTGCACTCAATCTGATGGTTGGCAAATGGGAAAGTTGTGAGAAACTAGACAGAAATAACACACTTAAGTTCTAGGAGATTACATTAACGTTACCATAAATGGGAAATCAAATTGTCATTGTCTTAGAGGAGAAGAGAGGGGGAAAAAAAAAAAACTATACCAGATACATCATAAATTAAGATACTTCACATAAAATATGAATTACTTGCATCCCAAGAGGAAACCATTAAATATAAGCCATTAAATATACAAAGAAACCATTAAATATACAAAGATAATTTTGACTGTAACAGAAATGAAATAAACTCAGAATCTGATCAGGCCATTACACAAAGACATAATCGCTAACTAGACTCCCTTTACTGGAGGGGCAGCCTATTTTTAGAGAGCAAGGACTGCAGAAAATTTGGTGATGAAGGGAAAGAATGAGGCAGTGAGAAAGAAAGTTTCAGTAATACCTTTGCCAAGTACCGCTTCCCATCCCCTAAGTCCAATTCTGATTACTCTTGCCATTTTAGAAGGCTCAAAGCCTGAGAATCCAACGCAGAAATAGACTAAAAAAATTGAACTGCATGTAAACTATTTATAGGTTTGCTAGCCCAGAGAAATAGGATGAGAAACAAACAGCAGCAGCAGCAAATTCAAAATTGGCTATAAATCTCAAATAGGAAGTATAAGACTCACATTGGACATGGTATATCAGGATCAGCTTTAGAACTAAGAGGTATTTATACATATATAAAAAAAGAGAACATCTTTCATTAGTTCTCTCAGCTTGTTGAAGAAAAATTGTAGCAGAGAATTGACACTCATGGAAAAAGCCTATTACTGAGGCAAAGCATTGTTTATATTTTTTGCTTTATTACTATAAGAGCTTAAACTATTAGCAGCTTTGCTGAAGTAAAGAAGGTTATGTTCCAACATATGAGTGGGGCCAGAGCTTACAGGGCTCAAATATTGGCCTTTTTTTTTTTTGCCTCAGGCAGGTCCTTTAGCTTTTGTGGCTTAATTCGGATCTTTCCACATAGCTCAGTGGAAAACTATAGAGCCTCTCTCAACAGAATTGCTAGTAGCCTAGGGATACTCATGCCATCTTCAGGGTTCATCCGATACCAGGGGACAAAGCAAGTGACTGTATACTGGCAAGAGATCAGGCAATGCTTTCAATGATGTTAGTCTTAACCCTAGGGGCATTTATCTTATTGGCCCTGGGCATTTTACACTGGATGTTCCTGTGTGCTAACAGAGGCAATGTTTAAAATGGTATAGCAGTTCCCTAATGAGTTATAATCAAATACTGGAAGCTCTTCCTACATGTAAATATGCCCTGAGATTCAGATGAGCCTGTTAAAATTTATTAATTCACTAAAATACATTCTGAGAACAAATGACGGTAGGTATTGTTCTTCATAAGGTGATAAAATTTTAAAAAAGAAAATATATAGTCTAATCTTCAAAGATGTAACCATTTAATAAAGGAAGCAGATGTATGAACAAACATTACCATGTAAAGTGATTGGAGCCATAAGGGGTCACATGAAGTTCTTTCAGGGTAGCAAGGAAGGGAATAACACACTATCTTAGGAAGTTGGAGAAAGTTGCACAGAGGAATCC
Organism: Microcebus murinus; assembly: GCF_040939455.1. Classification (NCBI taxonomy): domain Eukaryota; kingdom Metazoa; phylum Chordata; class Mammalia; order Primates; family Cheirogaleidae; genus Microcebus; species Microcebus murinus. The sequence goes on along the minus strand of NC_134110.1, from coordinate 81,519,071 downwards.
AATATGGATATTTGAACTGGGATTTGAAGAATGAAAGTAGAGGTCACTATATGAGAGTTACATGAGAGATGTTTTTATAGGAGGTTAAAGATATAGCAAAGGCCCAGAGGAATGGAAGATGTATGTTCAGAATAGAGATGTTAAATGTATGTAATGGGGACTGTTAAAAGATTAGTTTGGAAAGTCTGCAGTGATGATAAGCTTAATACTTGTTTGTTTTGACTTTTCTCCTTCCCTGTTATACTCTTCTTTGTCCTCCATTCTTATTCCCTGGGATCATACACCAAAAGAAACTACCCACCATAGCCTTTGTTTCCACGATTCTGTGTTCCTGGAGGGGTGGGGTGCTGAGGACAACACAAGCTAAAAATAGTCGCCAATGATATGTGTTCTAAAGGTCATTTTTCTTTCCTCATTGTATTCAACCTGTCACAAGCATTAGGCTAGATTTGACCACTCTCTCTTTTGTGACAAAGTTTACTCTCTTGGTTTCTGTGTTGTACATTCACATGTTTTTTTCCTACTACTTCAGTAGTTTCTCCTTCTTAGTCTACTTTATTGGTGTTACATTTTATGTTCCACCTGTAAATGTTAGAATGTTTCAAGATTCAATCCTTGAACCTTTTTCAGTTCACATTCTTTCCCTATAATATCTTATCTAGTCCTTTTGCCGTCATCAAAATGCTAATAAATACAAAATTTGCATCTCCATGATCTCTTCACTGACCTCCAGACTACAATACATCTCCTCCTATATACTGGACTTCCCCCTCTGAATGTCTAATGGGCTTCTTAAAATTATCTATGCAAAACTGATTCCTAAAGTTGTTTTTGATCCAGCCTTCTCAATCAGCCATATTATCCAAGATTGAGTCACTCTTTTTCATTTATATTCTAAGCACATTTCATAAACAAGTCCCAGCTCTACCTTCAAAATACATCACTTCTTAAGCCACTTCTGTCTACCTTCACTGCCATCCATTCATCCACTTCACATCCATCTATATTTACTGCCTAATCTAGGTCATTATCGTCTTTCTCCTGAATCACAATAATAGCCTCCTAATTGGTCCTACAGCTTCTATTTTTGCTCCTTAGAATTCAATCTCTACACAGTAGAGAGAATTATCTCTTAAATTCATTAATCAGAACATGTCATTCCCTGGCTTAAAACCCTCCAAAAAGCTTTCTGCTGTACTTAGAATAAATCTAATGAGTTAGCATAACCTTCAAGACCCTACATGAACTGGCTGCGCCTGCCCATCTGACCTTATCATCTACTATGCTCCACCTCTCTCATTATGCTACAGTTACACTGGCCTTTTGTCTAATCTATGAATTTATCAAGCATATTCCTGCCTTAGGGTATTCTTACTTTCTGTGTCTTCTTCCTAGAACAAGCTGCCACCATATGTTCATAGAGCTAGATTCTTCTTGTCGTTTGTTTCAACTCAAATGTCAACTCCTTAGAGAGGCCTTCAAGTCTATCCTGTATACTTCATTCTCATGCCCACTAAATCTACATCATATTTTAAAACATTTTTATACTTATCACTATCCATAATGGCTATGTTAATTTCTTTGTTTAATTGTTTATTGTCTCTTTCTCCCTTAGGAATGCAAGCTTCATCAGAGCATTTACATTCTTTACATTGCAATACCTCCAGTGCCCAGCACTCTTCCTGGTACTAGATGGAGTTTAGCAAACATATATTGAATGAGTGAGTAAAAGATTCCCATTCAGTTCAAAGCAAAGTTCTACTTTAAAACAAACAAACAAACAAACAAACAAACAAACAAACAAACAAACAAAAAACCTTGAAACTATGGATCCTACTCTGCCTTGCTGTTAAAATATTTACTCTTTGCAATTTTTCAGTTTTACCTAATCTTGCCTTCAGTTTTTGCTTAGTAACTTCCTCAGCAATTTCTAAATCATGGGAATATATTGTAGTAATTTAGACGAATATATGGACATAGCTATTTCTTATTTTCTGTCATTATTCATAGATATTATTCTCTTTATTCATTATTTGTAAGATATAAACAGAAATAGTATTATGTAGTCAGAAAAATACCAAATTGAACTTGAAAGGACAACCTTCTACTATCAGTTCACTCATGTGTGGTACAGTTATGAAATTGACTTGTTTTGCCTCCATGTTGATTAAAGTCCCAAAAGGAATACAAAAGATCCACTGATATCAGAAAGGTGGCAACACAGTGAGCAAGCTGACTGTAGATCAGAGTTTTGTGTGTGTTTCCCATTGACTGAAAAAGGGCCCGTTGGAAGAGAACGGGCACAAGAATTGTTTTAAGAGATACCCAGGAGAGGTTCCTGATAGATGTGAAGTATTCACAGCAGCTAGAAACCTGTGGCATGCCACGGATAATTGTAGAAAATGCAGAGTGCATCTAGCTGTAGGAGGATGTCAAAGGAGCTGCTGCGAGACATTCCGCGTGGAAATGATCCAAGGAATCCGTGAAAGAAACAGTCAGCTTTAAATGTATACAGTTAACATTATACTTAATGCTAGAGATGGAGCACTTTCCCCAAGATTGAGAACAAGACAAAGATGTACACTATCACCGCTTCTATTCAACTTTGTACTGGAAGCCCTACTCAGTGTAAAGAGGCAAGGAAAATAAATAAGGGGCACTTTTAATGGCCCATACCAGTAAGCAACCCTTATTAATACATCATGAAATTTAGCACTTTCATACATTGAAATACTAAACAATAAAAACAAAAACTATGGGTGCATGCAGCAACATGAATGAAATTCAAAAAGCATTGTGCCAAATGAAGGGAGCCAGACACTAAAAGCTGTATGCTTATATGATTCCACTTATATGACATTTAGTGAGAGGTAAAACTATAGGGAGAATAATCAGATCAGTTGTAGATGAAGAGATTTGACTAGCAAGAGTCAAAAGGGAACTTTCTGGAGTGATAGAAAAATTCTATGCCTTAATCATGTGGGTAGTTACATGACTGTATAGTACATGGTGGTCAAGAGTCATACTTTCCACTTAAAAGGGTAAATTTTCTGCAAGAAACTCAATAAATTTGACTTTAAAAGTTAATTATTATGAACAGTTAGGATGTAGACATAAAAGAAGAAAAGATAAAAAATTTTTTAAAGTACAGGGAAAAGAGAAAAGGAAAAAAATTTTTTAAAAGTTAATTATGCCATGTACTATAATAGAGATAGGTAGAATGGGTGAAGAGAACACAGAGAAGGGAAATACAGCCTGCAATAGGATGCAGAAGGATTTGAAATAAATACAAAATCTATATTTATCATTCCACAATAACTCTGAGCTTCCAGTGGTCAAACAGTAAAATACCTGAGCTTCTGAGGCTGAAAGGGATGTTGGATGATGTTATATAAAGGTAAAATTGCACCATGTTTCTGACCATTTGAATATATGCTTCCTCAGAGCAGAAATTTGGTCTCATTCATTATGTCTTGTGCTTAGCATAATGTTTGGAAATTCTTAGGTACACCACAAATCCTTCTTGATTTACAAGTTTACCATCCAGTGAGAAATCAGTTTCAAGCTTCCAGACTCCAATAAGAAGGTTAATCTTCCAAAAAGTAAGAGTATAGTTTAAAACACTTATCCTATTTCCACACTGGGGACAGACCACAGAGAAAATGACCAATAATTAAAGGGTGTTTGGACTGGAAAATGGAGGTAAATTTCAAGCAAGCTGAAAGAGTTATTGGTAATAATTAGTGGCAGGAATTTTGCAGAGGGAACTGCAAAAAATGCATGTCCTTAGTTATTCCAGTAATTAAAAGTAACCTAGAGATTGCAAATGGAACCTTGGAAAATCTGGAGATACTAATAACTCTGTACAATGACTCTTCAGATTCCTGTGGAACAACAACAGTGTGAGACACATAGAAAGGTCTCATCCAAATTTGAAGATAAAAAAAAGTAAAGGAATGTAGACTGCCTCAGAGGAAACCTTTTCTTTTTTAAACTTATCTGGATAAGGGTTTTATTTATTGAGGAAGAATATTAATTCTAATCTATTAATATTAGAACTATATTTTATGCCATTATAGTTTATTTGTATATAATTAGGCCTCCTTAATCTTATATTAAATTCAAGTAACTCTTTTGTTCTTTCTATAAAGTCTAAATGATAAGACACCCAAGTTCAGGTCCCAATCAAGCAACATACAGGGTCTGTAATCCTCCTACCTGACATTGAACCAGGAAGACAAAACAAAATGAGAAAAATAGGAAGGTAGTGCCTCTTTGGGGCTGTTATAATTAGAATTATTTCAAGCTAGGAGGATGTATGCCTCTGGGATTCTAGTCAGGATTCAGGGATCTATATTGGACTCTATAATCAACCATTTTCTTGTTAATATTCTTGACTTTCTTGCCAAATATTTCTTCTTTTGTAGATGTAATTCAAATCTAAGTTAACATTATGCTTGTATTCTAGCAGCATCCCCAAAGAAATATTATTTATCCCTTCACTTTTTCTCACCCTTCGACAGATTCTTAAGGTCCAATTACATCAAAATGTTTACTGTCATTCAATTATATTCACCCCCACATACAGATTTGTACACTTCTTCCCGGAAGACTGCTGATCTTTCACATCTGGCTGAGTGCTCATTGGGTGTGTTATTCCTAATAGGTGGCTTATCGCATTGTGTAAGTGTATATTTTTCTTCCCCCTCTAACTAGACTGTAAGGTTCTATGGCCAGGGTCCAAGTCTATAGTATTCATCTTCATAACTCAGAACTGAAAACCATGCCTCATTCATATTAAATACCCTGTAAATATACACTGAAAAAAGTGAATACTCGCATTAATTTTATTGATATTATTAATAATTTTCTTTGGGGCTATGAAAACAGAATCTTAGTAGAACTAAACAACTTGTAACCTGCCTGAGAGTTTTCTTAATCAGCACCTACTAGGGCCTGAACTTATTTTTATTTTTGTGCCAGTTAAGTACAAAGTTAAGTAAGGAATTAAGCCAGACAGAGAATACAATACATTCTTGTAGGTTTCTTTTAACCTCCCACTAGGAAACTAATAAGATGGAGACAGGGGCAGTGGTAGAAAGGAAAGAATAAGATATCCTCTGAATAATGGCACTACTTAAATATTTCCTTAATAAATGCCACAGCATTTGGGAATTCATTAAAGGGAAGAACACTTTTTTCTATATGTTAACTGCAGTTGCAGCAATAGGAAAGATGATTAAGAGATTCTTTGAATGAAGCTCAACTTTCTCAGCAGCAGCCTAATAGCCACGATTTTTCTAAAAAGGACTTTCCTAATAACCTATAAGCTTTCCTAATCCCTGATTCAGGAGATGTTTTCTCTCAGCCAGTGAAAATAGAATAGTTCTAGAACCAAGCCTTAAAGTTCTTAAAATTTAGAATTTCCTTTTAAGAGAAGACAAGTTGGCTAATAAGTATCTCCCTTTGCTGAATATTTTTCTTCCTGTATCTTATTTCTCACGTATACAGAGCTCCAATTCAAGATAGAAATTTCTGGCAATGTGCATGTATAATGTTGCCTTAAAATTGTGATGCATTTTAGAGAAGTTAGATTATTTTGTTTAAAAATATATTTATAAATAGTATTTGAAGAAATAACAGATTTCAGACAAATAGAGTAGATTTTAAAAGTAAATACATAACGCCTGAAAAAAATGTAGACCCCAGACTTATGGTTCTTCTCAATATTGGGTAAATATGAATATATTGGGTTACAACAATTCTATAGAATGCTCCATGTATGGAGAATGAAGCACAGAGAGGTTAAATAATTGCCTGGATACAAGGGGTGATGAATTCTGTGATTAATTCACACTTCTCACAGATAATTCATCTTAAAATAAAATTTTAAAACTTATATACTAACTTAATAAAATGAAATAAAGGATAAAAGTGAAGTAATTATGAAAAGGATCCAAGCTTTTATAGAATTCCTACCTGCAACATCTAGACTATTGGGCAAAAGCAATTGTCCTTGGGTTGCCTGATAATTTCCTGCGGTCTTAATTTTTGTGTAATTACATACACCCATTCCTGATACTACCAATACGAATGCACGATGGATACTAGAAATTTACATAACAGTATCAAGAAATCATACACTATAACATAGTAAGCTAAGGAATTTTTTATACACACACATATATATATACCAAGTGAACTTAATTTCCATCTATTAAAGGATGAAAAATATGGCCAATTCACAGTTATCATAACGAAGGGAAGACCTTTCTGATAAAAGGAGAGCTTCATCAAAGAACCAATGTGTTAGTCCATCTTGTGCTGCTATAAAGGAATACGTGTGATGGGGCAATTTATAAAAATAAAAGAGGTTTATTTGGCTCACAGTTCTGCAGACTATATAAAGATGACACCAAGCATCTGCTTCTGGTGAGGGATTCAGGGAACTTCCTGTCAAGACAGAAGACAAAGGGGGAGCAGGCGTGTCACCTGGTGAGAGAGGGCGCAAGAAACAGAAGAGGTGGTACCAGGCTCCTTTAAACAACTGGCTCTCTATTGTTTATGGCAGCACAATTCACTATTGCAAGATCATGGAAACAACCCAAGTGTCCGTCAATTCATGAGCGGATAATTAAAATTTGGTATATGCTCACAATGGAATACTACTCAATTCTAAGAAATGACAGTGAGCGAACACCGTTTATGCTATCCTAGATTAAGTTTAAGCCCGTTATCCAAAGTGAGGCGACACAAGACCAAGAAAATGGGCTCCACATCTACTCACCATCAAATTGGTACTGACTGATTAAAACTATGGTACTCAAATGGTGATAGTGCCCACCAGGGTTTGGGGGAGGTGGAGATACACATCTTAGGGTTGTAGCGAGCATTGTGGTGGTGGGGGGGAGAGGGAATACCTCTAACCCTTCCTAGGGAAAGGCAAAGACATACAATGTAACCCAAAGGTAAAAAAAAGAAAAAAAAATACTTTTATCAGGTGGTGGGCAGATGGGAGTGGAGAGGAGGGGAAGGATATATACTTACAAAATAGGTGTGATGCATACCACCTGGGGGTAGGACACGCTTGATGTTTTGGTAAGGCGAGGGGGTGGGGGGAGGAATGGCAGGGACAATACTTGTAACCCTAACAATATTTGTGCCCTCATAATATGATAAAATAAAAGTAAAAAAACAAAACAAACAAACAAACAAACAAAAAACAGGCTCTCACATGAACTAATAAAGCAAGAACAGGCTCATTATTGCAAGGAGGGAACCAAACCGTTCTTGAGGGATCTGCTTCCATGACCAAACACCTCCCACTGCGTCCCACCTTTCCACTACTGGCCATCAAATTCCAACATGAGATTTGGAGGGGCTAAACATCCAAACCATAACAAACAAGAAATTGTTTTAAATTCTCTATCATCTCTCAAACCAAAGTTTTACATCAATTGTACATTAAAATCAAATTTTAAGTTTGGCACAACTATCAAAAGATATTTGAATATCTTGAATGATTTTTAATTTTTGAAAATAGATATGTGTATGTTATATGAATGTGCTGTTAAGAAAGCCTTATTCAACAAAGTTTGATTGCATACTATGCACCAAGCCTTAAACTATGTGCCCTGTTGCCACATATACAAAGAACACCAGTAACCATAGAATTACTGAGAAAGACAAGAAAGTTTTGCAGCACAATGTTTCCTTTATTCATCTAGGGCACTACTTTTCAACTTAGGCTGCTCATGAGAATTATCTGAGAGGTACTAAAAGTTTGATGCCCAGATCTCACTAGTTAAATAAGAATCTCTAGAGGTAGGACCCAGCTGGTTTTACAGTTTCCTAGGTGATTGCAATATGAGACACACCTACCTAGGAAAAATAAGGGATAATGAGATAAAAATTCCACTAATTCAACAAGTGGAATCAATACAAGTGGAAGGGGTAATTAAATAATCTTTTCCTCTAGAAATAGACATTCAATATGCATTCTCTAAAAGTAATCAGTCCTTGAAAATTCCTTGTATGACCTTGAGGCTCAGCTGGGGCAGCTGTAAAACACCGTGCTGGAATTCAGGGAGCAGAGTCCCTGTGAAGGGACTAGGGCTCATCCTCCCAGACAATTCTGCCCTTGTAGAGCTCTGGGCCAGTAATGGGGGGGGGGGCAGCCTTGAAGATCTCTGAAATGCCTTCAAGGTCTTTCTTCCATTGTCTTGAGAAATAGCACACCTGGCTCCCTCCCATTGTGCTAATCTCTTTGGCAAACCCTGTTTTCTCTCTTGATCACACTTTTTCACTCTTTATGTGGTCAGGCCAAAAGGTTTCCAAATCTTTTCTCTTTGCTTCACTTTTGATTATAAATTCTGTCTGTGAGGCAATTTTTTCCCCTCTTATAGCTTAATATAAACAATTAAAAGTAGTCATGCAGGAGCCTGAATGCTTTGCTATCTGGAAATTTCTTCTGACAGATATCCTAGTTCAGCAATTTCATGTTAGGCTATCAACAAAGCCTCCACGCATTGACACAGTTCAACAAAGTTTTTTGCCAGTATAACAAAGATAACCTTTATTCCTGGTTCTTTAGTTCCATCTGAGCCTCTGTCAGAATGGCCTTTATAGTCCATATTTCTGTCAGCATTCTGCCCATTTCCACTTAAGCAATCCCCAAGGAGTTCCAAATTTTCCATAATCTTCTTATCTTCTATGCTCTCGCCAGAATCTAGACTATTCCTAGTCGTCTCCTCCAAATTATTCCAGCCATTGCCCATTACCCAGTTCCAAAAACATTTCCATATTTTCAGGTATTTATTACCAGCAACACCCCATTCTTGCTACCATTTTTCTAAGTCCATTTTCTGTTCTTTATGACAGAATACCTGAAACTGGGCAATTTATAAAGAAATAAAATTCATTTTTTACAGTTATGGAAGCTGAGAAGTCCAAGGCTGAGGGACCATACATAGTGAGAACCTTCTTGCTGATGGGGACTCTGCCAAGTCCTGAGGCAGCATAGGCCATCACATGGTGTGGGAACTGAGAATACTAGCTTTGGTCTCTCCTCCTCTTTGTGTAAAAACACCAATAAGACTCTAGTGATAACCCATAAATCCATTAACTGATTAATACATGATGTATGAATGGATTAATCCATTTATTAATATTAGGGCAGAGCCCTCATGACCCAATCACCTCTTACAGGCCTCACTTCTCAATACTGCCACATTAGGGATTAAGTTTCAACATGAGGTTCAGAAGTGACATTCAAACCATAGCATTTCCACTATTTTTTCTTCTAGTAGTTTCATAGTTCTGAAAGTCTTACATTAGGTCTTACATTTAGGTCTGTAATATATTTTGACTTTAATATTGTATAAAGTGAGAGAGAGAAGTCTAGTTTTATTCTGCTGCATATAGTTATCCAGTTTTCACAGGACTATTTATTGAAGAGACTGCCCTTTCCCCAATGTCTGTTCTTAGTGTCTTTACCAAAGATCAGTTGGCTGTAGATAAATGAATTTAACTATGGGTTCTCTATTCCATTGGTCTATGTGTCTGCTTTTATGTCAGTGCCATTCTGTTTTGGATATTATAGCTTTGTAGTATATTATGAAGTCAGGCAATGTGATGCCTATGACTTTGTTCTTTTTACTGCTTTGACTATTTGGAGTCATTTGTGGTTTCATATAAAATTTAGGATTCTTTTTTTTTTCTATCTCTGTGGAGAATATTATTGGTATTTTGATAGGGATTACATTAAATCTGTAGATCACTTTGGGTAGTATGGTCATTTTAAACATATTAATTCTTCCAATGCAAGATGATAGGTTGCATTCCATTTTTTGTATCCTCTTCAATTTCTCTTGATTAGAGTTCTATAATTTTCATTGTAGAAATCTTTGACCTCTTTGGTAAAATTTATTTCTAGGTATTATATATTTTTTTGACTATGATAAAAGGAATTGTTTTCTTGATTTCTTTTTTAGCATTTCATTACTGAGGCACAGAAATGCTATTTACTTTTATGTGTTTTGTATCCTGAGACTTTACTGAATTCATTTATCAGCCCTAATAGTTTTTTGGTGGAATCTTTAGTATGTTTCTATATATAAGGTCATGCCTTCAAACAATGACAACTTGACTTTCTCTGTTCTAATTTTGAAGCCCTTTATTTTCTAATCTTTCCTGATTGCCATGGCTAAGACTTCCAGTACTATGTTGAGTAGGAGGTAGGTGAAACTGTATCCTTTTCCTACTCTAGTTCTTAAAGGAAAATCTTTCCAATTTTCCCTGCTCAGTATGATGTTACATGTCAGTTTATCATAAATGGCCTTTATCGTATTGCAATACATTTCTTCTATACCTAAGTTGTCTAGGGTTTTTATAATAAAGGATGTTGAATTTTATCAAATACTTTTCCTGCATCTGTTGTAGATCATTTTGTTTTTGTCATTCATTCAGTTTAATGTATCATGTTTATTGATTTGGATATGTTGAACCATCCTTGCATAGGATAAATTCCACTTGATTATAGTGTAATATATTTTTGATATGCTGTTGGATTTGGTTTGTTAGTTTTTTGTTTAGGATATTTACATCTATGTTCATCAGGAATACTGGCCTGTGGTTTTGTTCTTTTGATGTGTTCTTGTCTGGTTTTGGCATCAGGGTAATGCTGGCCTTGTAGAATGAGTTTGGAAGAATTTCTTCCTTTTACTTTTTTGGAATAGTTTGAGAAGAATTGGTGGTAGTTTTTCTTTAAATGTTTGGTAGAATTCCGTAGTCAAGCCATCCAGTCCTAGCCTTTTCTTTGTTGGAAGACTTTTTACTATTGCTTCAATCTTGTTATTGGTCTGTTCACCTGTTCTGTTTCTTCCTGATTTAATCTTCGTAGGTTTTATGCACCCAGAAATTTATCCATTCCTTCTAAGTTTTCCAATTTGTTAGTATGTATTTTTTTCATAATACTCTTTTCTGATCTTTTTATTTCTACAGTATCACCTGTAATTTCTCCTTTTTATTTTCCAATTTTATTTGGATCATCTCTCTTTTATCTTAATTAGTATAGCTAGTGGTTTATTGATTTTGCTTATCTTTTTTAAAAACTATTTTTTTTGTTTTATTGACCTTTTGTATTTTTTAGCCCCTATTTTATTTCTGCTTCAATTTTTATTATTTATTTCCTTTTAATAACTTGAGGTTTGGTTTATTTTTACTTTTTTTTCCCTTGAAGTTCATCATTAGATTGTTTATTTGAAATCTTTATATTCTTTTGATGTAGGTCTTTATTGCGATTAACTTCACTCTTACTCTTCACAGTAAATGCGATTAACCTGCATTTACTGTGTCTCACAGGTTTTGGTATTCTGTGTTTCTATTTTCATTTATTTCATTTAAATTTCTTTCTTAATTTATTCATTGACCCATTGGTCATTCAGGAGCATTTTGTTTAATTTCCATGTATTGGTACAGTTTACAAAATTTCTCTTGTTACTAAATTCTAGTTTTATTCTATTGTGGTCAGAAAATATACTTGATATAAAATCAATTTTTAAATTTTTTTTGAGACTTGTTTTGTGGCTAATATATGGTCTATCTTGGAGAATGTTTCATATGTCAATGAGAAGAATATGTTTATGGTAGCTTTTGGATAAAAATTATGTAAATGTCTGTTAGGTTCATTTGGTCTATAGTACAGTTTAAAGTCAATGTTTATTTTATATTTGGATGATCTGTCCAATGCTGAGAGTAGGGTGTTGAAATTCCCTATTATTATATTGGAATCTATCTCCCCCTTCATATATAATAATATTTGGTTTATATATTTGGTTGTTCCAGTGCCTGGCACATATATATTGATAATTATTATATCTTCTAGCTGTATTGCTTAGCTTATCATCATACAATGACCTTCTTTGTCTCTTTTCACAGTTATTGACTTATAGTCTATTTTATCAGATATAAATATAGCTACTCCTACTCATTTTTTCTTTTCATTTGCCTGAAATACCTTTTACACCCCTTTACTTTTAGTCTATGTATGTTTTTACAGATGAAGTGAGTTTCTTGTAGGCAACATATAATTGTGTTTTTGAAATCCATTCTTCAATTACAAATCTTTTATTTAGGAAATTTAATTCATTTGCATTCAAGGTTACTACTGATAGGTGAGGACTTATTCTTGTCATTTTATTAATTATTTTCTGGTTATTTTGTATATTTTTTGTTTCTTCCATTCTTATTGTTGATCCTTATGATTTGGGAGTTTTCTGTATTGATAAGGTTTGATTGTTTTCTCTTCATCATTTGTGTATCTGTTCTACCACTGAGCTTAACACTTCTACATGTATTTATGATGGCAGTTCTATGGTTGGCCTGTTTGTTCCCTCCAGATCTCATGTTGAAATTTGATCCCCAATGTTGGAGATGCTGAAATTTGATTCCCAATGTTGGAGGTGGGATATGGTGAGAGGTATTTGGGTCATGGGACACAGATTCCTCATGGATGTCTTTGTGCCTTCCCTGAGATAATAAATTAATTCTCACTTTGTTAATTCATGTGAGAGCAGGCTGTTCAAAGGAGCCTAGAACTACCTCTTCCCCCTCTAGCTATATGACATGCCTATCCCTTCTACACCTTCTGCTTTGATTGAAAGATCCCTGAACCCCTCTCCAGCAGCAGATGTTGGCATGATACTTCTTGTACAGTCTGCATAACCAAATAATAAACCTCTTTTCTTTATAAATTATTCAGCCCCAGTTATTTCCTTTATAGCAATGCAAAATGGACTAACATAGTTATTTTTCTTTTGCTCCCAAATGTAGGACTCCTTTAAGCATTTCTTGTAAGACAGTTTAATCCTGATCAATTCCCAGTTTTTGCTTGTCTGGAAATAACTTTATTTCTTCCCCATTTCTAAAGGATAGATTTGCTGGGTATTTGGTTTTCTTGTTTGGTCATTTTTTTCTAACACCATGTTAAATACATCACCCCATGTTCTCTTACAATGTTTCTGTTGAGAAATCTGCTGTTAGTTTAATGAGGATTCCCTATATGTGACTTGACTCTTTCCTCTAGCTGTTTTAAAAATTCTCCCACCAGCAGTGTAAGAGTGTTCCTCTCTCTCCACATCCACACCAGCATTTGTTGTTTTGGGACTTTCTGATAAAGGCCATTCTCACCGAAGTTAAGTAATGTCTTATTGTGGTTTTGATTTGTATTTCCCTAAGGAGTAGAGATATTGAGCACTTTTTTATATGTTTGCTGGCCATTATTCTGTCTTCTTTTGAAAAGTTTCTGTTAATGTCGTTTGCCCATTTATTGATGGGGTTATTTGATTTTTTTCTTGTTGTTTTTCTTAAGTTTTATATAGATTCTTGTTATCAGCCCTTTATTAGAAATGTAGAGAGCAAATATTTTCTCCCATTCTGTAGGTTGTCTATTCACTCTAATGATGTTTTCCTTGGCTGTGCAGAAGCTTTTTAATTTGATTAGGTCCCATTTATTTAATTTTGTTGCTGCTGTGATTGCTTTGGGGGTTTTCTTCACGAATTTTTTGCCTAGATCCATGTCTATAAGAGTTTTCCTAACATTTTCTTCTTGAATTCTTAAGGTTTCACGCCTTAGGTTTAAGTCTGTTATCCATTTTGAGTTGATTTTTTTTGAAAAGTGAGATGTGGGGATCCAGTTTCAATATTGTGCACGTGATTATCCAGTTTTCCTAGCACCATTTATTGAATAGAGATTCTTTTTCCCACTGTATATTTTTGTCTGCTTTGTTGAAGATTAGATGACAATATGAGGATGGTTTTATATCTGGGTTCTCAGTCCTGTTCCAAAGGTCTCTATCTTTGTTCTTGTGCCAGTATCATGATATTTTGTTTACTATAACCTTGTAGTAAAGCTTGAAGTCTGGCAGACTGATACCTCCCAATTTGTTCTTTTTGCTTAAGATTGCTTTGGCTAATAAAAAGGTCTTCTCTTTTTATTATACCAATAATGTATGTTTTAAGATTCTCCATAAACAAAGCATGGACTTACCAACAAAATTTGATGTATTAATTATCTATAGAGCTCCAGACCATTGAATCAGAGATCTTCATGAATCATGTCTCCAGTTTTTAAATTTTATACATTTCTAAACTGAGATTTGGAAAATTTAATGAATACCTACATGACAATTGTGGAATTAAATCAACCCCCTAAAAATTCTCTTTCTCCATGACTTTTAACAGTTAACTATTATGTATCTCAAAGAGGACATTTTTTTGGGTTGAATCTGTTTGGGGAGTTTTGAAATTTCTGGATCTGGATGTTTGTATCACTTTCAAAAATTAGGAAGTTTTCAGCTATTATTGCTTTAAATTGGTTTTCTATAACTTTTCCCATATTTCTCCTTCAGAAATTTATACAATATAAATATTTGTTTAATGATATCCTGTGAGTCCCAGAGGATTTGTTTATTATTATTAATATCATTATTATTATTGTTATCATTATTATTTGTCTGACTGGTTTATTTCAAAAGACCTGTCTTCAAGTTCATAAATTCTTTCTTCTGCTTGATGTAGTCTGTAGTTGAAACTCTCTATTGTATTTTTGTTTTATTCATCGAATTCTTCAGCTTCAAGATTTGATTCTTTTTAAAATATCTTTTTGCTATTGCTCATTAATTATTTTCTTGATTTGGTTAAATTACCTATCTGCATTCTCTTGTGTCTCAGAGTTTTCTTAGAATCATAATTTGGAATTCCTTTTCAGGTATTTCATAGATTTTTTTTTTTCATTGGGGTATTTTACTGAAGAATTATTGTTTTCCTTTGGAGGTATCATATTTCCTTGTTTTTTGTTTTTATGTTTCTTATGTTCCTGTGTTTGTCTGTGGGTCTAGTGGAACATTCACCCCTTTATAAAGTAGCTTTAGTATGGGAAGACTTTTTCCCTGTCAATGTGTCCTATAGTATTGCTTGGGTAGGATGCTGACTTTGGTTCTGAGTGGGCACAGTAGTGTGGTCTCTGTGTGACTTATTTGGCTGTAATCAATGTCAGCAGTGTCTATAGTTGCCTCGGTTACCTAGAAATATGGATGATTTGCAGTCAGTGGTGTGGCTCTATTGGGAGCAAACTGGTTTTTGAGTCCTCGGTGGTACACACCTGGCACAGGGAGCTCTGTCAGATGCAAGAGTGGCATTGTCAGCTGTGATGGTGCTGAGAAGGTTGTTCCTCAGTTTCTGGGGGTCATATGTGGCACATGGTGGGTCCACAGCTGGAGGAGGTGGGTTAGCTGGCAGTGGTTCATATTGTTTGTGCTGGTCTTCAGCCCTAGAGGAGGGGGGTCATGAGTCCCAGAGTCCCATGGTGGCTCTGCTGGTAAAGAAGGTGGGGTCACTGGCCCCTGTGGGTGCCAGACTTTTGTCTTATTCTAAATTGTAAATGGCATCACTGTCAATTCCAACATTAAGTTTAATGATGGTCATTAAGATGTCATAAATATTTATGTCAAGTAACTATTCCTTTTTTTGCTAAAAGTTTTATTTTTAATATAAGGGAATATTAAATTCATCAATTACCTTTAAATCATCATCAAAATCATATTTGAATTTATTCCTTTGACCTATTAGGAGAATTAATTCCAATTTACCCTTGATCAACACAAGTTTGAAATGCATGGGTCCACTTATATGTGGATATTTTCCAATAAGTATATTGAAAATTTTATTGGAGATTTGCAATAATTTGAAACAACTCACAGATGAACCACATAGCCTAGAAATATCAAAAAAAATTAAAGAAATATCATGAATGTATAAAATGTATGTTGGTACACGTCTATTTTATCATTTATTACCATAAAATATACACAAATTATTATGAAAAGTTAAAATTTATCAAAAATTACATACCCGAACACAGACTAGATATATATGGTGCCATTCACAGTGAAGAGAAACGTAAATAAGCATAAAGATGCAGTATTAAATCACAATGGCATAGAATTAAGTGTAGTATATACTGTACTACTTTAATAATTTCACAGCCATTTCCTATTACTGTTGTGGTAAGCTGAAATGTTGAAAGCATCTGTTTAAATCACTTCTGACTCTAGTCATCTCCAAATGAGATATTTGTCCACCAAATTGCTTATCATAGTAAGCAAAGGGATCTCTTGTTATTCTCATTTATTTTTCATTGTGCTTAGTACAATACTGTAAACCTTGAATATCACCGTGGGGCCCATATCAAGTGCTACTAGTGATGTCTGAAGTGTTCCCAAGGAGCAAAGTCATGCCATTATAAGAAAAGTTGAATTGTTTCATATGTACCATAGACGGAGGTCTTCAGCTCAGTTGCCAACCATTTCAAGATAAATGAATCCAGCATAAGGACCATTGTAAAAAGGGGGAAAAAAATTCATAAAGTCATCACTGTAGCTCCATCTGAAGGCACAAAAACTTTGCAATTTTTGTGACATATTTTTTAATCTCATACTGACATTGCAGCTTTTATGTGGGTGCAGGATTGCTATAAGAAAGGCATACTCATAGCCTTTAACAAGATTTGAGAAAAAGTGAAATTTGAGAAAAGTGAAATTGTTACATGACAACTTGAACCAAAGGGAAGGTATAGGATCTAAAACTGGATAATTTGATGCCAGTAAAGGATGGTTTGAGAATTTTAGAAAGAAGTTTGACTTAAAAAATGTCAAGGTAACAGGAGAAGCCACTTCTTCCAACCAAGAGACAGCAGCTCAATTCTCAGACATCATTAAGAAAATCATTGAGAAGAAAGGATATTTGCCTGAACAGGTTCTTAATGTTAAGATGAAAGTACTCTATTCTAGGGAAAAAAGGCCAAAAATAATAACATTTAATAATAAGAAAGAGAAGTGAGCACCAGGATTTGAGGCAGGAAGGGACAGGCTTATCCTACTGTTTTGTGTATATGCAATTGGGTTTATGATCAGGGACTTGCCTTATCTATAAATTTGCTAACCCCCAAGCCTTGAAGAAAAAAGATAAACATCAGCAGCCAGTCTTCTTTAGGTTGTACAACAAAAAGATCTGGACAATGAGAACATTTTTTTTTGAATTGGTTCCATTGATGCTGTGTCCCTTAGTTCAAGAAGTATCTTGTCAGTAAGGGACTAACTTTTAAAGTTCTTTTGATATTAGACAATGCCCATGGCCACCCAGAACTCCAAGGGTTCAATATTAAAAGCATCAAAGTGGTCTTCTTACTAAACACATTTAAGATGTGTTCTTACCAAACACATCTCTAATTCAGCCTCTAGCTCAGGGTGTCACAAGAACATTTAAGTCCTGTTACACATGAAACTCTACAGCAAAGATTGTCAACACTATGGAAGAGAACCTCCATAGAGAGTACATTATGAAATTCTAGAAGGATTATACCATTGAAGATGCCATTATTGCTATAGAAAGAGCAAAGAAAGCCATCACGCCCCAAACAAAAAATTCCTGCTGGAGAAAACTGTGTCCAGATGTTGTTCATGACTTCACAGAATTACAACAGAGCCAATCAAGGAAATCATAAAAGAAATTGTGGATATGGTAAATAAGAAAAAAAGGTGGGAGAGGAATAGTTTCAAGATATGGATCTTGGAGAAACTTAACAGCTAAAAGACACCACAGCAGAGGAATTAATAGAAGATGACTTGATGGAGCTGAGTGCTTCTGAACCTGTGCCAGACGACGAGAAAGAAAACGAAGCAGCAGCAGTGCCAGAAAACAAATCGACGTGAGACGATCTGGCAGAATGGTTCTGATTATTGAAGACCTCTTTTGGCTTCTTTAATGACATGGATTCTTCTACGATATGGGTACTGAAACTAAAGCAAATGGTGAAAGAATAGGTACCATACAGAAACATTTTTAGAGAAATGAAAAAAGCAAAACGTTAAACAGAAATCACGATGCGTTGCCACGAAGTTATACTGAGTGTGCCTGCCTCTCCTGCCACCTCCTCCACCTCCTCTTCCTCTGCCAGCCCTGAGACGGCAAGGCCAGCCCCTCTTCTTTGTTCTCCTGCTCAGCCTACTCAACCTGATGAGGAGGAGGAAGATGAAGACCTTTATGATGATCCACTTCCACTTAACGAAGAGAAATACATTTTTTTCTTATGATTTTCTTAGAAGCATTTTCCTTTCTCTAGCTTACTTTGTTGTAAGCATACAGTATATAATACATATGACATACAAAATATGTGTTAATCAACTGTTTGTGCAATTGGTAAGGCTTTTTGTCAGCTGTAGACCATTAATAGTTAAGTTTTCCAGGAGTCAAAAGCTATATGCAGATTTTCGTCTGTGCCAGGGATTAGTGCTTCTGACCCCTGCACTGTTGAAGGGTCAACTGCATATCAACTCCTAATATTAAATCATAGTTATACTCTCTTTTTCACGTAGTGCTGAGTTTATTTGCTATTCTTTTGTTTTAGGATTTGTATCTATTTCAGAAAAGGAATGGTTCTATATTTTATCCGTATCTTATGTCAGGTTTCGTTAACAGGGTAATTTTGTTATTATTTATATTAATTGGAAATTTCCCCCTTCTTCTCTATTTTATGAAATAAATTTTAAACAATAGAATTTACCTTTTTCTTGAAAGTTTTAATAATTTAACTATAAAACAGAGTAGATCATGTCCCTTTTGGAGAAAATTCATTTACAGGATTTGCAATTTCATGTTTATTGATCTATTCAGATTTTCTCTTTTTGAGTCAGTTTTGAAATTTAAATTTTCTATGAATTTCATAAATTTTATCAAGATTTTCAAAATTGTTATATAATTTTATATGAAATATTTTCATATACTTTAAAAAAATCTTCCCTGTAATTTTTGTTATATCTTTTCTCATAATGTTTTATATCTGTTCCATTTCAATCTCATTCTGTTTGTGTGTGTGTGTGTGTGTCTTATTCTCTCATTGATGGATCTTGTCAGATGTTTTTTCTTTGCCTTAAAAAAAAGAAGCTTTGGATTCATTTATTAATTATATTTTTTTGTTTTCTCTTTTATTTCTTATCTATAAGAGTATTTCCCCCTCCATATATGTTTCTGTGTGACCTAGGATTTGTAGCAAAAGCTGTTAGTTGTCTACTTAAGATTCAGGCTCAACTTTTAAATTAAATAACATAATTCTATTAATAATATTAATCTGGGCAGCAATATGTCTTTTTTGAAAACTGCATTTTCCAGTCTTTTTTGAAGTTAGGTGTGAATATGTCACTAAATCCTGGGCAATGAAATGTTAATGGAAGTTGCGGGTGGGACTTTCAGGTAGCATTTAAGGTAGTTAATTTTGCTTTCCTTAACTTCCTTCTGCTGGAATGTGGATGTGATGGCCAGATACTTGGCAGCCATATTGTGACTTTAAGACTATCAATGTCCAAAGGATAGTATAGCAGAGGGATAGCAGAAGGAACTTGGGCCTCTCATATCTTATGAGATCCCCAAACTAGCCTTGGGGTGCTTACCTCTGGATTTTTTTTCCATGTGAGAGAGGAATATACTTTCCAATATCATTCTGTTCTCACCATAATCTATTCTCATCCTAAGAGCCATAGTTACCCTTTTAAAGCAAAAATAAGATTATGATCATTCTTTGTCAGAATCATTATTTGTCTGGACTCCTACATTGTGATTATTGATATTGAATTTTTTGGTATGCTTGGTGCATATGTTATAATGTCTTTTGTAATGTCTTAATTTTTAGACTTGTTGTCATTTGGTTTTAGGTATGATTTATAAATTACTTATAAAATTTAAGTGTTTCAATTGACTGTTTAATAATCTCCACTTTTATTGAATACTTAACTATGTGTACTACGTCAACCACTTTTACAATTTTTTCTTGATTTACATTGAAACAGTCATAGATTTTTGTCATAAGTTATCAGGTATAGTCTTATCACCATTTTACAGATAAGAGAATTGAGGCTATAAGAGGTAAAGCATCTGGTAAAAGGGAGGGGAAAGATTTGAATTGAAATATCTCCAAGGCCCAAGATTTGCTCTGCCATCATAGAGAGTCCATGATTTATACACATGTCTTGTAAAAAGTACTATTTCATTAGCATTTATGATTATCTTATATGTACCTTTTGCTTTACTCAAGTTTTCCTTTAGTCTCTATAATTCATCTACTGAGGGTCTGTATTAATCGATATAATCAGAGATCCTCTGGACAGGCAGGCCCAGCCCATTCTAGACCGGAGCTTAGAATAATCAGCTTGTTGTGTAATGTTTTCTATTTCATGCAGGAATAATTGATGGATCATTTAAGTCTTATGAAGTACAATATAAGCAAAATATGAGTGGAATTTTACTTATTGAGCCAGTAATTTAAGGTCAATATTCATTAACAATTAAATTCATTAACAATTAAAATATCTGTCTTTTTTATTTCTGGATATGTGCCAGAGATAGTAAAACTAATGTAGTTTATTGGTTTCCCCCCTTTTATTTAGAACTTCTGGTAATTAAATGATATCCTCATACTCACTTGGTGAGTCCCTCACCAAAACATTAAAATGTATGTGCCATGAATTCCCTGACCTACATGCATGTAGCAACCTGAAAATATGAGAAGAATATATAAAGGAGAAAAAGAACAGATAGAACAGATTCTTGTAGATTGAAATACTATTGTAATAGATTAAAATACTATTGTTTTTGCAAATAGGCACTTACTCACTAGACACAAATGATTATCCATTTCTGCCAGGGATGTAGTAACAAATGACTTCATTTGTCAGTGATCTGCTGTGGGGACAGAGAACTGTTAATCCTGAAAGAGAATACATGCAATTTACATTCTTACATAAATCTGATTAAGAATTATCAAGGAAAAGAAAAGTTTCAGCCCAACTCAGAAAACAAAGATTATGGCACTCTAGATTTTTGGCATAAGCAAAATAATTCGCCAAGTGTTACTCAAGTCATTCTGCTTTCGAGATTTTAAATAGGCACTTCCCTTTGAATATAATTTTGCTATTGGAGGAGGGGGGCCAGAAAAAATAATAAATAGAAGAAATAGGGAAAAAACATATTAAGATCAGTGTTTGAAAGTTGTGAAAAGAGATTAGATGGCAGGAAAATATTTTAAGCAGATATTGTTAATTTCAAATAATATTTCCCTGGATTCAGCTTGACATGTAAATAGTGACTCTAAAACTAGAAAATTACTATTTGTCTGAAAATATGACATAATGGAAGGTATACAAACTAACCTATTTAAGCTTACAACTATTTTGTTATTGAAAACATTGTAAATGATCCCTGTTCAAAGTTATTTTGGAATGGAATTGACCTAGACTGAGCCTCTGACTTCTGGAAAATTAATTTTGCTAGATTTTCTTTATGTTTTTAGTTTATGGTAGTTTCAAATTTCGGTGACAGCTACATTAAAAATCCATACAAAAATAGCAGAAGATGGCTTTTTGCTCATAAACAAAACAAAGAGAAAGATATTACTATGACCTTATCTTTATTCTCTTATGAATATAATTGAAAGTATAACTTCTCTTTTGGAAGTAATTATCCTAAACCATAGCCTAAGAAGTTTGGGGTTAACTTTAAAAACATTAAGTGAATACAAATGACTGCAGATTGAACAGGCAATGTTTTTCCATAGGAAGAAAATAATGACTGTTGAAGAGTCACCAATATTGAATTCAAGCATCATACACATAAACACATTATCCCTGGATACTGCGGGCTATAAATATAAAGAAGATGTGTTCTCTACCTTCAAGGAACTTGCAATGGGGGAGACATACAGATTATAAGTAAATACAAATAAAAACAGCAAAAAATTTCAGGTTTCCTTGCAGGTGCATCTTTCTTTGGGCCAGCCCTTTCCTCCCACACAAACTCACACCTTTAGGATTTTTATATATTGATATTTCTCAAGGGTGGGTCCTTGGCTCTAATCTCCTCTAATACCATATATTCTCTAAGCAAACTTTTGTCCAAAAAGCATGTCAAATTTACATCAAATACAGGCTTGTCCTTTGATCATGAGTATACCATAAGCACAACTTTCCCCAAACAGAAAGGATCTTCCTTCCTAGACCTGATCTGGTATTCCCCATCTTGGTGGACAGCATCGCTAATCATTATGCACAATCCTAAACACTGACATCTCTCTCACCATCCATATCAAGCCATCACCAAGTCTAGTTGATTGTGTGAAGTATTTCTCAAATCTGCCCACCTCTCTTTATCACCATTGACAACACCAGGACCCAAGCCACCAATTCTCACTTAAACTACTGCAGAAGTCTCGTCACTGGCTGACCAGCGTCTACTTTTGCTTTTGTTGATTATTTCCCATGTTACAACCTGAAAGGTCTCTTAAAAACTGTCACCTCCCTGCTTAAAACTCCTCAGAGCTTTTCTGTTTCTCTTAGAATAAAGGTGGAACGTGGAAACTCCCTCTCACATTATCCAGACCCCGTTTTCTGTGCTCCAGCCTCTCTGGCTTTCAGTCCCTTAAATAAGCCAAGGTCCCTCCCACCACAAGGCTTTTGTATTCTCAGCCCTGTTTATCTAAAAGTGTGCTTTTTTCCTGTTCGTCTAACTAATTTCTACTGATCCTTCATATATGTTTACTTGTCAATTCCTCAGAAAAATCCATCCCAACTACACAGAACAAACAAGCTATATGTTCTCACAAAACAGTGTTCCTTTCTCGGAGAGCACTTCTCTTAGTTCCACTTGGGTTATCTTTACATATTAGGGTAATTATTTGATTAATATCTGTCCTCCTCACTAATCTAAACTCCATGAGTGCAGAAGCTCTCACAGGACATGGCAGAGTCCCTGGTTCATAGTAGGTTCTCAATAAACAGTTGCTGAATGAGTGAGTGGATGGAGGGGTGGAGGGAAAGATGGATGAATGAATAGGGGAGAAATCAAGATAAATTAAAAGTAGAGGTCAGTGTGCAGGTTGATGGGTTTAAAAAAATTAAAAGCAGAGGGATAATTGATTTAATTCTAAAGATAGGATCAGGTTAGGTTTCCTGAAGGTGATGTTTTTTGAGCTGAACCTAATAGACTTAAAAACGGGGAAACTTTTCTATTAATAGGTTAAAGGGAGAACCTTTTTAAAATGTAAGAAAATGTAAAAGTTTTTAGATGTTGTCAGCATGGTTAATTAGCCAGTATGGCCATAGTGGGAATCTGTGAGGCATTATATGAAGGACATGTAATGACATACTAAGAACTTTATTAGGTAGGCAGCTAGAAACCAATGAAGATTTAGAAGAGGGATGTGTCATTATCTGACTTGTGGAAAAATAAGTTGAATTTGAAGGGTGAGCCAGAGGGGAAAGAGTTTGGACAAAGAAAGGGTAGGTGAGAGGCTACTCTATGAAAGGAGATGAATGTCTGAGATATAGCCGTGGAAGTGGAGTTGGAAAGGAGAAAAGGGGGTAAATATATTTCCAAGAATGAAACAATAGTCCTGGGTGACCATTTGAATGAGGGGAGGGAGACGGTGATGAGATTGAAGGTGATTTCTATGCCCTGTGTGACTAGGTAGATGGGATATATAAAAAAAACCCTCCTCTTCCTATGGAGGGCTATGAGTAAAAACATTCATTCTGGTGAAATAAGTTCAGGTTGGAAAAAAATGAAAATTGGATAAACCAATATAACATTCTTATGGAGATCACCAGCAGGTAGTAATTGCAGTCTTGCCCTTAGATTCTGGCAAAGGAGCCCTTCCCCTAGAACCTACAATTTAGAGAGCTCTACTCTAGCTCTGGTCTGGATATGTTTTCCCTGGACTGAGGAATCCACAGGTCCAAGGGGGATGTGCGCTGGAGTCCACTACAGACTGGTACATCAGTTCTGGGTTATTGGGATCTTATATCCCAGTTCAAATGGTACAGAGTCCATTTCCAGGACTGGGGCTGGCCTCTTCATTGGGTCCATCCTCTGATGTGCCTCCCTTAAGCCCAAGAAATGCTCAAACAACAGCTGTTTGCAAAAGTATGGATACAACCTGCACTTGAGGCACAGGAGTCCACATGCCTGCACATGCCCACATGGGCCCCACATAGTATTGGACAAAAGGAGAAGGAGAAAGGAGAGGGAAGAAGCCAAGGATGGCTATCTTGTTCTGTTTTGTTTTTGGTTTTGGCCAGGATGCAATGGAGTTATTATAACTCCCTACAACCTTAAACCCCTGGGCTCAAGAGATCCTCACTTCAGCCACTGAGTAGCTGGGACAACAGGTGTGCATTACCACACCTGGATAAGCTTTTAAAATTTTTTTGTAGAGGCAGGGTCTTGCTATGTTTCCCAGGCTGTTGTCAAACTCCTAACCTCAAGCGATCCTCCCATCTTGGCCTCTCAAAGTGCCAGGATTACAGGCATGAGCCACCACTCAGATAAGCAGTCAGAAAGGTAGAATACTGCCATGGAAGCCAAAGGAGACAGTTTCAAAAATAGCAAGATTATTAATACTATCTTTTCCTAGAAAGGTCAAGCTTGATGAGAGTTGAGAATTGACCAATAGATTCTAAATGACCTTTTAAGTAATTGTTGCAATGATATTTTATGGGCAGTCATAAGATCTTAAGGGATTAAAAAGGAAATGAGTATAGAAAGTGGAGTTCGTGAGTACTTTCCTGAAAAATTTGGTAGTAAAGGGAATAGAAGAAACTGATGAAAAAGTTTTTAGCAGGTAGGAAATAATCAGATTTGTAGCCAGTGCTGTTAAAGACATGGAAATTCAGGTGAGGGTATATAATTGATGGAGCCAGTACCAAGATACATGGGAAGCAGCAGTGTCCATAAAATAAGTTAAAAAGGGTGACAGAGTTAGCCTAGAAAGGAGAGACAAGTAAATTTGGAAGGGAATAAGTGGTATAAATAGAATTTGCACTTGGTGATCTTTATTTTTTTCTGCTATGTATAGAACAGGTTGTTAGTGGGCATATATGGGTCATTTATAAAAACAGAAAAATTTTGAAATAATCACTGTAGGAAATAAAGAGTAGTAAGTTAACTAATCAAATAAATTAGCGAGAAAAGGCTAATTATGTGTACCGGTCATCAGATAAATCTAGTTTGGTCATGTGTCTCCTTCTTGACAGCGTCATTCAGAAAGTCATAGAATTCAAAAAGAGAGAGTAGATTTTAGGGTTTGCCCAAATTTATTATTTAATCATCTAATGTTTATTGTTTTACCTAATTAGGTGACTTAGACAATCGTAGCGCCAATATTGGGGGAACAAATTACACAGTGGAATCAACACAAAGTCAAGTAGTCAAGAAAACTTTTGAGTACTTGTGAATGAATTATTGAACGTTTACACTGGGGGGATTGACTGTGTAGTAAGGAGGGTGGGGCCAGATTGTAAACTCAGGGAGATCAGGTCAGGAACAACTGGAATGTTTCTCTATAAACCCTGCATTGACTAACACTCTATCTAGCACAGGGTAAGTTTTAAATAAATACTTGATCAAGGAATTATGGAATGAAGTTGCTCTGATATAAATGAATGAGTCTGATAGAAAGGAATGATTAGCCTAGATGGAAGTTGGACCTGGATGTCTGGATCAAAGAGTAGATTTAGTGGTAGTATAGGACTGACTGTGGAAAGCTCAAGAGCCAGGGTCAGAGAGGAAGAATTCAGAATTTAACATTCAAAGAATTCTGAAAATAGAAGTGCCAAGGTATGGCTCAGTTAAAATTGAATGGGGGTAAAATGTGTTGGATTTGGTCCAGGAACTTGTGATATCTGCATACTGGGTGAGCAGGTATACAGGAAATCTGGTGCAAATTTCAAGAACCACAAACGTGAAGGGGAATATCCTGAAGATGAGCAAAATGAGGATGGTAACAATAGGAACAGGGTCTTTAGATAAAAAGAAGGGAAGAAAAATTGAATAAAGATGGGCAAGTAAAGATTAGGAAGTGGCAGCAAGAGAGGGATGGATGTAGATCTTGTTTGTATCTTCTGGTTCTGAGATGTTAATTTGGGGCAGTGATCCACCTCAATTTGAGAGAGTTACTGGAAAAGCTAAATCATCTGAAGGAACCCAGAGTCCCAATATGGTGAAGGAGGAGCTGTAGTACACAGAATAATGACTCCCCAAATATGGCCAAGCCCTAATCCCCAGAACCTATAGATATGTCACTTTACAAGGCAAAAGGGACTTGGCAGATTTGATTACATTTAAGGATTTTAGGGTAGGGAAATTATCCTGAATTATCTCAGTGGACTCAATCTAATCACATCAAGGCCTTAAAAGCTGTGGTCAGAGAGAGATGGCAATGTGAGAAGAATCTAATACCCCATTACTAATCCTGGGACATAGAGGCCATGTTCAAGGACCAGAGAGAAGCTTTTAGGAGCTAAAGGATCCCAGGTGACAGTTAGCAAGAAAACAGAGTTCTCAGTCCTGCAACTGCACAAAACTGAATTATGCCCATAGCCAAATACCAAGGACATAGATTCTTCCTAAAGCCTCCCAGTAGGAACATGGCCTGTTTACACGTTGATTTTAACCTGGTGAGACCCATACCCAACTTCTGACCTAACAACTATAATAGATTTATGTGGTTTTAAGCCACTAAGTTTGTGGTAATTAATTACAGCAGCAAGAAAAACTAACATAGGGACACTGTGGGAACAAATTGAGACATTAATTTGTTGACAAAAGAATGGAGATTTTAGGGAAAACATTGACAATATTTAAAGGCATATTGATAGAGGCTTTTTCAAATTTCTGTAAAGGCATTGAACATTTATTTTTTCAGTGTCATACTTTTTTCATAAAATTACATGGAGGTACAAGACTCCAAATGGTATGTATTAAAATAGAAATTATGTAATATGAAAAATGTGAAACATCGACGAGACAATTAGTCCTTAAAAAAGTTTTACAAATTAAGACTGTATTTTTATATTATTAAAAAACACCACAAACTCATTGCTTTTTGTAAATAAGAAAAACTTCTTTAACGTAACAAAGTGAAATTCATTTCCATTGTCATAGGAGATTGACAACAGAAAAAAAAGATTAATTCCTTGGCTTCTAGGCTACTATTTAAATCTAGAAATATTCTAGAAATGACTTAATCTTAGCGACAGAGAGCGTCCAGCTCATTTGGCAGTCTTGAAAACTGCTCAAAAGAAAGAAAGAAAAAACAAAAAAACGAGAACAAAAACAGACAACAAAAAAATCTCAGCCTCTCTGCACCTTTTGTGATTTCATAGCAAAGATGAGTTCCAATCCATCTCGTTTTCATTCTAGTCCTACATGCCCCACTGGTCTGGGAAAATTGTTCCTGACAGAGGGATGAAAACAAATGGGAACTTGCCTGCAATTTGCTGATGTGCAGGAGAGCTCTTTCCCAGAATTTCCTTTTGGCAAAAGCAGACCTTTCAATTTACATAAAAGTGACTGTGTTTTTCCTTTTACACTACCCTCTTGATTTACATTTTTCTTTATTGACTCACTTCTTCCTGGTGTGTTAGAAATCACTCCTCAAATTCTAGAATGACTGAGAGTCCTTTTGGCTCTTCTTCAGGCCGTGCATCTTCACTCTTTCTAATCAAAGGCTGTTCCACTCTTATGACTAGCCCAAACAATGGGGGTCCTGCTGGGGGTGGTTTCTGTGGACCTCTTCTCTCTCCATATGGGGGAAGTAGAAATTTATTCATAGCACAAGCCTCTGTATGGTATTTTAGTGTTTAAAATATTTTTGAAAGAGTATTATTTTTGTTAAAAAAATCAAATTTATTAAAAATGGAGGATTCTAGATAGGAAAATGTCAATTTTTAAGAATAATGAATAACGATGATTTGGGGAAGACCTACAGACAAAATAAATTCAGTAAGCTTCTGTATATTTAAATGGATAGAGGAATGCAGAAGACAATAATAAAAGGACTATAGATTTTAGAACTAGATATGTTTTGGAACACAAGTTATGTAACATATTAGTTTTGTGACCTTGGACTTAAACTTTCTGTGACTCAGGTTTATTGTTAGTATTGTCTCCATTTATAAAATGGGGATGGCTACACCTTTATTACAAGGCATTGTAAGGATTAAAACACAATAATTCCTGACACATTTGAACAACTGTTTGTAATCCTACACGTTTGTTGAGGGTGGACACTGTGTCTTTTCATTTTGTTTTCCCCATATTAAACATAGCAGCTATATACAGACATGCAAAACATATACACCGAATGACTGAACAAGAGCAGTGGTGCAAATAATCTAGAATATCTGATAATTGGAATAATTGTATTCCTAGTAAAGCAGGTTTACATGTGGCTTTCCATGGAATGAGATTTACATGATTCATGATTAGCTAATATTTGGAATTAGATTGCATTCCATGGGAGCACAAAGGTTGAACAGAAAGTCACAATGTCAGTCTCTTTGCACTTATTCTCCCCCCCCCCCCTTTAACACTAGAATCAATGGATCCGGGCTGACATCTATGTAACATTATACTATAATAAGAGCTTATCTTAACATTAAAAGCTCTTTTTTGGTATATCCAAATATAATGTGTGTATCTAGTAGGCAGTTGGGCCTATTTTGGGAGTTTGATTTTTTTCTCCATAAAACTGGTGATCTCAGAGTATGAAATAAAAATCTAAAATCCAGAATTGGAATGGTGGCTTCAATTTACACTGTCTAGCTCCCGTGGTTTTTATAACAGGTTTAAACTTATTTCAAACCTTGTAGTGGAAATATCTTTGAGCTAAACCTTGGAGATCTTTTAATAAATGAAGATGGTAACCCAAAGAATAAGACAAACAACATTACTAGTGATTAGGAAAAAACTTGTTTTGAAAATAACATGGGTTATTACTAGTATTATTTTTAATGTACTTATTACAATCAATCTGGCTTGCTGTGGGTTGCATTTAACCCAAAATCATTTAACCATAAATATTTCAAGGCCATGTACTTTGAGGATAGTCAATCAAATTTAAATAAAACACTTATTTTAAAATGGCATATTTAAACCTTCTGCTACAAGGGCTTCTTTTAACCTTAGAATGGCATCATACTTTAGTGGAGCAATTGCAGCAGAGAATGAATATGAATCACTTAATTTCATTAATATATTTATATTGCTGCTCATTGTCTGAATCATCAAACTATGCATGGCTTTTAAGGGGCCTAATGTTTTGCTGTTCTTTTGTTTGCAATAGTTTAAGCAATTCATATTTATGTCACTTATGCGTGCCTACTATGGGTGGGAAAGGTAATTAAAGATGAGAGGCAAACATTGCCATCCCCATTAGCATAAGCCCAGTGGATGTAAGCAATTTAACGAAGAATTTAGCTTGTGATTTTGTAGCAATAAATATGGTGAAGAAGAGAATCAGATTATATATTTTAAAATAACAGAACATATTTTTATTTAATTAAATTGATTCATTGGGTATGTTATCATGACTAGTACACTAAAGAAACTATTAAATGATTAAATATGGAGGCACACACTATTACAATATTGCATTGTTTTAATCAAAGTATCTGTTCCAATAATGTAGATGACAATTTGTTAAGGACCAGGGACATGGAAAGCCGAAGGAACTTAGGGGACAGAAATGGTGGAAATCATAGAAGTATTAACAGGTAAGGCGTAGACATGATTCAGTAGTTAAGGCTGAGGTGGGGTTCTGAAACCAAGTCCAAAAGGTGGACAAGACGGGGAAATGGAAGAAAGCAGGTTTAACATAATATTAAAAGAAAATGTGCCTTGAAGTTCAACATACATTGGTTCAAACCTCAGTTCCACTGATTACTTACAGTATGACACTGGAGACTTATCAATACTGTTTTCTCATTTGCAAAATGTGAGTAATAATGTTTGCCTCTTATGGTTAGTATAAATATTAAGATAGATAACATGTATAAAACACCTAACATAATACTTAATAAATGACATTTTTTAGTGACCTTGATACAGCATCCACATTTACTTCATGTGTATTCACTATTAGGCATTATCTTTGGACTAGTCCCTACTCTCCAGGAACTTACATTTTAATAAATGTGAGAATATGTACACAAGTAATGACAATAAAGTGTGATGTATGCAGTGAAAGATGAGAGTAGTGAACTCAGCTTGGATAGGCAAGAGGAACCCGTACAGGGAAGGGGACACTTAATGCTTGTACATTCCATTATTGATTATCCAAGGTAGGCATCTGTCTTAGTCTGCTCAGGCAGCCATAATAAAATATTAATACCATGAATTGAGTGGTATGAATAACAGAAATTTATTTTCTCACAGTTCTGGAGGCTGGGAGTCTGAGATCAGGATGGCCAGCATGGTTAGATCCTAGGTCAGATCCTAGTGAAGGGTGTTTAACTGGCTTGCAGATGGCTACCTTCTCCCTGGGTCCTCACATGGTCTTCGCTCCATGAGTGGAGCACAGAGAGCAAAAGAGAGATCTCTTCCTCTTAATAAGGCCACAAATCCTATCAGATTAGGACCTCACCCTTATGACTACATTTTTAACCTTACTTACCCCCTGAAATCTCCATCTCCAAATAAAGTCACATTGAGGAGGTTCAGACTTCAACATATGAATTAGGGGCAGGCACAATTCAGTCCATAGTAATATCTGTTTACAGCCAGGAACCAAATCTTTAAGACTGAAGGAGAACAGCTGCAGAAGTCATATAGACAGTCTATGCAAAAGGAAACAGAAGCTCAGATAAGTAGCCTGCCAGCAAATCTTCACTAGACTTGAAACTCCTCACAATAAGGTAGTATTTTTTTCTCAGAATGGAAAATTTTGCATATTTCCAATATTTTTAGGACAAAAGACAGTCTCTATGTTTGGCTATTTGGGGTCTTGTGCTCAGTGGGAGCACGTGACTAGAGAAATGATGATATAAAAAGGGATGGTAGAGAAACAGGAAGAACTGCTG
Source organism: Microcebus murinus (assembly GCF_040939455.1). Classification (NCBI taxonomy): domain Eukaryota; kingdom Metazoa; phylum Chordata; class Mammalia; order Primates; family Cheirogaleidae; genus Microcebus; species Microcebus murinus. Next base: position 81,488,112 of record NC_134110.1, on the reverse strand, counting down.
TCTCATCCATCTTGGATTCTTTCAATGGGGCCTGATACACCAGACGGTGTTCAATACATGTTGGTTTAATTGACTTGATAGGAAAATCCAAATGCACAAAAATAAACTTGGGTTTTTGCACTAATGATGACAGAAAGTAGCTCCTTGTCAGAAAAAGAAAACTTACTATCCCAGGAAAGGTAAGTTATTTGTTAAAATATCTAAATTACCGCTTCTACAGAAGCTCATAAATGTTTAACCCAGTGAAGAGTGGGTACAAATACAATTCTGTAGCCTAAATTCCAATTGTACTTCCTCTTCTGTGTGCATAAGAGCACTGCATTGTGCAGCCTCTCTTATGGTTAGATTTGGTCCAGGCAGCCAAGTATTGGCCTATGGGATATGGGCAGAGTAACACAAGCCAGTTCCAGGCCTGACTTTAAATTCACCTTGAGTGATCCTCAAGCTCTTTTCACTGCTGCTGGTAGCACCCTGACTTACAAACCACATGTTCCAGACTGTGAAGTTGTAAAATAGAGGAGGCTCATCTAACCTGCCTTGGCTTTGCACAAGTGAGAAGGAAATTTTTATTGTGTTAAAGATATTTAGATATCAAGTATAGGTGAGCTTATCCTGACTGATACATTATCCTTTCCATGTGTGAGGAAATTTATTTTCTTTTTGCTTAATTCTATTTTATTTCAGTTTTCAAAATAAGTGGTCTCAACCTACTAAAGTAATTTAATGAACCCTAGTGGGTCATGATCTGTAGTTTGAAAAACACTCTTTAAAGAATGTTAGAGTTCAGATAAGTCAATGGGATGCTTGCCACTAAAACAGATGTGTTAAATAAGATCCTAAAGACTTTGGGGCTATGGTTCACATTAATCACAATTAGATGGTTCCATTTTCTCCTTAGGTAGCTAAAATCTGACCCCAGTCACCTCACTGATTGGTGACAATGGAAACCTACTCTAGAGATTTGTCTCTTTAAAGGAGGCAAATATTATTTTAACAATATAAATATTAATGGTTCACTCCCTAGAAAGGACAAAGAAAATGAGATCACAATTTCTAAATAATCCTGTTTCTTTTCTTCTTGATCCGTGATGTTGTGGACTGCCTTGGCTTTTTCATTTTCATGCAGTTTTCTTCATTCTGGCTCTCAAATCTTTTACTTCATATCTATGCCTTCCTGGAGCAGTTTGGCTGTGGCACATCCCCAGCTGTTATCTGTCCGGCTGCTCTTCCTCCTTAAGGTTTGAAATCTTCTGAGATAAACTTAAAGCTAGTTCAGTATTGACCTTTCAATTAACTCAAATACTTGAGCTCTCTTTAAGAAAGGTTGTTTTTGATTATTTGTTTATTTTTAAGTAATATGTTGCTCAAGCAAGAGAGTATTGAGCTTAAAGAGAGACAGCGGATCTTTATCTCTTCTGAAAAATGTAGGAAGTCTGGATACCTTGGTGTATCTCAGGTTTAGATCTATCTCGGCCCACCCTTCCATCTCTGGGCTTCAAAATATTTTAAACCCTTAGGAGACTTTTTATCTACCTTGTCTCTACTTGAACTGTCAGAAAGACTTGATGACAAGGAACCAAGCAAGCTTTCTGCTGATAAGAACTTTTATTTAAAATCATTTTCATTAAAACATCTTGATATTTGAATATAACATAGCAAGAACAAATTTAAAACAGATTCAGACCTAGCTTCTTCACAGGTTAAAATCCTTTGTAACTTAGTATGGGGGAAATAATGATTAGTGAGTGTTTCAGTAAATGTGCTCATGCTCTTGTATGAAGATTCAATATTCTGTGGACTTGCAGAGCAAGAATGGAAAAGTCCTTACAGTAAGACAAGTATATAAAATTCACTCAGTGATAGATAATAACAAAAGGATACAAATATTAATACCATATTCAAATATGCTATTGCCATTTGCAGCAAGGCAGAGTTTTCTAAGAGTAGTAGTGATACATTATGTCACCCATTTAAGAATAAGAGCCCAATGAGAAATCACATCACGGTAAAATTTAAAGTGCCATTTTTAGTGGGCATACTCTATTCACAATAAATTAATCCTAACTACTAGTTCTTACCTTAATTTTGAAAAGTAATTATTATTTAAGGCCACTGACAGTTGGCATGAACTAGAAACAAAGATAACAGGTGGCTGTATCATGATAGCTGCTGATGTTTGTGAATAAGAAGCAAGCATCAGTTATAAAGAAGTAGGAATCATCTGAGGCACAAAACCATGGATGGAAGTCTATGGTGTTTCCAATCAGAGAGTGAATGGGGAAAAGAACTAAAGGTTCTAGAATGCCATACCAAATGAATTAGGCATTTTTCTTTTTATTTAAATGGGAAACCATCAAAGAGGGTTTAATGCAGTGCAGAGGCCTGATAAATTTGAAATTGAAATAGCAAGCATCATTATCAGAGATGGATTTGGTGGCTGGACTGGAGGCAAGGAAGTCAGAGATCATAACAATTCAAACTAGGCAGGGAAGTATTACAGAAATGGACAGCAGTGGTCAGAAAAGATGTGTAAGACAATGCAAATGCAGAATTACAGGGCTCAGGACCAACTGAATGTAAAAATGAGGGAGGGAGAAGGGGAAGTTGAGAAATAATTACAGCTTTTCTTTCATTGTGACTAAATAGGTGGTGATATAATTAAAAGAACATAGTGAAAAGTGGGCTCTGAAATAATGATAAACAGTTAAGGTTTTGAAACTGTTGGGCTAAATCTTCAAATAAGATAGATTCAATCCATTAATGGTCTTTGGAAACCAGGCCAAACAGTTCGGCTTTGAAAAGTAGTTAGACAAGAGCTACGGACGAGTAAAATCATAGAATAATGAAAATGGCACTAAAGTATAATTTATTGTACATTATAACTTTTAAGAAAAACTAGATTAAGAAAAACTCATCTTTGAGAAGCCAGTGATGTCAGCATAGTGATAGCAACAGAAAAATTTAGGGAGAGACCAGAGAAGGGAGATTTGAAATCAAGTCATGAAAGGTCCCCTAACCTATATTACGACAACTTTGCCTTAATAAGAAGGAGGTGCCTTCTCAGGACAAACTAAATTCTACCAGTGGAAAGCATGGCAAATGGACCTTCCAAAAATTATAAAAAGACACTTCCTCCTATGAAAGGGCTCATGTGAGCCTTCATCTGCCCCCACCAAAAAGCACCTTTTTTAAAACTCAGTTACAAAAGAAAAAAATAATAAAAAGGCACCTGCATGTCGGAGTTCAATACTTAGCACATAGAGTATGGCCTGAATTTCAGCTCCCATTCAGCTCCTTGACCTTGCTTCTGTTTGCAGCATGGGTGTGTATTTGTTAGTGTTGGAAATGTTGACTGGACATGACTAAAGGAAGACAGCCATGCTTTGTTTTACTTCAAGCATATAAAGGACTTTTTTGTAGAAGGAAGATTAGACTTTTCCTAATGGATATACAGGACAGAATCTTGAAATGGCAGGTAAATTCTTTAATAAGTAAATAAAACTATTCAAAAGCATGACAGATTTTCTTGGAAAACTGTGAATTCAGTTATTAGAAGTAATAAAATGGAGTCTGGATACCTAATTGATAAAGATTTTACAGAGGAATTCTTCAAAACACTTCTTTCAAGCCTGAGATTTTATGATACTTGCCAAGTAAGTGTTATGGCCAGTAAATCCATGATTACAAAAAACAGCTGACTGTGGAATGGAAGAGGCAGAACTTGACTTGGTTCTTGTAAAAGGAATATTCTCTCAAATACAAAGATTTGGGAAAAAAACAGAAGAGCCCCCCAAACACTTAATTTTTAATGTTTGTGTATGTGTATAACATATGCCCCAGTTGACTATGATTTTACTATAGGTACCAGATTAGCGTTAGCCTAAATATTCTATTTGAATTGATGGATTATCCTAGTCTAAAGAGTTGTAGATAAAATCCTGGTTGGTCTTTGGCTAGATTATGTGCTTGCATTCCTCAGATTTTCTAATGTGGATAATCAGATAGCTAATGTTCTGTGTTTCTGCATTCAATTGCTTTGCTTTGACATACTTAACTAGGATAACATTTTTGTTTCAAAACAGAGGTCTTCAATATGACTGACCTTGTAAATAAGTGTACATGTATAAAGTATCTACATTTAACTTAAGTAAGAAAGTAAGAATATTAAACATCAATCTCTGGTTTTCACTTAATGTTAAGTTGGCTAATTTAAGGAATTTTTTTTTCAGATACATAAGCAATGGAGAATGCTGAAAGAAAATGGATAAAAAGAAAAGAGCCCTCTAAGAAGGACAAGGATGTACCCGAGCCAGTGGGTTAGTTACACAGCTAATATTGCTGCTGTCTTTTCAAAGGACAAATAGAAAGTCAGGGAGATAAAGATCCTGTTTTTTGGTCGAGGAGGTTGCTGAGCATCTTGGCACACATTCTACCTTCCTACTCACAGCCCTCACTGGCGATTAGAAACTGAATCTAACCAGAGTACCTAAGAGTTAATGTTTTTAGCAAAGTAGAACATTGGGGTCTTGCAATTATGTATATAAATACCTATTTCCGATGACAATTTCATCAGAACTATAAGAAATAGAGGAAAATAAATATTGGAAAGATCAGTGATACAGTAAAACTCAAACACATAATCGTTTTTTGAAAAAAGATTCTCATTTAATTTGTAGGAAATCCATTCATCAATATTCATTTATAGAATGCCTATCATGTGATAGGCACTCAAGATAAAAACAGTAGCAGCAGCAATAACAATACCTTTTTTCATCAGTTGCTGTTGGCTTGATCTAACAAGCTAACTAAAACAACATTTCAAATCAAGTAACATTTATTAAGTGACTAAAAATGTACATCTTTATGGTACATTATTCTCGAATTGAGGATATTACTATTGTTACTTAATTGGACGTATTTATATGTCAGCATGCAGAAGAAAAATCTAAATGATATTTGCTCAGTCTTATGTGATAACCTTTCATAGTTTATTGCTATTTGGCACGAGTACAGTATAAAATCAGGTTTAATGTTACAAGAGATTATTGTTAACAGTTACCTATTGCTGCGTAACAAATTACCAACCACTTGAGGATGGGGTCTTGCTTGCCAGTTCCTAGAGCTGCTTGAAGTATCAAAATGGTTCTGGACTCTTTAAATACTTATTGTGTTAGACTTTTGCTACCTTATGCTTAAAGATGAGAAGAAAGCCTTCTGTCCATTCCAGTCAGGTTTTGTCCTTTGGGCCCAGAGCAACATTTCATATGTCTGTGTCCAACAGGGATTATCCTGAGAACATATCTTTTGTTTTTTAGTATGTGTATCACAGTGTCACTAACCTTTTTCTTTTCTTACCTTTTTAGTTGACATGTAAGAATTGCACATATCTATGGGATACAGAGTATTTTGATACATGTATACAATGTGTAATGATCAAATCAGGGTCATTAGCATACCCACCACCTCAAATGTTTATTTTTTTTGAGTTGTGAACATTCCAGATCTTCTCTTCTAGCTTTTTGAATATATGGTAAATTATTGCTAACCATATTAGCGCTACAGAACACTAGAACTTATTCCTCCCATCCAGCTATAATTTTGTATTCTTTAATCAACTTCTCCCTATCTTCCCTTTCTCTATACTCTTCTCAGTTTCAACTATCCAAAATTCTACTCTCTACTTCCATGAGCTAATTTTTTTTTTTTTTTTTAGTTTTCACATGAGTGAGAACACACAAGTATTTATCTTTCTGTGCTGGACTGATTTCACATAGCATAATGTCCTTCAGGCTCATCCATGTTGGTGCATATTTCAAGATTTCATTCTTTTTTATAGTGGAAAAGTATTACATTGCATATATAAATTACATTTTCTTTATCCATTCAGCTGTTGATAGACATTTACGTTGGTTCCCTATCTTGGCTACTGAGAAAAGAGCTGCAATAAACATGGGAGTGCAGGTATCTCTTTGACATACTGATTTCCTTTCCTTTGGATAAATACTCAGAAGTAGAAATGCTGGATGTTACGGTAGTTCTAATTTTAGTTTTTTGAGTAATCTCCACACTGTTTCCCATAATGGCTGTGCTAATTTACATTCCCATCAACAGTGTACAAGAGACAACATCTCTTTTATTTTCTGCTGGCAGCCCTCCATCACAAGGTTTGATGGTTCATTTTATGTGTCAAGGTGGTGGGTCCACAGGGTGCCCAGGTATTTGCTCAAACATTATCCTAGGTATTTCTGTAAGGGTGTTTTGAATGAAATTAACATTTAAATTCATGGACTTTGATTAAAGCAGATTTCCTTAACAATGTGGGTTGGCCTCATCCAGTCAGTTGAAGGCATAAAGAGAACAAAAAGAATGGCTTTCACCTAATAAAAGAGAATTTTCCAGCTGGCCAGTCTTTAGACAGCACGGGCTCTCCTAAGTCACCAGCCTGCTAGCCTACCCTGCAGATTTTGGACTTTTCAGTCTCCATAGTTGTATGAACCAATTCCTTATAATAAATTCTTTCAATATCTATTTGTGTGTGTAAGTATATCATATATATTTATAAATAAATATATACAAACACATACACATACACACACACACACACATCCTATTGGTTCTATTTTTCTGGAGAACACTGAATATCATATAGGGGTGTACTCATTCCTTAAGGGCAGGCAAGGCATATGGCAGGACACTCTGCAATTCTCTCTTTCATCCTTATCTTGGCCCCAGGGAATAAATCCTCTTTCTTCACTTCAGCCTCAATCAAAAACACCTCGAGCAATTTAACATACTTTCCTAAGGTTTATTCCATAAATTCCTCTAAAATATACATATGTGAATCCTAGGAGTACATATAACCTTGTGATATACATATTTTACATAAACCATTGTCCCCATTTCTGACTCCTTTTCTATGAAGGATTCTGAGAAGTGGAAATCTTGGGTCAAATGCTGAGGTACTTAAAGTTCTTCATTCATACTGGCAAACTACTTAAAGTATATCATTAATGGGCTTTCATCAACAATCAATATTCATATCTGTACAGTGCACTGTTATTCTAATTAGCATTTCTTTGCTGGCCAAGTGGAACACATTTTTATAAGTTTATTAGCCATTTTTACTTCCATTTTGTCTTTTTTTTTTGAGACAGAATCTCGCTTTGTTGCCCAGCCTAAATTGAGTGCTGTGGCGTCAGCCTAGCTCACAGCAACCTCAAACTCCTGGGCTCAAACGATCCTACTGCCTCAGCCTTCTGAGCAGCTGGGACTATAGGCATGCGCCACCATGCCTGGCTAATTTTTTCTGTATGTATTAGTTGTCCAATTAATCTCTTTCTATTTACAGTAGAGATGGGGTCTCGCTCTTGCTCAGGCTGGTTTCGAACTCCTGACCTCGAGCAATCCGCCCGCCTTGGCCTCACAGAGTGCTAGGATTACAGGCGTGAGCCACCGCGCCCGACCTCCATTTTGTCTTTTCACGTCTTTGTACTCATTATTTTTATGGAGGGGTAGGTACGGTTTTAAAACATTAACTCTTTATCTTTTATATAATTTGAAAAAATTTTCTTATTTTGTGGCTTGTCTTTACATATTTTAGTTATTTTTTTATTTTTATAAAATAATTATACCCAAATCTCCCAAAGATGGTTATTGTCAACATTTTGCTACAAATTTCTCCAGTCTTTTGTTATGGGTTTATATAAACATATGAACATTTTTGTTCAGAATAGAGTGATAGTGCACATTCTATTTATAACTAATTTTCTTTGTTTTACTGAGAGATAATGAAAATACTACCATGTTATTAAATATTTTTTTACAGCATGATTTACTTAACATATTTCCTATTGGATATTTTTGGCTGTTGACAATTTTTACCATAGTAAATAGAGATGAGCATCCTGGTAAATAAATCTAATTATAATTTTATGAGAAAAAGGAGGTTTATTTTAAAGTTTCTCATATATATAACCAATACGCTCTCCAAACAATTTACTACCTTACAGTAACTTAAGATGATGCTCAGGCCAGGTGCAGTGGCTCATGCCTGTAATCTTAGCACTCTGGGAGTCTGAGGCAGGTGGATTGCTTGAGGTCAGGAGTTAGAGATCAGCCTAAGCAAGAGTGAGACCCTGACTCTACTAAAAATAGAAAAATTAGTCTGGTGTGGTGGTGCACACCTGCAGTCCCAGCTACTTGAGAGGCTGAGGCAGGAGAATTGCTAGGGCCCAGGGGTTTAACATTGCTGTGAGCTAGGCTGACACCATGACACTATAGCTCAGGTGACAGAGCGAGATGCTATCTCAAAAAAAAAAAAAAATGCTCATTTTTCTATACTTTCAGCAATACCTGGTATTATTAAAAACCGCACCACCAGAAAATAACTTTACCAATATGTAGGTTAGAATGAGCATCTCTTGTTTTTCCTTTCCCCTGACATTCTTCTATTCATTCAACTACTAATTATTGAGTACCACTATGGACCAGGCACAGCATTGAGTTCCTAGAAAACAGTAATAATTCTTCCCCTTTCTAAATCATTATCTCCACTTCCTGGGTCAAATAAATTCTTGACATGGACATTTCCTCTCAAGTATCCAAGTATCTCAAGAATTTATTGTATTTCTCCTTTATCTCAACTATAATATAGCTACTGAGGACACAATCGGTTTCTGCTCTAATATCACTGCTACTCTAAAGGGTAGTTCTATGTGGGTAACCTTTTTTTCTGATACATTTATGATTATTATTGAGATCGTGTAATGCTGAGGGTATGGTTGAACAATGAGCCTGCGGGATAAATTGTAAGATAAAACTGAAAAGTAGTTTGGTATTGTAGAAAGAGGGTGGATTTTGAGTCAAAAGACCTTAGTTCTCACACTTGCTGTGTAACCCTGGGCAAATTACTTAGTTGCCTCTTTTGTAAAGTGTGGTTTATAACACATCTCACAGAACAAAAAGTTCTGAGTATCAGCCCCTGGGTAGAGCTAAAGACTTCTGGCTCATTTCAGCCAAAATTTGTTTGCTACTTTGCTTATCCCCCTTTCAACAGCCTTTTCTCTAGTTTTGTTACCCTGTCTTCTGAGGTATCCTTAGCCTTTCCTACTGCCTTGGAAAATCTCAGTTCAGGATTACCAACCTGTGCTTTCTTCTCTACATGCTACCTTAATAGAGCAAGAGAATCTTGCTCTCACTGGACTATTTTTCATAGTGATAACTATTTTTCAGGCAAACTGTGAACTCCATAAGGGCAGAAAACATGTCCTGTATTTAATGTCTTTGCATCCTTGGTGCATAATTAGCACTGTGTCTGGTACACTGTAGGTCCTTGTGGCATGACGATTCATCTGAACTTGGATGTTAGGCGCTTATGTGTTAAATCTCAAGAGCTTTTTCTTTCTCATTTTGATGTCCTTTTTAAATTTCTTCACCTGAACATATCCTACACACCTTAAGACTGAATTAAAATGTCACTGCTCCTGGGAGGCCTCTACAGGTCCCTGATGGAATAAATCACTCATTTCTCAATATTCTCCAAGGACTTTGTCTATTTACTCTTATCATCCATCTTCTTCTTTGGTAGACTCTGATCTCTTATTTATCTTCGGATTCCTAATGCCCAACATACTGAAGAAAGTGTTCAATAATCATTTGTCTGAATTGAATGAGGAGGGAGGCTAGGCTTAATTGTTCACATGACCTTAAATTTCAGTTTGTATAAAGGAGAAGTCAGTTTAAAACGAACTCAGAGGACAATAAGTAAAAAGAAGCAATATGCAATAACTGGGGAGTGATGGGATGAAGAAATAGGTTTTGATTGGTGGTATCATAATTTATAGATGTATAGGAGCCACCTTTCCCCCTTTCTTGGCTGCCTCTAATCTCTGCCTGGTGCCAGCAGGAAACCCACTACAGGTGGCAGCACATTGCATAGAATGTATCATATCACAGATAATGCTCAGCCCTTCTAGATATATTGCTTTCTATTGATGACAGAATTCCAGGGGCCACGGCAGACTCAAAGGCAGATGTTTATATCTCTAAACCATACTTGGAGACCTCTGCATAAGAATGGCCCTGCTGAGACAAATCCATGGACATTACTTATGTAACTCATTAAAGGAAGTATGTGGGTAACCAGAGCTTCAATGGAAGGCAGAGGAGTAAATAAGGACCAGCTTCAGAACTTGAATTGGTTATCTTGAAAATCTGTCACTTCACCCTTGCAATACCTCATAACTTTGTATTATTGGTAAATTTAATTATCATGCTTTTGTTTCAACTTCTCAATCCAAGGATTGAGGTGTTTTTAAAGAGACTGGACTTTAATTTCTGAAGGCTTTTAGATGTTTAATCTTTTCCTTGTCAGTATTTCTGAGGATTTTTATTTATCATACATGGCCTTAGACTATCACTGAGTCTGCAAGCTTCCTCCTTTCCCCTCCCCAGTTTATCTTCATCATATTTTATACCTGATTACTCATTTTCCATTTCTCAACTTTGAAACACTGAACAAAAGCAAACGCAAGTATTGGTGGAGGTAATTTACCTAAGAATAACTCTCAGGAGTTCCACTGTTAATGGAAAGACCATGCTTCCTAAGTTTCCCCCAGCCCTCTGCCTGCCTCCCACTCTGGGGTTGAAAAGAATGGAAATATGCATTATTGAAGAAAATAATTTGGAAAATTATTGGGAATAGATTTGAGAAAAAATGTTTCTCTTAATATTTCCGCTTTGCCCCTGGGAAATGAATGTCATTGTTTTCAAACATTAAGGAATCTGTTGTTTTTGAATTTTCTACCAGTTATCCATCTATCTGTGGAATAAACATATGCAGGAAAGACTGATTTCTTAATTTTTAAAAAAATAAAACTGATGGGACAGCAAATGATATTCAATCCTATTAAAGAGACTAAGTACAGACCTTTAAAAAAGTCCTTACATTCCTTACATTGGGATTGTGTTGTATGGCTCTACAATTCAGGGGTACTGGAAATTATAGAACATCTGCAATGAAATTGGTTTTCTGTGAAAAACTGATGAATCACTTACTGCCAATGACTAGAAGGAAAAGCACTTGTTTATGCCCTTATGTAATGAATTTTTATGAGGTGAAGTTTGCTGTTTATAAAAAATACACTTTACGCTGCTGTAGATGTAAAATAATAGAATTCAGAATCCAGAGCAATGCATTACTGCAAAGACAGTCACCAGCAGAATATTATCTGCTTACAAAACACCAAAACAAGGCTATTACTTCTATAATGGAATTAAAAAAAAAATCCCATCTAGCCAGTTGGATTCTAGAAGAAAAAGTATTTAAAGAGATATAGCTGAAATTGACAGTTCCAAAATTGCATGTATTTTCAAAGAAAAGTTATTAATTCTCTTATTGTGCTCCTGAATTCCGACTGTTTTTCCTCAAAGCAAGAATGCCACAGAACATTTTAAATTAAAAATGGCACTCCTATGATACACTACAAACTTGAGGTGCTGGTCTCTCTATACCATTACAGACATACATATACAATTCTCCCTACAATAATACACAATATCTGTGAGGGGCTCGATGATCAAACTCCAAACTCTCTTGCTTTCTTCAAACATTTCCAGAGCATCAGTATTGTGCCAGTCTGTTTTGACTGTAGTATTAAAAAAAAAGAGAGAGAGAGAGAAAGATTGAACTCACAATCTTACTTTGCTGGTTGAGAGGGTCGTCAGTCAAAACTGGGGAATATTCTACTAGCCCCAAGAAGACGCACTAAGAAATAATGCTTGCAATATTCAATGGGGCTCTTTGTTCTCAAAGAATTTATTTGCCCTTTATATTTGGTCTGAAGCTAAGTATTTTTAAAGCAATTAATTATAATTTCCATTAGTGGAAAACAACTATAGTATTTTATAATTTGTGTTGACTAAAAAGGCACTCTTACAAATTTATGTGGATTTAGAAGAATAGAGACTATCAGGAGATGGTATTCCCTGAGTGCATAGTGAGATGTTTATCAGAGAACCGTCCTGGACACCTCAAAGAACAGTAAAACCTCCAGCTCCACTAATTCAGAATTCTGACTATTTAGATAAAGTCTCAGCTTAAATTCAAGTTTGCATTATCTATTATTGGCAACCAAACCATAACAGTACCTCAAAAATGTCAGCATTTTTGTGTCCACATCTGGAAGGAATATAAAACCTAGGTCAGCCTCAGTGTCTTGATTCTTAGTTGAGGAAATATAGTCATTTCACAGGCTTGGGCAATTGATAATATTTAATATTCACGTCAATTGCTCTGATGTGATATATTCTAGATATTTTAAAGTAACTAAACTACATTTATTTATATTTATTTGATATTTATTTACCAATATTGTACAAATACTTTTACCCTTTTTTGTCTCATACTTCTAAGTGATTTAAAAAATGCACACACTGAAGACATTTAATATGTAATTTAAGATGCATGAAATAATTCAGACTTTTTCAACAGCTGTGGTTGGCTATAAAGGTAGGCTTTATTTTAATGCAAAAATAGGTACTCTAGCAATTTAGAATCTTATATCCTATATTCTCTCACATAGTCAAAAGACTTGTTTACTAGCTGTGCAGATGTTTTACCTTCGGATTGAACTGAAACAAAATTGGCCATGAGATTTTTTAAAAAATAACTTATTTTGGTCTAATTAAAAAGTATTATATGCTCATTGTAGAAAATTTGGGACATATGGAAAAATATAAAGAAGAAAATCAAAATTGAATTACTGAGAGGCATTTATTATAAGACATATGTATCTGTTTATCTCATCATTGAGATCATATTGTACTTAATTTAGCATCCTACTTCTTTCATTTTAGTATCATACTGTGAACACTTTCCCATGTAATTAAAATTATCCATAAATATTTTTGCATAAAGTTCTTTTCCATTGTATTCACGTAACATTGTTTTAGTTAATTAAATAGCTAAAGATTTTATTTCCATATTGTTGAGCATTTATGTTGTTTCATTTATTATAAATAGTGCTATACTAAATATCTTTTAAATAAATCTATACCATAATTCTTATCATTTCCTTCACATAGATTCTTGAGTTCAATGGATATTACAAAAAAAGTCTACATCCACCTGATTTTGAATATCAGTATTACCTAACTAAATAGATTTATGCTTTATTGGTTCTGGGGTTTGGCAAAGGCAGGAGTTGAACCTGTTAATGAGAGTAAATTATTCTACTGCTAATGAGAAGGAAAATGAACTGCCTACAAAATACAAGACTTACATTTTCTGGCCTCAGAAGTGACTTGGTTTAACCTTATTTGACTAGGTATAGTTAGTTGCTAGAATAACAACTCAATTCAGGATTCAGTGAAGGTCATTATACGCTTTTCTTTTTTTTTAAAATAGAAAAAATAAGAGACTACCTTAAAAAATATGAAGGAATATTCTGTATTGTTTGACAATTTACATACCATTTGAAGGGATAAGAAGACATAAAAGTAAAATACTTGCTAACTTATTTGTGGTGATGAATATAACTATACATTATATACTATTAGTTGCAGAGAAACATGGATCATCAGGTCTACAGACTATATGGCCAATTGGTTTGGCTAAAAAGTACGTTCGGAATTTCTCTGTTGCTGAAAATATCTTTTCTTAATACATTAACACTTCACTTACTGCGTGCTGTTAAGAAAAATAGCTTTTTGTTGAAAGCAAATGTTTCAAGTAAATCAAGATTTTGCCTTTACATGTCAACATATTTTGAAGGCTTTCTCAAATATAGCAATACTAATTTCCCTTCCTTCTTAACCAAATTATACAGAATATGAGGGAGCTTTTACTGATGATCCAAGGTTATTTTTAAACCACAATTACTATTCACAGTTAGTCCTCAGAGCCTGTGTGTTCCTACTCTAAATGTTACCAGATTATAGTCTTTTTGCTTTTAAGTTTTTTTTCTTTGGTACCAAGCTGTCCATTACTGTTTGTTATTGTAAATAAGTCTACTTTTACCAGTTTTCTTCCTCTCTTTTATGTTATTTTTAATCTGTTGGTGAAAGTTTATTAGAATTTCATTTAAAATAAAGCAGCCTGGGGACTTGAGGAACTGTCCCATGAATAGAGCTTTGGTGCATGGACCTATGAAAATCTATAGTTTTCTTTAGGCTTTATTTCCAGGTTCCTGACCATTTTGGATAGTGATACTATTAATGTACTACAAACCTAACGGAAATAACGACCATGTTTGTAACAGCCTTTGACCTGATTTTCTTGCTTTTACTCACACCTCTCCACAAATTATCCAAAGTGATACCTTAAAAATGTTAATTTGATCACATAACTTCTCTGTTTAAAATCTTCCTGTGGCCTCCCCATACTTTGAATAAATCCAGGTATTTTCCCCCCTTGGCCTGCATGGCCTTACGTGACCTGGCCCTGGACTCCTCACCTCACCCACCTCATTTCTCACCTCTTTTTCTCTTGCTCATTGGAATTTCTTGCTGTTACTCAACCAGGTAAGACTCTCATCTGAGAGGTTGGACACCTGCCATTTCTTTATCCTGGCACCTTTTCTCTGCTTGGAATTCTCCTTCAGTTCCTTTAGGCATCTTTTCAAATTTCAACTCCTCAGAAAGGCCTTCATGAGCATGTAATTCAATATAGTATCCCTTGTGACTCTCCATTTCCTTAACCTGTTTTATTTTCTTCAGAGTCTCAACATCTGAAATATACACATGATAAACTATTTTTTTAAATAACAAAACTGAATATTCCTTACACCAATTTTGTTAATAAGAAATATATGTGCAACAAAATGACTGAAATGAAATATATCAGAATATTGTGATCTCTGTTAAAAACAATTATGAGAAATTAAGTTTTCTACAATAATGCAGAATTTTTGAAGTTTCCTAAAACAATCTTTCAAAATTAGAGGAGGAAAAAAAGGGCAAACTTTTAAAGATGTAGAATACTTTCCTTAGGTATCTTATTCTAAATTGAACATAAATTAAACTTATAGTCCATTGAATCACAAAATGTAAACTCCTGAAGGTAACTTTCTTTTCCTGTTTTATTCATTGTTCTATCCCTAGTGGTTACATTAGTACCTTAAGTGCTTATTGAAGGAGGTGAACAGAAAAATGAACTGGCAATGTATTTCTGCCATATTAAATAATTTCATTTTCCTAGCAAGATGTTTATTACATAAGAACTAAGTTTTTCAAAACATTCTAGTTAAGACTTGAGACAAATCACTGCTCAAGCTAATTCTATAATAGTTTAAGAGTTTAAAAAAATAATATGTTGATATTGTGATTTTTACCTGTGTAATAATCAGTTGAAAGTAAATAGCCTTGATTATCCTATGGCTAACTTTAACTCCATGTGAATTATTTCTAACTTTTTTATATCAAAGTCCAATATATTTTATTTTGTATTTTGGTTTATTCTCAAGGCAAAAAATTGAGAATTGGTATAAAAATAAGTGCTATTATTTTGGTGAAGTAACTTAGAGTCCAAATATTTTTCATGTTACTGTTATGTAGCAAAAGGTTCATTTGTAAGCTTTTAAATGAAAAATACAAAGAAAAGGAGTGAACTATAGAGAATTACCTTGATATGTATTGGTATATTACTCTGTTACACACCTCAATGTCTTATAAAACTATCAGTATACTTGCTGAGAATGTAAGTTCTGAATCAAAGGCTACAGAAAGAGACTTGTATTTGGTGTTTTTCATATGGTCCTTAATTGTCCCAGGCTTCATTTCTAAACTGCTTTAAGCAATTTTTACTTTCTGCACATAAGAAGCCAACTATGATGGGGTCTAACAACTGAGGAATGAACCCCTTAAAAATCAGCATAAGAGAAAAGCATAAAATCACAATTGAGGCATCAGATTTTAAGGTTTAAAACTGTGTTGTTAGATTATAACATTATGTCATCTCTGAAATAAATACACACTCATCCCACAGTCTCCCAAATCTTTATCTTTGGAGTCCGACCCCTTTCTAGGAAGTAGTAAAATGAAGAAACGTTCTTAGTCATCTGACAAAAGCTCTCCATTATTCTTGACACTAAAAATTTAATGGTATGATTTAAAAAACATAATATATTAACATTTATATATTTAGAATTATGTGGTTTCCAGTGATTAGACTTTAGTCATGCCTGGAAAGGAATAGAAGACAGTGGCTAAGAAGCACAAGCCTTATAAAGGATACCTAAATGGTACACTTAGGATGACCAATATTAATAACTTAAACATGCTATATTTCCCCTTAGAGGACACAATATTAGTTTCTAAAGAGCATTCACTTCTGACATCTCAATCCCTGATTTCAGTGGCTGCAGACTGTGTACCTCTGTCCCACACTTAGGACAAGTGAAGTACATGTCAAATAAGAAACTACTCTTAACACAATAATAACAGAAGATATGCTGACATCCTATGGTGTGAGGCATGGTGGGCCACTCTCCACATAGAGAACATTTTTTGCCACTGGTGGCTAATGTATCATCACTACTAGGAGCACCAGTGAGGGGAATACACCAAGAAGATAACTTGGCTTTCAACTTCTGGATATTGATAAGTGGTAAGAGAAAAATCAGAAACTCAGCAAAACCATGCCAGAGAAGTTCCCTATTCATATACTCAAAGCCAACTTCACGTACATTTTGAGGCTTACAAAATACAGAACGAATGCCTAAGAGACGTTCTGTCAAAGTTGCAAACTTTCCTCTTTGAAGGAAAATCAAAAAATTAATCAAACCACCTAATTTCAGAAGTCCAACCACAAAATTCATAGACTGCTTGACTTTCCCAAATGATGCTAAACGATGGTTTCGAAACAAATCATAGCAACGCTCTTCTAACCACCTCCCACCAATTGTACAAACAGCATACCAGATCTTTTGATTTTTAGTTGGTGGCTGATATCTCAGGTTAGGGGAAAAATCGTTTTTGTATTGAATATTCAAAACTGACTGTCCCACAGTGGCATTTTTGGAGTAGATGGTGAATCTCCACAAGAAAAGCCACAAGAATGCTTTCACCTCTGGTTCAAAGCAGGTTAATAGGCCTGGCTTAAATCCATGAAAGCACTGAGTAAACTGGGACCAAACCAGCTGCTCCAGGGCCTTATTTAGTTCAAGTGCATCCAACTGACTTATTCTTAGCACTCTGTTTGTACTCTTCGTATTCTCTTTTCTGGGAGCCATCTTCTCTGAAGGTTTCTAGGAAAAAATACAATCAAGGAATATCATCAAACAGTTGCAATCTTATACTACCTCCTTAACTTACGATGGGAGAATTATGATACACAGATTACACAGGACTCATAGAAAATGGGCCTTTTAGTAGTCTGTAAATAGTATAGTGAACAATTGCTTCTTACTTGGCACGTCTTTCTCTCTCTCCTCTCTTTTTCTTTTCTTTCTTCCCCCATGCTTTTTCTATTTCTTTTTTATTCTTGGCCCTCCTCATAAAAGGAATAAAAACTAAAAAAATAAAAAATACAAAACGCCCAAATCCCCACATGCTATTTCCACAAAAATACTATTAAGCAACATTCCTTGATCATATATTCTAGCAGGGAGACATTAAAAATCTGAAGCTAACAGCAATGAGGCCAAATAATAGCATGACTAATGGAGAAATATATGAATGTAATAAATATAATGAACAATAGAAGACTGGAGTTGATGGTTAAGTCAAGACCTCAGTTTAATTTCCAGCACTTCTACTGACTCCAAAAGTATACTGTTCAACAA
Organism: Microcebus murinus; assembly: GCF_040939455.1. Taxonomy (NCBI): domain Eukaryota; kingdom Metazoa; phylum Chordata; class Mammalia; order Primates; family Cheirogaleidae; genus Microcebus; species Microcebus murinus. Next base: position 81,470,332 of record NC_134110.1, on the reverse strand, counting down.
GTTACTTAATCTTCCTCAAATTTTATATTTATAAAGAAAGTTAGAAAGAAAATTAAGTGAACAATATACATTTATTATTCTATCACACTATTGCAGAAAATAAATACTACCAAATCTTAGCATGAAGCAACAAGAATGTAGAAATGCCATTATTAAGTTACTAAAAATGTACAAATATAGTACTCCAGGAAAAAAAAACTATGATACAAACATTTTTCCTACAATAGTTTCATAAATATACTAAAGAAACAAACAGCTGCTTAAGGAAAAATTTTAAATGAAACAAAAAGCTGATTAGTGGTTGGCTAGGGATGACCAATATACATATATTAAATGCTTACTATATGCCAAGCTCATGCAGTTAAAACACACAGCCATTGCTATAGTTGATTATACAGACTGGTTTAAATACTTGAACTGTTATTAATGAACTGGCAAATCCAACCTATGACCAAATATCATGCTTAAATTTTGTTTCTAAAATGGGCCTTCTAGGCCAGGCGCAGTGGGCTCATGCCTGTAATCCTAGCACTCTGGGAGGCTGAGGCGGGAGGATCGCTCAAGGTCAAGAGTTTGAAACCAGCCTGAGCAAGAGCGAGACGCCGTCTCTACTAAAAATAGAAAGAAATTAATTGGCCAACTAAAAATATATAGAAAAAATTAGCCGGGCATGGTGGCGCATGCCTGTAGTCCCAGCTACTCGGGAGGCTGAGGCAGGAGGATCCCTTGAGCCCAGGAGTTGGAGGTTGCTGTGAGCTAGGCTGATGCCACAGCACTCTAGCCCAGGCAATAGAATGAGACTCTATCTCAAAAAAACAAATAAATAAATAAAAACAAAATGGGCCTTCTATATGATCTCACTTATATGTGGAATCTAAAATAGTTGAACTCACAGGAGCAGAGAGTAAAACTGGTTGCTATGGGATGTGGATGTAGTAGAAGTAGAGAGATATTGGTCAAAGGGTACAAATTTCAGTTATGAGTAAGTTCTGAGGTACTAATATATGGCATGGTGACTACAGTTAACTTTTTATTTGGAATTTGCTAACAGAGTAGCTCTTAAGGGTTCTGACCCTCCCCCCCCCACTAGCCACCCCAGATCACACACAAGGGAAGTAACTATGGGTAGTCATCAATGTGTTAATTAATTGTGTTAATTAATTTGGTTGTGGCAGTCATTTCACCACATATACATATATGAAATCATCTACGTTGTATATTTTGAACATATGCAATTTTTATTTGTCAATTATACCTCAATAAAGATGTGAAAAACCACAAAAAAATAAAATAGGCCCTCAATAATACACCAAACTTGATCATTATCATCTCTAGACCTTTGAAAGGTACAACACACTAACAAAGCAAGGCATGGATCCTGCTGAAGCTCACTGCCACCAGCTGGTCATGTTATCTTCATAAGTCATTTCACCTGATCTCTACCTTGTGTCTTCACTTACAAAACAATGGGCTGGAGAGAAAATGACCTTCACATTTCTTTCAAATTCTATTGCTTCAAGATTTTTACTAAAAAGATGTTAAACATAATTTGCTAGAAGGGAAAAGGACTGAAAAATGCATCCTAAAATAAACTTGTACTTCTTGAAATTGGGAATATCTTTTGACAATAGAAGATGTTTTCAAGAGGGAAGTTTTAAAATTACCCATGGATCCTAGATGACTTACCGGCAGAAGACTACATATTTATCAAATTCAAGTAGAGGAAATGAAAATGCCCACTGACTAACAGGTTGTTTATTACTGTTTTCCCCTCAAACCAAATATACGACAGAAATGCTTCTCACCCATAAATGTCAACCACCTTCTGGGGAGATCTTATCTTTTTCCTCTTCCTGCTGCTCCCCCAAGACTTGACAGTCTACAGCTATGGCAGTGGGAATGTTTGCTGCAAGTTCTATGAAATCCTTGTCTCATACTTGTCAGGAGCTACAGAAAAGAAAGAAGCAGGTTAGAAAGAAAGTTCCCTTTTTTTCACTACTCATCTAATCCATTGCCAAGGACTGTTGTTTCTTTGTACAAAATATTTTTCTAATTCATTTATCACTCTCTATCCCGCAACAAGCCTCTTCCTAAATTCTGGCTGCTTTCCTTTCTCCCCTAGACTACATCTAATTGGTCTATCAACCTTTTGCCTACTTCAGTGCATCCCTACACTGCAGTCGTTCTAAAATACAAACCTCCCCAAACCTATTCCCAGCGTACTTTCCTTCCTAATACATCACCATCTAGTCATAAAGTGTCACCTTCTCTTGTTCACCAGTGAACTTTACTATCTGTTCCTTTTGCATGAAATATCATGTTCCCATTCTTTCACTGAAAAACTCATACTAAATTTTTAAGTATTGGCTCAGATAACACTTCCTCCTAACTCTCCAAATTTGATTAGCTACCCCTTTCCCAGTTGTTCCCTTAGCATTCTATTCTTTTTCTGTCTTGCTATGTATTGTATATAAATGACTTTTTAATTGTCTATTTCCTCCACTAGAGGATAAGCACTGTTGTAAAGATTATTTGAGTCTTATAACTATTGAATCATAGCAACGATTGCAGTTCCTGGTACACAGAAGGCATTCTACAAGTACTAAATGAATGGATAAATGAACAGGTTGGAATTGTGAGATGTGTGAAGGTTAGAAAATTTAAATTCCCATCCATTAACTTGTAAAATTATTTCAAATTAACATATTCAGAATACTGCGTGTGACTTATTTTAACGTGTTTGTCATGCATGTCTGTTATTTACCAGTTAATGTGTTAGAGTCAGTGATATAATGGTACAAGCAACATAGTCTCAACCCTTGTAGAGCCTATGATCTACTGGGGGAGGAAAGTAAGGGTATACTATATAAAATAAATAGGCAATCACAATAAGATGTGATAAGTGATATACAAGGGGAAATTTAGGGCACTGTACTTTACAGGTATGCTTCAGAAGGTCAGAGAAGGCTTCCAGGGAGAGGCACTATTCTTAGCAGCCACCTAATGGATTAGCAGTGTCATCCTGATAAAGGAAGGTAAAAACATTCCAAGTTGAGGGAGGTAGCATGTGCCAAGGACTGGAGGGGCCCAGACAAGAAATAAGGCTGGAAAGGAAAGCAGGAAACAGATCACAAAGGCCCTAAAAGTCAAGTTGAGGAGGCTGTATTTTATTAAGAAGGGAATGGGTAGCCACTTAACAGTTGTAAGCAAAGAACTAATCAGATTTGCATTTTCACTGCTTGTTCTGGCCATCCTGAGTTAGAGGCTGAGAGAAAAACTGGAGGAATAGACACCAGTTAAGAGGTGGTTAAAATGATCTAGTGAGAAACTAATGATGATCTAAATTAAAAAAGTATCAGTGGGCACGGAGAGAAAAAGGTATCTCTGAAAGCTACGAGGTGGTAGAATTGATACTACTGGGTGAGAAATAAGCCTAGAATAATTGACTTAAGTAATTAAATAACAGTCATCCAGTTCTCTGAAACAGGAAATACATGAGGCAATACATGTATTTGAAGAATACATGAGGTTTGAAGAAAAAAATAAATACATACAATTTTAGAGATCTGAGGCTCTTATGAGACATCTAAGTGGAAAAATTCAGTAGGCAGTTATATGAACATGGGAGAAAAAATCTGGGTGGAGATGTTAGAAGTCTGATGCTGCTTTGATAGGACTAATCTGTTTTAAAACTACTTTATCTACGTAAGTGCTAAAATCGGGAAGTATTTTAAACCAGATAGGTAGATCCTGTCTATTTATAACACAATCAACTTGCTCATCCATAAGCAACTCTTCATCTATTCAAGTTATATCATGATAATGTAGCAATTCAGTTAAATATTCAAGATCCACTTCTAATTCTATTAATAGTTCTCTTGCTATTTCTACCATGTCTGCAGGTAGTTCTTCCACTGAAGTTTTGAATATCTCAAAGTCATCTATGAGGGCTAGAATCAACTTCTCCCAAATGACTGTTCGTGTTGATATTTTGATCTGTTTCTATGAATCACCAATATTCTTAATGTCATCTAGAATGGTTAATCCTTTCCAGAAAGTTTTCAACTTACTTTGCTCAGATCCATCAGCGAAATTACTGTCTATAGCAGCTATAGCCTTATAAAATGTATTTCTTAAATAGTAAGACTTCCAAGTCAAAATACTCCTTGATCTACTGGCTGCAGAGTAGATGTTGTTAGTAGGCATGAAAACATTGATCTCTTTGTATATCTCAATCAGAGTTCTTAGTTGACTAGATACATTGTCAAGGAGCAGTAATATTTTGAAAGGAATATTTTTTTTCTGAGTAGATCTCAACAATGGTTTTAAAATATTCAGTAAATCATCCTATAAACATATGTGCTGACATCTAGGCTTTGTTGTTCCCTTTATAAAGCAAAGGCAGAGTATATTTAGCACAATTCTTAAGGGCTCTAGGATGTTCTGAATGGTAAATGACCACTGGCTTCAACCTAAAGACACCAGCTCTATTAGCCCCTAATAAGACAGTCAGCTTGTTCCTTGAAATTTGAACCCAGGCATTTACTTCTTTCTCTTTCACTATGAAAGTCCTAGATGGCATCTCTTTCCAACAGAAGGCTCTTTTGTCTACACTGACAAACAACTGTTGTTTAGTTCATCAATTATCCTAGCCAGAGCTTCTGGATAACCCACTGCAGATTCTACATCAGCACTAGCTGTTTCACCTTGCATTTCTACATTATGGTGATGGTTTCTTTCCTTAAACCTTACAAATCAACCTCTGCTAGCTTCAGACATTTCTTCACCTCTCTCTGCCTTCACGGAATTGAAGAGTATTAAAGGTTTGCTCTGGATTAGGCCTTGGCTTAAGGGAATCCTGTGGCTAGTAGTCTGACCTTCTATCCAGACTACTAAAACTTTCTCCACATGAGCAACAGGCTGCTTTGCTTTCTTATCATTCATGTATTCACTGGAGTAATAGTTAATTTCCTTTAAGAACTTTTCCTTTACATTCATTCACAACCTGGCTGTTTGGCACAAGAAGTCTAGCTTTTGGCCTATCTTGGCTTTGGACATACCCTCCTAGCTTAATCATTTCCAGGTTCTGATTTAAAGTGAGAAATGTGTGACTCTTCTTTTCATTTGAACACTTAGAGGCCACTGTAGAGTTATTAATTGGGCTAATTTCAATATTGTTGTTTCTCAGGAATAGGGAGGCCCAAGCAGAGAATGAGAGACAAGAGAATGGCCAGTTGGTGGAACAGTCAGAATACACACAATATTTAAGTTTGCTGTCTTATATGGGTGTAGTTTTTGGCACCCCAGAACAATTACAATGCTAACATGAAAGATCACTACAGACCGTCATTAAAGATATAATAAGAAAAAACGTTTGAAATACTGCAAGAATTACCAAAATGTCACACAGAGACATAAAGTGAGCACATGCTCTTAGAAAAATTGTACTAATAGAACTGTCTGACTCAGGGTTGAAATAAACCTTCAGTTTGTGAGACAAAGTCATAACATGTAACCAAAATGTTTGTACCCTCATGATACCCTGAAAAAAAAAAAAAGAACAAAAAAACCCAAACAAAAAACAAAAATAGTATTTGTGAAGTGCAATAAAGGGAAGCACAGTAAAATAAGGTGTGCCTATACTTATCAGGTTGCTGGGCCTAATCCCCAGAATCTGATTCAGTAAGTATGGAATGGGGCCCAAAAAGGTACATTTCTAACAAATTCCCTGGTGATGTTAAAAACTACTAGGATAGTCTATTTCAAAGCAAAAATCAACATTTATTTTTGCATATCACTTATACAACTCAATGCTACATTCCAGTCCTCCAAGTCATTTCTGTGTAGTTCTCATTCCTGTATCTATAAAGGCTATTACAAATCTTTCACTGACTCAGGGTTTCTCTTTCACATATTAAGTAGTCTTTGTGAAATTTGAGACCATTCATTCCACAAATTCTATGAGTAACAGTATATTCTAGCCATACTAGGTGCCTGACATACAGAGAAGATATGTCTTGGCTCTCATTTAAGAATTCCAACCAAAGTCTAGAAAAAGAGGCAGGCAAACAGACACTAACTAGGACAATAACAGAGAGGTATATGGGATTGAAAGTTCTCAAATGCAACACATAAAATTTCAAAACTATCTCAAGAGAAAAGAATTTCAAATTCTCACACACACAAATCAATGAATAAGATTATTTTTCTCACTTTTTCCTGCAGCTAACAGATTTTCTCTAATTAACTTAACCATTTATGTAATTAAAAAAACCCCTAAAACATTATTTTAAAAACCTCAAATCTACCCCAAATCTGCAAAATTATTTTCCCACACTTACCAAATCACCTTTTTCTTACTTCATTATTACCCTTGGGAAAAAGTACAAAGTTCTTAGACCTAATAAAGCTCAAGCCTGTCTCCATCTCTGCAACTGTATAACCCACTATTCCCTAATGAAGTCTTTAACTACAGACCATCTTTCAGTCCTGCCTCTGTGCCTTTTCTCATGTACCTAAAACACTTACCTTGCTTACCAGCTATGTCCACTGCCCTAAGCTATCTGCCTTCACATTACAACTCTACTTCAACATTCTCTCTGAAAACTTAACTATTCCCAGTTCCCACTAAGTATTACCATTTTTAACCCTAACAGTAACTGTCTGTGCCACTCAAGTCCTCAACCATGTGTGCTATAATTCCAGTCACATAAGTATACATTCTTTCCCCAACTTAAATAGAAGCCAGTAAAGGGAAAAGGGAAAGTGTCTTATCTTACACTTATTTCTTACAGACCCTGCCACGTACAAAGTGACTTTGACACCTAACTTAGTTTTCCTCAGGCAAAGTTCTACCATCACTCTGGATGTGTGGGAATATGGTATATGTAACTCTTCTGCTATAACAGTATCTCCAACTCTGCATCTTCCACAGATTCATATGCTGTGGTCAGCAAAATAAGGGAAACTCTCTTATTGTCAAATTGCTTTTGAAAAGCTCTAACCATACTGGATACCAATGTAAGGCCAACACTATCAGTCCCCTTCCTACTCCTTACCCTAGTATTGGACTGGATGAATTGTTATTTTTTTAGCTGAGTCCGAGATAAAATATTTGGCATGCCTTAGAGGGTCAGTTATGCCAATATATGTATCTTTAAATACTAGGGTCACAACAGTTCCAGATTGTGGCTAATGAATCTTATTAATTTTACAGTTCTAGAATTTATCACAAAGATAGGCTCATAGTAGCTACTAAATAAATGTAGTACTTATGTGCAATGGAATGATTAGTCTGGTAGTCAATCAACTTACTAGCTGAATATCGCGTGAGAACATTTAGATGAACCAGATGGTGAGAAAAGGTATGCATTGTATAATGACATTTTAGTCAACAACGGACTGCACATCTGACGGTGGTCCCTTAAGATTATAATGGTGCTGAAAATTTCCTATCATCTAGTGATTTTGTATCCCTTGTAATGTTGTGCAATTAAGTTTTAATAAATTTAAGGTAGCCTAAGTGTACTGTGCTTAAGTCTAGTGTACAGTAAAGGCCTCCACATTCACTCATCACTCACTCCCTGACTCACACAGAGCAACTTCTAGTCTTGTGGGCTCGATTCATTGATGGTAAATGCCCTATAAAGCTGTACCATTTTAAATCTTTTATACTGTATTTTTACTGTACCTTTTCTATGTTTAGATATATTTAGATCACAAATACCACTGTGTTACAACTGCCCACACTATCAAGTACAGCAATATGTTGTACAGGTTTGCAGCCTAGGAGCAACAGGCTATATCATATAGCCTAGGTGTGTCGTAAGCTATACCATCCAGGTTTAGGTACATTCTGATGTTCACATAAGGACAAAAATCACCTAACTATGCAATTCTCAGAATGCATACCTGACTGTACCTTTTCCTCAAGTTTCTTAGTCATATTTAGTGAGAAACAGGTCAGAGTGAGTGGTTTCTCAGAATGATCAGCTATTTCAAATCCTTTGTTTCTAGAGGAATCAGACTTAAAAACATTTAGTAAAGACAGGAATTTTTAATGACTGCCAGAAAAGGAGACTTAACACAGTCTCTAACCGATCCAATATTTAACAATACTTATTATCAAAAAATTCTTTCGTATTCCTTCTGTTATAGCTTAACATTTTTTTTCCCTCTTTTTCTCCCCAGGCCTGGCCTCAGTGTAGATTAGGAACAGCTGGGCTCACTCTCCTCCCTACATAATACTCTTTAATAGACCAAAAGACTATTATTAAACTGCTCTTCAGCCTTTGCTCCTCCAGATGAATGATTTGTTTCTCCATTTTTTGTTTTAGGCTTTATTTTCCAACATTTTAATCATTTTTGTGACTTCTTTTAGTTGTAAACATAGAACAGACACTGTCCACTACACATCATAGTTCATTAAAGTGGAATACCTCTCCTGTGTTCTACATTCTTCTTCAGGCAACTGTGATAGAGTGGAAAAAGCAGACTTAAAATCAAACAGGCCTGGGCTCAAGTTGCAACTCTGTCACTTACTTGCTATGTGACGTTAAAAAATTCATTAGCCTCAGATTCTTCTTCTAAAACCTGGTAATAACAGCTACCTCACAAGGTTGTTGAGATTAAACCAGATAATGTTATGAAAATGGTTTGGAAACTGTAAAGTATTATTATTACATTATTGCTACTTTGGCTAGGGATACGCATAAAAAGAAAAAGACTCCAAGTTGATTTTGGCAAATCTCATTTCAAAAGACTGAAATCTTCATTATTACTCATACTAATGCCTCAATCAACCTGTATCAGAAAGAATTTTTTCCAGGAAATACTGACTACACCATTAATTGTAGCAGTTAAAAGGTGAACATGATGTTACCATTATGTGTGCATGTGGGAGGGGCCAGTAGGAGAGAGTAGAGGCGAGGTTGAGTGGAACTCACTGTACCCTTCACTTGTATCATGTCTGAAAGGAAATGATACAGTGTGTATTCTGAGAGAATGGAGATGGGTTCCAGCATGACCTGCTCCCATGATTATTTAACCCCTATCAACTTGGTTGTGCCTATTATCTTTTGAAGTAAAGAAACTTTAGGAATGCATACTGATAACATCTGACTCTAGGGTGCTTTGCTGCACAGGGCACGGTACAGGTAGTCCAAGACAAGCACTCAAACTTGGGTTCACCACCAGCATACTACATTCAGTTCCTCCTCTTCCCCACTGCCAACTCCTTTTCCTGGCAGGTACAATTTTATAGAATACTGGCCTTAGAGAAGGGCAGGCTAGGAGAAGAAACTGACGAAATCAAAATAACCAGAAGTTCAATTAGTCAGTTAAGGAATATTCTCCCCTCTACTGCAGTACAGTAAGATTGTTATGATAGGTATGAAGCACAGAAAAATGTCATACATACCTTTAAATCACATGAAATTATTCTCAATATAAAGTAAGCAGTTTGTGTTTTAATGAATTCTAATTCTCTGACAAATGGTTACTCAATGTAACCAATATTTATTGAGAATGCCTACCAAATACCAGGCATTCTTCTACGTACCAGGAATTCAACTGAAATATTTAACTGTCAGTTAACGTCCTTTTATTCAAGCGTATTTAAAGAAATAGGATATTACTGCAATCAGGACTGGCCATTGATCTCTGAAGCATAGAACAGATCCCAAAATGAGAGAACACTACAAGGGATCACAAAACTTTCCAGGCAGAAAAGAGGAAAATGGTATTTAGGGCAAGAGAACAGGTTGTGCAAAAGTCCAGAAATGTGCAAGCTCCTGGCCATGGTCTACCTGGGACATTATGGGGATGGATTTCAGCATGAGCTGCATGCTTGGTTATTAAACCCCCATCAATGTGTTTGCATCTGTTATCTGGAAACGGACAAGTCATCCACTGTGACTAGAGCAGACCAGGCTTGCAGGAGAGACTGGTTGAAGGGTCAACACAAGTAACACTGTAAAAAGAACCTGTGTTAAGGAAATTGTGTTGATTCTGTAGGCATGAATAATCACTAAAGAGAAGAAATGTAACAATACAGACATTTTAAAAAATTGATCTGATGGCCGAGTTCAATAAAACTGAAGAGAAGGAAAAACTGTCATTCTGGGAGACCAGATAGGATTCCTTCAACAACTTTCTGGAAAATTCAAAGTAATTTAACTTATTTCATTAAGAACTGTGGAAATCAAAAGGGAGATTATATTATCCTCACATTTTCTGATAAAAAAATCCCCAATGCTTTCTGGTAAACGAGTACTTTCCTAACTTCTGTTAAACTTAATTGCCAATACCCATGCCCAATGATTGGTCAGTATATTTCTACTTCGCTTTCAAGAATTTAAGTAAGCTTTAACAATTTCTGTATTACTGGTTCTTATAGATTAGTATTTAGTTTCATAAATGTAGGCTCAAACTGGAATAGTTAAAAAAAAAACACAAGCTAATCTTCTTTAAAAAAAAGTTGGGATTGTTTTGAATGCAAACAAACACCACTAAATTTAATTCAGATTGATTTTTCCCAAATGCCAAAAACAGACAACACTGCTTTTTCCTATTCTACCTTTTAATACATAATCCTACCACCCCTCATTTTCTAAACTATACTATCTTTAAGATTCTAAAAGGCTAACCCAGGGGGAAACATTTATTGGCCATGAAGAGACATATAAAAATAAGTCACTAAAAAATATTTAATTACTGGCACTAAACAATCTCAGTGTTTAATGAAGGAGTCTACTAGGTTAAGGATATGTAAAAAGATGCTTAACGCAAAATTAAGACCAGATAAAAAGTATAACATCTACTAGGGTTAGTGTGATTAACTTGTCACATAAATATGTTTAAGACAAAATGATCTAGCACTAAAAACTATTAAAAAGGTCTCCTGCTGACATTTTATCACTAAACATGTCACACTGCTTTTCTTTCACAGAAAAAAAAAAGCAACTGAAAATTCATTTACTAAGAGCAGCAATATATAACCTTATCCCTTAAATAACTCATGCTTTCCTTTTGTTTTTTATTCCCCAAAATAAAAACTTTGTCACTTATATAACGCACCAAAACCAAAACAAATGACTATATCTCACTAAGGACGGAGGAATTTTTCAGGATATACTGTAGAGCGTTTATTGAGTATAGTACAAATTATGAATGAATATATTTTCTTTAAAAACATGTTATTGACAGAAATCTATCAATAATAATGTGGGTATTGTCAAGGCCTGTCAATAGTAATGTAATTATGATTAAGGGGATAACATGGATTTTAGCTATAATACCAAGTAACATCTCCTACATTGCTGCTATCAATATACACATTATTATTGACCTGTTCCGAGACTCTCAGTACTAGATGTATTACCATTAGGCATATTTGTCAATGCATACTGCCTACAAAAATTCTACATTTAAATTTACAGTCTTGTAAACTTTGTCAGCAGAAACATGTGATTCCCAAGTAATCTCGAAGCTAGCACATTCACCTACATATTCTGTGCCAGCCTATCCTTTTTCAGCTCCATAAAAATCAACTAATTTTTAGAACAATGTCACTGCCACATTATCTTAAGTGTTCTAATAATCAAAGTGAATGAGACCATATATTTAATTTTTTCCCTTTTTAAAAATGTTAAACTAACATTTCTTATTATGAGGTTATAGATTTTAAGTTTTGCACCTACACCATACTATTTTAATTTCTTTGTGTAGCCGGATAGATTTACTGTCCATTGTATTGAAATCAATACTAATAAATGGGACATGCATCACAGACGGATTTAACAGGACACAGATTCCCAGAACACATTTCAAACATGGGCAAAAGAGAAAAAGCTATGGCTGAAACCTATTAGAACACTGTGACCTCTGGTACTGCGAACAGGCCTAGAATCAACAACTGTAAGTTCAAATCCCACTTCTGCCACAGACTTGCTAAGTGACTTGTCACTACTCTTTTGTTCCTCTCTTTCATCATATATAAAATAAGTTTCAATAGTTTAAAGACATCTGATGTTACAAATCCCAATCATACCCATTTGGGTAATGTCCAAAATACAGGAAATTTTAAAATTGTGTTATGGACACTAGACTTCTAAATTATTTTTAACTTCAATGCAATCCTCATCAAAATCCAAATAGGATTTTTCTTTTTGGGGTGCTAGTGGGTACATGACAAAACATTTCTAAAATACATCTGAAAGATAAACTTCAAAGTAGGACAAATTTCTCAAAAAGATGAACAGTGATAAGTAACTTGTCCTAGCAAAAGGGAATTTTTTTTTTTTCATTTCAAGAGAGGAGGGCCCAAGTGCAGCTCATGCCTGCCTGTAATCCTAGCACTCTGGGAGGCTGAGGCGGGTAGATTGCTTGAGCTCAGGAGTTCAAGAACAGCCTGAGCAAGAGCGAGACCCTGTTTCTACCAAAAGAAGAAAAATTAGCTGGGTGTTGTAGCATGCATCTATAGTCCCAGCTACTTGGGAGGCTGAGGAAGGAGGAGCCCTTGAGCCTAAGAGTTTGAGGTTGCAGTGAGATAAAATGACAGCATAGTACTCTATCTAGGACAATGGAACAAGACTCAGTCTCAAAAAAAAAAAAAAAAAAAAAGGAAGGAATTCAACACAAATCAAATATGACAATTTTCAAGACTATAATTATTCTTACACAATTAACTGAGTGCTTTACTAATATCATTTACAGTATATTTATTCAGGTATCTAAAACTAACACAAAATACTTTCCTTATATCTTAAAAAAGAATTTCCAATATCCTGACCTAGCTTTACAAATATATTTTTAAGAGAACAGCATAGCACTCACACTTTTTTTTTTCCCCCAGAAAGTTGACACCTCGGAGTCTTCAAGAGAGAAGGCATATTGTGAAAACAAAAAGATGTTTGAGTGAATACTGGGAAAAGAAGTTACACTGCCCTCGATTATTTCTGTACTCTAGCCGAGGTTCACTAGCAGACTGAGACTCCGAAAAAGTGATTTTACCACACTATACTCTTCATTGGTTAACATTTTCTTTTTTAAAGCAAATGTAAAATGTTAACCTACTCAACTAGAATCCTTATAGGAACCGTTTTAGGAAAATTTGAATGGAGAAGGAAAAAAAAATACCAACTAACTGCAGAAATGGTAATACTGCACATGAGTTTGGAAAAGGCTGCTGCAGGACACATGAAACAGAGACAGTTTTCACAGAGTAATAGGAAAGCATTAAGGAAGACAAACCCAAAGAATTTCTTATTTACAACCATAGTAAATACATACTACTTACTTACCAGTTATTGAGTGATAACCAGTGACTATTATAGCTAATTGCCATGTACAAAACTAAATATCAAATTATTTCAATCCTTACCATATTAAGAAATAGGTTATTATTTCTGTTCTAAAACAAAGAAACTGAGGCACAGAGAGATTAGCTGACTCAAAAGTATAAAATCACATGGCTTGAAGTGGCAGAGCGATGCTCTAGTGTTCTATACTAAGATGGTGATAGGCCTGGAAATTAAACATAATGAGGATGGTACCACAGGACATGCAGATGGAGCTATTTTTAACAGGCTAAGTACTAAGAGTACTATACTAAAGTATAAACTTTAGCATAAACTTTTGCAAAAATTCAAATCCAAGAATGAACAAGAGCCACATGAAACACATGAGGCAACTAGATCTTTAAATACTCTATAAATTTAGAAAAGGGCGTTAGAATCTAGTTGCTTAATTAAGAAGAGAACTCTAAATGACTTGAAAATTGTTGGAACACACAATCGCATATTTTATGGTACAAAAGAATGTGGAAATGTCCCCAAAGTAACAAAGAGGCATTAGCAATGGAATAGGAGGAAATATCATGTGATACATATTATGTGCAAGACACTTTATTGCAAGACACTTTATTTTCTTTACCTTTTTTTAATCCTCACAACAAAGTACAGTATTATCATCTCCATTTTAAGAAGACAAAAATTAAGACTTGAGAAAATTAACAACCTAAGCTGGCAATTAATTTCTGGTAAGAAAAATTGCAGAACACATAAGATAAAGTTAGTAGAATGGATATTTGGTAAATGTGGATCAAGTTTAATCCTGCAGAACTCAAGGTAAATGTTTATCCTCTTCAAGATCATTCAAAAGAACAGACTGCCAGTCAAGCTCTCAGGACTGTAGATGGGAAAAGAAATTAAAGGCAAGTAGTGAGGTTGCTCTTGTGGCCTGGTTTGCATCTCATCTACATTCCCTCTCCCTGCCTCTATACATGTGGTCAAAGGACAATTCAAAGGGACTGAATGTCAAATCTGAACAGATCATGTGGGTGAAAAGATGAGTTATGAACATTCATTTATTATGATCACATATTTTATATAAGGTAGATGCAACACCAACTCATCCATCTAACACTAAAAGGAAGTAGTTAGGCATGATCAAAACAGAGTCACTCTAGAGTTCTCAGTTTTTGTTCAAATAGTAAAAAGAAAGAAAACTTGTATGGAGTTTTATCTCACCTTACTGAGAGGCAAGTAAAAAGAGAGAGCTCAGATAAAAAGAAAATATATTAAATAGAATAAAAAGCAATATAGAAAAGGGTATTTTTGTTGTATTGATGGAAATAAGTTGGTTAGAAGATTAACAGCCCACACTGGGAAGGGCAGAGGATACTAGAAATCCTCCTTCTGGTCCCACTTCCATGTAAAGAAACCACAGGACTGGGCTTAAAAGAGCAGTGCAAAGATTATAGACAAGGGCCAAATGGAGCAATTCAGGGCTTTTCTCCTGAGGTTTCCAAAGGATTGGAAGGACAGGGAATATTTGGAAACTGCTGTCACTTCATAAGAAAGAGATAAAGGTAAAATTCAATTTGCTTCTAAGTTGTCCAACCCAGATCATCATGAGGAAAAAAATGCAATGATTCAGAGTAAAACTTTTGGTCAGAAATAAAGATTGTGCATACGCATACATTTTCATTGTGCTCTAAGAATCTGAGCATGTGGATTGTGTACAAGACGGAAAGAAACTTTAAAATTACTTGTTGCTGTGAGGAAAACATAGGGCCAGGACTCAGAACTTTACTAGCAATATGATAATGCACAAGCCAGCTGAAAATATCTGCCCTCCTCATGGCAAGGATTATTATTAGCATTAAATATAAGCAAACTTTTTATGGCTAAAACAAAAGGATATGGAGAAGAGAGGAAAATAACAAATTATGATTCTGATCATAAAGAAAAAAATAAATTTCAAATTTGTATCGATAAAACAAATTGAATTAAATAGGGACATGTTTGTAACTTTTAGAATTAACTGTGAATATAACTTTAAAACTCCGTAATCATCATATACGTGCACATTAAATACAAATAATTATTCTAAGTAACAGAATTTTACTGCTAGAAGAAAAGGAAGATCTAGTCTAAGATATGAACTTAACAGTAACCCTGCTATTCAAGCAGAATACATAAATAGCTGGTCTTGTTAAAATACAGCTAAGAGTCGGTTTGTTTTGTCTCTCCCCAGCACAGCTCCAGAAAATTTCTACAAAAGTTCTTTTTTGGAACAGTTTTAAAACTATACAGATTGAGTGCTACCACTAATTTCCAAAAATGAGGAGAATAAGGCCAAGTAAGTAAGTTGGTCAAAATAAACCCAGAGTCAGGACTAGAACCCCACTCTCTTGATTTAGTCTAGTCTCTGATGTTGTTACTTTAATTAAAAAAAAAAAAATTGAGGGGTTCTCTTTTTGATTTTGTAAATAATTCTACTATCTCTCTTCTTTCAAATCTCCTTTTCCCTTAAGATCATTCAACTCTAATCTTTCTGGATACATGTAATTGATAATACGGGCAAAATCAGAGAAGTTGAAAGAGAAAAAGTCAGCCACCCCCAAATCATTCTGTTCAGCTTTAAAGGCAGCACATAGGCGAAGTTGTTTACACTACACACTGTGGTGTGGAGTGAGCCTCAGTGTCCTTAATAACTAAACTTTTCAAGGGCCACCACAGAAGAATACAGAACGTGTTAGAACAGAACGTTCAACAATTTGTCTCATTTTGTGAAAAGGCCTTCTGCTAAATGTTGGATGTTTGGAAAACGGTACTCAATAAACAAACACACGATTTTTAAGGACCCAGAAGAAAAATGTTAATGATTCTCACTTTCTCAGATTTCTTATCAGAAGTCAATGTGAAACACAATTAACTCATCACAAGCAATTTTTTAAAGAAAATTCTCAGTATCTCTTCCCCCATAAGATACCAAAGTGCTTTTAAATGAATGCGTGTTCAATAACGTTGGAAACTCAGGCATACCTAATTTTTTTTTTTTGGACCGAATAGAACACTCTACATGAACCTTCAGATATTAAGTGAAGCCTGGATCCCGAATGATTCCTAATGCGGCCGTTTATAAGGGGTAAATCCCTTCATGTCCGCCAAGTTCGAGAAAAAATTCCAGTCTGTCTTTAGAAAGTCACTGCGTGGAATGCAGAGAAAATCTAGCTGTGTGTTCGTTAATTTTTAATGACGCTATGCTAAGAATATTTTTAGGAGTTTAGGCTTGCCTCATTGCCGTTCCCGAGAGAGAGAGAGACTTTGATTTGCTTCTCCCAGGAAGGCAAGAAGCCAACAGACAGGGAAACTCAAAGCAAAGGCCGACAATTACAAGGTCAGGAAACTCCACGACCTCCCGGCCGCAAGCAAGACCTCAGGTTTGCCCTCTGCTCTTTAGGGCAGACACTGACCTTAGGAGTCTGCGAAACGCCCATGCTCCACGTAACTTTTTCTGAAACATTCTCTGGCAAGCTTCGCTTTTCCTAGCGGAATCTGAGCTACCCAGCTTTCCGGAACTCGCGGGCTTCCGGAGCGACGCAAGACCCGGAAGTGGCTGAAAAAACTAGGGAAATTACACCAACGAGAACCACGCTTTAGCGCTCCGCGGAAGGCCCGGGAGGGCCCAGCAACAGCGAACGCCCACAAGCCGAAGAACCGAAGGGCCGAAGAGCCGAAGAGGACACTCTCGCGCGGTGATTGGTCGGCTGGCCGCTCTGAGGAAATCCGACTCTGATTGGCAGGAGAGTCACGAACCGGTCAGCCCCGGGTCAGGGGCCGCTAGAGGAGAGGCTGCGGTGTCAAGGGGCTGAGGGGAAGTCGGGGCTGTTGAGGGCAGGGCTTTTTCTACCCGAGCGCGCCATCACGGGCCACCGGACAAGCGCCGCCGGGTGGCAGCGGGGCGTCTCCGCACCTCCGGGGCTCCTTGTTCGCCTTGTGGGGACGGCCGGCTGCGGGATGGCCTGGTGGGGAGGGAGCTCTCGGGCGGGACGGCTGCGTGGAGCCTGGGGCAGTTGTGCGGAGTGTGGAGACCCGCCTCCACCGGGGCCAGTGTGCGCGGGGTGGGAAGCTCGCTGACCTCTGCATGCTCCGGAAGGCAGGTGGCGGGTCCAGTCAGTCGTCCGCCCTGCAAAGCCGCCCCCCAGAGGCCGCCCCCGTAGAGCTGACTAGATGCGCTCTCACCTTCCTGGCGGCGCGCACCTGGCCGCTGTCTTCCCGCCCCAGAGGCGCGTCCTATCTCCCTGCTAACTTTTAGGAACACGGGCCACCGGGTCCCCGGGCCCCTGGGGAATGCAGTCAGACTTTATGGGAGTGAAGTCCAAGGGAAGAGCGCTCCCTAGGCAAGTTTTGTGTAGCGGGCTTTGAGAATGGCCACTGTCTTCTCACTGTATTGTGTGAATACCAGTATGTCTAGCGGGTTGGTTCTAAGGTCTGAATGAAGTCAGGTAGTTCAAGATTCCTGAACATAGTAGGTTTTAAAGTTTTAGTTCTTGCCTCTCCACTCTAGACTCAACCCCCCTCCCCATCTCCATGCCAAGAGTACTTAGTCCTACAACAGCTCTACTGTTAGATTTTGGAGAGCTTATCCTGTAGAAGTATGAGAGAATTTTTTTCCCCTTGTATTTTTGTTTTCCCCTTGTATTTTTTTCCCCTTGTATTAAATTGCCTTGTGGAACAGAGTTGTTAAGCTCATAATAGGAAGCATTATAGTTAATATAAAAGAAAATTTGTTGATGAATTCTAATACTATCCAAATTCATTTTTACGTTAAAGATGTGCAATTTAACATATACCTGGAATGTTGCTTTCTGTACGTTAAAGAGATCTTGGAAAGAAATGGGCCTGAGGAGGAGCAGAAGGATGTTATCTGGTTTAGTGAAAGAGGATCCTTCCCACCGTGTGAAGCAACAGCACAAAGGAGATAGAGTAGGAGCTACAAATTGATAGGGTATGTAGTTCTAGGAAAAGGAGATTTTTCTAGAGCTGCATCTGTCCAATAATGTAGCCACCAGCCATTTGAAATGTGGCTAGTCTGAATTGAGGTCTGCTCTAAATGTAAAACATGCACCAGATTTCTAAGGCATGGTGTGAAAAAAAGAATAAAATATTTCATTACTTTTATATTGATTACATGTTTAAATGAGAATGTTTGGGAAAATTTAAAATTACATATGTGTTTCCCATTATATTTCTATTGGATACTGCTGTTCTAGAGAGCAAGAAAATCTCTGAAGAAGACCAAAACTTTCATTTAGCAGTTGTGAAAGAAGGCAGCCATGTTGCACTTCTCAGGTAGCCTACAGATGTACTGTAGGCTTCACTTAATTTTTATGGGAGGGGTAAAAAGGATCCCTCCCGCACCCCAAGAAAAAACACCAACATAGGGGACATTTTCAGAAAGCAAGTTCTAACTTGTGGAGCCTTATGTCTGTCACATAAACATCACAGTATTGAAAATAATAAAGTTGCCCAGTTATTAAGAAATTTGAATTATGTTTAACAAACTTGATTAAGAATACAGGGAAACAGGTATAACATTTAAGATTCTGTTAAATGTGTTTAAAATAAGTTCTGCATTTTAATGTTTAATTTTTAGAGATAATATACTTCTTTAGTTTTCCAGTGAGCTAGTGTTGAGGTTTCAGGGAAGCTTTATTTCCAGGTTTTTTTAATACTTGCTTTAAAATATATTTATTTTTCATTCATTTATTTAACCAAAGCTTGCTGGGGGTCAGGAGTATTGCTAGGCAGTATAGATAAAATGTGAAGATAGAAGACAGACATGGCCCTTGCTTTCTGGGAGGTAATGCGTACCAGTTCAGAGGCAGTGAATAAATAGATATTAATAATAACCAAGGCAAGTGTATTTTGCCTTTCAGTAAATGCTTACCTCTGTAAATTCAACATTCTGGGTGTTCAAAATCTAGAATTTATATATTACTGCTGACATGTTAAGAGTCTTTGTTAGGACTTAGCTGTGGGCTTAAGAAATATTAACAAAAAAATCAGAGTTAATTCATTCATAACTATGAGAACCTAAAGGATAAAAATTAAAATCGAATATTTCTTTACCTTTAAACATAAAGGAAAGATGAAAAAAATTTATAGTAGCATTTTATATCCTCTTTTAGCCTTTTAGCAATCTTTAGTTTCTAAGAATTTAATAATAGAAATGTAAAGAAGACATTGATTTATGCCCCTAATATAGTTTAAAATTGCTGACTTTACGATGTTAAATTTATTTTAGCATATTACATAGTACTTAAATCAATATATTTGAGTCTTTTAGGAAAAAGTTAAACATAGATCTTATGTTATTTTACTACTGCTGCTGTAACAAATTATCACCAAGGTAGTGGCTCAAAACATCAATTTATTATCTTATAGTCTGTAGGTCATAAGTCCAACATGGGTCTGAACAGTCTAAAATAAAGGTGTCCACAGGCCTGTGTTCCTTTCTGGAAGCTTAATGGAAAAATCTGGTTTTTTGTTCAGGTTTTGGGCCAAATTACACAATGTTGTTATAGAATTGACTTCCCTGTTTTCTTGCTGGCTGTTAGCTGAGGGATGTTCCCAGCTTCTAGAGGCCACCCATGTTCCTTGATTGTGGCCCTTTTCCTCTACCTTCAAAACCAGCAATGGTGGATTGAGATCCTCTCATCCTTCTAATCTCTCCTTCCTCTTATTCTGTTGTTGTGTCTCCAATTATAGCCTTTTAAGAATTTATTTGATTAGGTTGAATCATTCTATCTCAAGGTCCATATTTTAATTACATCTGCAAAGTCCCTTGTGGCATAGTAAGATAACAAATTCACCAGTTCCAAGGATTAGGGCATGGACATCTTTAGGAGCCCTTGTTCTGCCTACCACAGATCTCACTTGGGGCCATGCAGTATATCCAATATTTTTTACGAGTGTTCTCAATACTTTATGTTTGAATAATATAAATGTTGGTAATAACAGATAAATATTATTGAATGTTCCAAGCCCTATTATGAGCCCTTTTACTGCATTCGCTCATTAAACTTCAGAACTACCCCTAGAGGCAAATACTATTATTACTCCCACTTACAGATAGGGTACAGAGAGCAGAGTAAATTGCCTAACTTCTCATTTCTCATGGTGGAATGGGGTTTGGAGCCTAGACGGTCTGGTTCCAGAGCCTGTGCATGCTCTGAACCTCAACATAATGAAGATAATTTCTGAATATAGGAATTTACTAAGCACGTGTTAGTGATATAATGGCTATGAATTCAGGATCTGGCATCACGTCACACTGTCTGGATTCAAATTCCACCTAACAGTTACTGGATGACTCTAGACAAGTTACTTTACTTGATCAATAATAAACTCAACTAATAATATTAACACTTGAGGATTAAATTCGTACTATATGTAAAGTACTTAGAATAGTGCTTCCAAACAGTCATGCATCACTTAACAATAGAATTGAATTCTAAGAAATGCGTTAGATGATTTCATTATTCTGTGAACATGACAGAAACTTACACAAACCTAAATTTTGTGTAGGCTGTATTATACATCTACCTAGGCTATATGGTGCAGCCTATTGCTCCTAGGCTACAAACCTGTACAACATATTGCTGTACTGAATAGCGTTGCCAATTGTAACACAGTGGTATTTGTGTATCTTAATGTGTAAACATAGAAAAGGTGCAGTAAAAATGCAGTATTTTAATCTTATGGGACCACCATTGAATACATGGTTCATCATTGTGTTGGTAGGTTGTACCTAACTGTAGTAAGCTATCGCTAGGTATAATTATTAGTGTCAATTCAACCTTTAAAAACAGTATTTATTATAAAAGGAAATGTTTCCTTTAGGAACATACACATTCTATTTGTG
This sequence comes from Microcebus murinus, assembly GCF_040939455.1. Lineage (NCBI taxonomy): Eukaryota > Metazoa > Chordata > Mammalia > Primates > Cheirogaleidae > Microcebus > Microcebus murinus. Next base: position 81,449,119 of record NC_134110.1, on the reverse strand, counting down.
AAATAAAAACTAAAAGTTAAAATTTAGACTTTCCTTTTAATACACAACAATGCCATATCCTTTCTCAGCCTCTGATTTCTCCTCACTCCAGTCTAGCCTCTATCTTTCTAGCAGTGTTAACCTTCAGTGTCATTTGATCATGTACTTGTAAACACTTTGTCAAGACTCTAGTTGTCCCAACTTAATGCCCAAACTTTCCAGAAAAGCACCAGGACTTTTCACACACTCCAAATATTCTTTCCTGTTACTCTCTGCCTAGTATTTACACAGCCATCAATTCAAACATCTCATTGTTCTCATTTGCTATTATTATTCCTTAAGGTAGGCCCATGTATATGTGTGAGGGGCAGTGGCATATCCTGGGTCCCTAACTATCACTGGCTTTCAAATACCACTCCAAAACTCTCCTTCTCTTATATTAATAATAATGTTTGCTGCCATTCCCTTAATTCAATCCTTGTTATCCCTGCACTTTGAGTCATCTCGTAACAAATTGTTGGCCTCCTGCCTAACTGCCCTTCAGGCTTATTCTCTTCCCTTCCTCCTAGAATGATCTTTCTTTCTTTCTTTCTTTCTTTCTTTCTTTCTTTCTTTCTTTCTTTCTTTCTTTCTTTCTTTCTTTCTTTCTTTCTTTCTTTCTTTCTTTTTGAGACAGAGTGTCGCTCTGTCACCCTGGGTACAGTGCAATGATGTCATCGTAGCTCCCTGCAACCTCAAACTCCTGGACTCAAGTGACCCTCTTGCTCCAGCCTCCTCAGTAGCTGGGACTGCAGATGCATATATGACACCCTCAGCTAATTTTTATATTTTTAGTAGAGATGGGGTCTCGCTCTTTTTCAGGCTAGTTTTGAACTCCTGAGCTCAAGCAATCTGCCTGCCTTGGCCTCCTGCAGTATTAGGATTACAGGCATGAGCCACTGTACCCAGCCTAGAATGATCTTTCTAAGATACAAAACTCCACATGTCACTATCCTCCAAACTCTTCAATGCAACCTCTGCCTGTTACTGAGTAATATTATTCCTTTTCTGTGCTTCTTAGCACCAGTTAAATGCTTCTGTAGCATTTAAGGCATCCCACAATTGTTTATTTAAATACTTTTCTTCCCTTCTAAATCATGAAATCATTGAAAATAAGGTAATAAGAGATGGTTTTGCTTGAATGAATTTATATTATATTACTTTATCATAATAAAAAATTATTACATTGTTACCTTATTTTGTCAATATCTTTTGTCACTAATTTGTGAACTCTTTAAGGGGAGGCTCATTGTTGTATTCATTTCTCTTTTCCTCTGTGCCTATGGCATACGAGATACTTAGTAAATAATTGTTGAAGGAATGAATTGGGAAAAATAATCCAGAATAGATACAATTTTTCTAGTTCTCTTAAGTCTAAAAAATATTAAGCAACTTATTGGGAATATATATGATTATTATATACAATTTATTAATGACTTTAAAAAGAGCATAACTGGTGGTTAAAAGCATGGACTGTGGAGCCAGAGTGACTGAGTGTGAATTCTGGCTCTACCACTCACAAGATATGCATTCTTGGAAAAGCTCATTACTCCTATGTCTGTTCCTTTTCTGTAGCAGGAGGGTGATAATAGTAAGGTAACAGAATTAAATGAGTAATATAAGTGTCGATAGCTTTAGACAATATAACAGTGTTTATCACACAGTAAATGTTCTAAAAACATTTGTTAAATAAAAACAGTAATTTATATCCTCATTGCTTTTGATGATAGGTAATGGTCTTGTAATACAATGATTAAAAAAATAGTTTTATAATTGTGTTTTTGAACTATAGGCTTTGTACTCTGCATGATTTTTAATATCTTACGTTATACAATGATCATATATATTCCTTATATAGTTAGAGAGTGCTTGTGTGTGATCCCTCTCATGAGAAACTTACATATTTTTCTCTGTGTATTACTTTTCTATTGTTGTAACAAATTACCACAAACTTAATTTCTTAAAACAACATTGTTTTCTTATTGTTCCATAGGTCAGAAGTCCAACACTGATCTCACCAGCCTAAGATCAAGTTGTCAGCAGGGCTGTGTTCTTTTCTGGAGATTCTAGGCTCGAGTCTGTTTTCTTGCCTTTTCCATCTTCTAGAGGCTGTCCACAGTCATTTGCTCATGGCCTGCTGCCTTCTCTATCTTCAAAGCCAGCAATGTTGCATTTCTCTAATCATTCTGCTATGGTCACATGTCTTTCTCTGATTATAGCCAAGAATTGTTCTCTGCTTTTAAAAATTCTTGTGATAAGATTGGACCCACTGGATAATTCAGGTCAATCTCCCCATGACAAGGTCTTTAATTACATCTGTAAAGTCCCTTTTGCCATGTAAAGTAATTTATTCACAAGTTCTGAGGGTTGGTGTATGGACGTCTTTGGTGGACCATTATTCTGCGTGCCTCACTCCTGCACTGTAAATAAGTCACTACTGAAAGGTACATAGGTTATACCTTTTGAAAATAAAGGTAATATTAGCTAAATTGTTAACAGTAGTGTCAGTATCATTTATTCTTCCAGTGGTTGATGAGAGCCAAGTTTGCTTAGCAGAGTGCTAAAGTACTGCAAAGCCCACTGATGAATGTCTTTGTCTCCAAAGACTTTTATTCTAGTGAGGAAGGGAGAATAAACTCATGTTTATTCAGTGAATAAACATGAATAAAAATGAATAAAATTTAATGTTTATTCAATTAAACTCATGTTATTTCAATGTCTGCTATGAGCAAGTTACTTTACAATGAACTTCAGATATAGTGATCTCATTTAATTTCCACAATAGCTTTATGAGGTATGGTGGGCAGCCTTCAAAGATGACCCTCAATGATTCCTACCACATAGTGTTCATATCCTTGTATAATTTCCTCCTTTGAATGTGGGCTTGACCTGGTGACTCTTCCAAGAGTCTGATAATAGTAATAGGAGACCATTTCTGAGGTTAGGTTCCAAAAACCTGTGACTTTTCTCTTGCTTACACTTTCTTGCCCTCTTACTTGCTTACTTTGGTGAAGCAAGCTGCAATGTGGTAACTTGCCATAGTGAGAGGTACGTGTCAAGAAACTGAGGATGGTCTCTGGCCAACATCCAGAAAGGAACAGAGGCTCCTAGACCAACAGCTTGCGAGGAGCTGAATCCTGCCACAACCAGAACATGAATTCTGAACCAGATCCTTCCCAAGTTTAGCCTTGAAATAAATGCCTGAAGCTCTGCAGACACCTTGATTCCAGCCTCATGAGAGACCCTGAGCCAGAGGACCCAGTAAGTCACACTCAGATTTCTGACCATAGTATTTATGAGATGATAAATGTTTTTCAAAGTCACTAAAAGTTTGGGATAATTGGTTATGCAGAAATAGATAACTAATACTAAGGTAAATACTGTTTTTTATGGGCATGACTTATTTTTTAATTTTTATATTGATACATACTGTACATATTTATGGTATCTGTGTGATAATTTGATACATGCATATGATGTGTAACAGTTAAATCAAGGTAATTAGGATATCCATTATCCTAAACATTTATCATTTCTTTGTGTTAGAAATATTCCTAATCTTTTCTTCTAGCTATTTTGAAATATACAATAAATTATTGTTAGCTATTGGCACCCTACTGTGCTATCAAACACTAGAACTTATTCCCTCTAACTATATGTTTGTACCCATTAACCACACTTTTTTATTCCTACCTTCTTTTTCCCCTTCCCAGACTCTGGTAACCATCATTCTACTCTCTACCTCCATGAGGTCAACTTTTTTATCTCCCACATATGAGTCAGAACATGCGATATTTATTCTGTGCCTCGCTTATTTCAGTTACTATACCGTGTTTCCCTGAAAATAAGATAGGGTCTTATATTTATTTTTCCTCAAGAAGACACCCTAGGGCTTATTTTCAGGGGATATGTTATTTTTTTTAAGTATGGTACAACAATCTACATTTATTCAAATATAGTTAAGTCGTCTTCTTCTGGAACATCATCATAACTCTCCAAACCCCAAATTCCATCCTGAATTTCTTGCGACTCTATTTCCTTTAGAACCATTGGCCCCAATCTCTCATGTTGAGCAACAGAGCTCTCATGGGGCAGATGAGAAGGGCTGCCTGTCTTCTTTACCACGCTGGGATGCAATGCATGGGTTGTGTAGATACTGCGTAGCCACACCCATCACTAGGTCTTATTTTGGGGGTAGGGCTTATATTGAATAAATGCTCAGAAATCCTGTTAGGGCTTATTTTATGGGTAGGTCTTATTTTCGGGGAAACACGGTAATGTCCTGCAGTTCCATCCATGTTACTGTAAATGAAAGTGTTTCATTCTTATTTTATGGATGAATAATATCAATCACATTTTATTTATCCAATCATCCATGGATGGATACTTAGGTTGATTCTATATCTTTGCTATTGTGAATAGTATTGCAATAAACATGAGAGTGCAGATATCTCTTGGATATACTGATTTTATTTCTTTTGGATTCAGTCAGTGGTAATGCTAAATCATATGTATTATTAATTTTTTGAAGAAATTTCATATTATTTCCACAGTGCCTGTATTAATTTACATTCTCAACAACAGTATACTAGCATTTCCCTTTTCTACATCCTCACCAGCATCTGTTACTTTTGTCTTTTTGATGTTAGCCATTCTAACTGGGATGAGATGATATCTCATTGTGGTTTTGATTTGCATTTCACTGATGATTAGTGATGTTGAGTATTTTTTCATATGCCTACTGGCCATTTGTTTTTCTTTTGTGAAATGTATATTCAGATCATTTGCCCATTTTTAAATCAGATTATTTGGTATTTTGCTATTGAGTTGAGTTTCTAATATATTGATTATTAATCCCTTGTTGGATGGATAGTTTGCAAATATTTTCTCCCATTCTGTAGGTTGTCTCTTCACTTTGTTGATTATTTTCTTTGCTGTGCAGAATCTTTATTTTAGTACAGATAAGAAAGCAAAAACTTGACAAGATTTAGGCACACAGTTACTAGTGGAAGCCCCTTCCACTACAGATAATAATAATAAAATTGGTGTATTGGTAGCAGTTGACATTTATTGAGCCCTTCCTAGGTATTAGGCACCTTCAAAGCATTTTATATACATATCATCTTAGATTATTACAAAAACTTTATACTATGGGTACTATAATGATCTCATTTGATAAATGATGAAATTGGAGTTAAGAAAGGTTAAAGGATATGCCCCAAATCCATAGTTAGCCAATATATTCCAGGATTTGAACCCAGGTTGTTTAACTTTTAAGTTCTCACTCTTAACCACTATTATGAATTGCTCCCTAAAGATCCACACTATGAGGCAAAAACTGGTGGGGTAGCAGGGGGAAATGGAAGGCCTGTAACTGTTGTGAGGCAGATGACGTTATTCCTGACCAGGTTTATTAGGAAATGCTTGGGTGCTAGGAAGCCATCTGACTGGGCTTTTCAAGGTTGGGGAGAATTTAGGCTTGTGGCTGTTAGAGGAATGAGAATGCCAGCTGAGCAACAACAGGGAGAGAAGCATAAGACACAGATGGGAAAACACCAGCCCACAGTGTCTAGAGCTGGGGCAGGATGAAGAAAAGTGGAAGATAAGTTTAGAAAGGTAGTTTGTGGCCTGGTTCTAGTTATGTAAAAAAATATGAATATCTTTTTCATAAAATAATTGATTCTAGAGTTTTTTGACTAGTCATTTGAATCAACTACATCTTAGTTATTACAGAGATAATAGTCTTGTAAATTTGAAACAGAGCACCCGTTGTATATATTGTATGAAAATATCAAGTTTAGTTTCAATGAAGTACAAAAGAAAATTATGAATGTACACTAAAAATTTTATATGGTTTAACTTCTTACCACATTCAAAGATGTGTTCAGTTTATATTACTTTCAGTGAAGTGAATGTATTGTTCCATATCAAAAATTTACAGGCCTTTTTTTCCTTATAAAAACAACGTTATTGGTGATTACATTCAAAGCACATTAAGTATTTTACTAAAAACATAACATATAGAAATAAAGAAAAAAATAGTTATAATTGTGTTTTTAGTTATCTGGATATTGGCCTTAAAAACAGAACTATTTTTTTCTCAAAACATCATTCAAATTCACTAAATGGAAATTTAATTTTATAAGATGAACTTTTCAAATTTGTTTATAGTGTGAGCTTTCAATTTAGACAATTTATCATTATTTGGAGAGGAATTTTTTCTCTTAAACCAGATTGAGTTTTCTTTCTAGGGAATAAATGCATCCAGGAGAAATGTTTCCACAGCTCATACCTAGCCAAAAGCAGTGGCCATGAAGGAATGGATAGCTCATTGAATAATGACAAAAGGAAAATATGTAATCCCTTTTCCCTTAGTCTCTCTTTGTCCTTGACATATCTTAAAATTTTCCTATACATACATTAAATCAGTTTACATTTCAATTCTTAAATTTGGATGTTGAACTTCTGTTTTACAACAGTGCAAAGCAGGCAATTGCAAATATAAAATATATATGCAGAGGCCTGACTTTGATTTGTGTTTGACAGCGGTGTGACCTTTGGAAGGTCTCTTAACTGTCATGGGCCTCAGTTTCTTAATCTCTCATCTGTTTGACATGTCCTATACGATTTCTTTTTGTTTTAATGGATTAGGATTCTACCGGCCAATTTTTTATGGCTGCAGTTTTAACCTGATTCTGCACTTAAACATGTGGGACACTGTCTGCATATATTATTTGAAGTCATCTTTTCTATGTCTGCAGGTTTTCTGCAATAACGTAATTACATCCATAAGAGAGGCTAAGTCCTAAATTCTTAGCCTAGCCCCAGTTTGGTTCTTCTTCCTGCTGGTTTTGATCTTATAATTTAGGAGAAGATACTCCCTCCACCTCTCAGGCAGATTATGTACTAGCCCTAGAGGAATAAGCTTGAAGTTATTTCACTGTAAAATATCTCCCTTTTCTGCATGTATTTAAGTATTTGTACTGTATATCTTACTGCCATAACAGAGGAAATCAGTGAGTTAAAGAGAAAAAAAAATGTGGCAATTATTTAACCTGATACCATTAACCTTAAGCAGGCTCAGCATCCAATGGCTGGCTTAATCCCAATCCTCCTAACCCCCTTCTCCTGGAAGATAGCAGTGACTCTTAGAAGTAGGAAACTTCTTCAAAAAGAAGCCTCTGAAGCCGTAAGAACTCAAGTATCTGAATTAATGTATTTTTCCTGCTCATTTTGGAAGGCTCTCATCACTGAACATTGTTTTTGTGTATCTCTAAGTTGCAGACATTCCCTAAAAGTTGAACAAAGGTGATCTTGTAGAGTTGCAAGAACTAGGTTTCAAGTTAAGGAAACCTGATCATTTTATGTCCACCCTACTTAATGACCTTAGGCAAATGATAGAAATTCTGAGCTTCAGTACCGCATGTGAAAATGAAGAATATGGGCTAGATGAATTTTGAGAACTTTGCCAGTTTTAAATTTATATGATTCTAAGAGTACATTGCCAAACTCTTTAGATACTCTGGATTAGAACCAGGCACCAAGGTGAATGCCAAAGGGCAGTGCTGCTTAGCCAGGCTTTGATAATATCCAGAACAGTAGAGGTTCAGGTTTAATTCACTTTGATTCCAAAAACTTCTGGGAAGAAAGGTAGCCCTGAGGACATAAGACTAGGCTTGCCATTCCTATACCATCTCTAAGTGTTTTGTTTTATAATATTCAGTTAATAGAGGTTTAATAAATTCAAACTATTTTCCAGTTATTATTACAGAAGGACAGTATACATCTTTGATTTTTGTATTTATTTCTTTTAAATCCTATCATTTACAAATTGTCCTTGCTAGAAAATCCTGTTAAGGTTTATTAATCAAATAACAATCATTGAAACAATATTTTACTGCCTATATGATACTATATTAGTCACTTTGGGAAGATATAAACACTTATGAGAACATGCTTAGGTAGCTTGCATGCTAGGAGAAAAGTGACAAAGAAATAAAAATACAAACAGGAATAAAAGAATCAAAATGCCCAGGACATTTTGTAGGAGAATAGAATTATTCTAAAAGGGAGAATGCATCCTTTGGTTTTTTAAATAAAATAATTTGGGAGTACTTTGTTAAATTAAAGATTTTTTTAAAAAGAAGCAGGTTAAAATATTTCTTTTCCCAGCCTGCAAAGCTCTCTTTAAAGATAAACATTGAAGTGGTATTTTTAATTATTAAGGCTGGGCACTTATTTCCTTCTTACACTCATATACTTCCAAGGGGATTTGGAACATGGAAGAGTTTCATAGCTATTTAGAGAAATGAGAATCTAGGTCTTTATAATTACAAACATTACTTCCTGGTTCTATCTAAGTTCAGGCTCTATTCTCGGTGGTATTGAACCTTCCAAGTTGTGATACATCAATATAAAGTATGCTCTGTGTCTGAACATTCAAACACTTATAAGTCTCTAGGATATATAAAGGCAAGTTTGTTTTAGTTACCTTTGTTACCCGTTGCTTTTTTCTGTGTGGTTAGTGAATTGCCAATTAAATATATAATTTAGAAAATAAAATTTGATAAATTTATTCTCATTTCCAAATAATTGTAACTAAAATGCAAAGCAGTAATAATGTACTCTGGCTGTCTATGAGCAGATTACCTGAAGCAGTGTCTGAGCATGTTTAGTCATAAGCTTAAGACAACCAGAAAATGCTGATTTTGGGGGAAATTTTGATGGATTTCGTTACTAACTAATAATTCGAAATTATTCGTACTAATTTTGATAGATTTGTACTAACTAACAAAACCTTAATCAAAACTAAGGTTTTGATTCGTACGAAACCGTATCTGTTTGTGCTTAAGTAGTGTTTAGTAAAGGTAAATATTTCTGTGATGAATATAGTTTTTTAAAATAATGCTAATTTTAATAAAGTGCCATAGACTCAAACTTTAGATTAAAGTTAGGTTATTTCCCTCTATTTTGTAAAATAATAGTTAATAAGCAATGGTTAATAACATATAGTACCAAATATATGTCACACACTATTCTAAGTATTTTACGTGTATTAATGTTCGTGATATTCACAACAACCTCGTGTAATAGGCGTTGTTATTATCACGATTCCATTTTAAAGGTGACAAAAGTGAGTCACAGAGAGATTAAGTAAATTACCCCAGATCTTAAAGTTGACAGGGTCAGAATTTGGTTTGAGGCACCCTGACCCTGGCATCAGTGAGTGCTCTTAATTACTGTTCTATGCTTCCTCACTTCCTCTCAACAAAACAGGCTGCACTTCAGCTTCCTTCATTTTGCAGTCCTGGACCCACATTCTAAACTTGAGCACCTAGAGCCCAAATCTGTTTTTCACTTAATCACCTAATATTAAATGAATGGGATGGGAAGAAGTCAAAATACTAGCTGTGTCCAGGGCCAGCTACATTATTTGCAGGGCTCAGTCTAAAATGAAAATGCTTGCTCGAGAAAGAGAGGGAAAAATGTAATTAAAGGTACTAAATTATAAAGCTTTTTCCTTTCTTTTACAGTCTTCCTCTTGTTATAAATTTTTTTTGTTTGCCATTTAATGTCATTCTAAGTAAAGAAAAAATGAAATTTTAAATGATTAGTGTGAGTTTTACCATTCATATTTGAGCTACACAGCACAAAGGAGTGCACAATACCTATTTTTTTTTTTTTTTTTTTTTTGAGACAGTCTTGCTCTGTTGCCCACGCTAGAGTGCTATGGCATCAGCCTAACTCACAGCAACCTCAAACTCCTGGGCTCAAATGACCCTACTTACTGCCTCAGCCTCCTCAATAGTTGGGACTACAGGCGCATACCACCAAACCCAGCTATTTTTTTTTCTATTTTTAGTTGCCTGGCTAATTTTTTTTCTACTTTTAGTAGTAATGGGGTTTTGCTTTCGCTCAGGCTGGTCTTGAACTTCTGACTTCAAGTGATCCTCTCCCCTTGGCCTCCCAGACTGCTAGGGTTATAGGCATGAGCCACTGCTCCTGGCTCACAATACCTATTTTGAATGCAAATATAAGTATTTAAAGCATTCTAGTATGTGGAATCACCAAATTTCACAACGCTTTTTTTGTACCTTACACAATAATTTTTTTTAAACCAGAACATTGGAAACTGCATAAAACTAACTAAATTGTTTTTATTTTACTTCTTTATTTTACACATTCTGCCTTCAGTTTACTGATGATTAAGGGAGGACTGAAAGAAAGAGGAAATATGGGTTGTCTTGATTTTTCTTTTCCTTCTATGTCATCATTTTCAGTAGAAGCAGCTCACTAGTACAGGGAACTAATATAAGTAAGAAGGGATATGATGAATTTCCTTGGTTGCTCATGTTTCTTAGAACACCATTGTCTTCTTTCTGTGTCTGAAGTAAGTTCAGCTTCAAATAGAAAGCATGGCTAGTAGTGCCCTTGCTTACTCAGTAACATGCTTACCTTGTAGACTTGATTTGTGTCTCTGTGAGCTTGTGCTTATTGTGGGTCCACCGGAATACTGTGCTCATAGACACTATGAACACTGTGTGTGAATTGGAAGCTAGGGAACAGAACAGGCCAACATGAACATTTGCTCATGTATAGGTTCCATTGTCCCACTGGATTTCACTTACAAATATGTTCAAATATGAAATTATTGAGAATCTCAAGATGGCACTAGCAGAGCCCTTTTGAGTACAAGGCCCTGTATGCTTACGTGGTTATATGCCTCTGAAGCAGACCCTGCTCATAGCCATTAGACAAGTCAGAAGCTGGATTAGACTGAAACAATTTTTTACAATCAATGCCAAACATTTTGCTAAAGATATAAAGAATTGGCCTGGGAGGATAGTGTTCATAGGTGATCAAGACAAGGCAGTATTGACTTCCAGAGGGTTCTGGCCCCCCAGCTTTGATAAGAGCCTAAAGAAGCCAGCTGGTTGCTTGAAGCCATGCTCAGTAAACACCTTCCACAGCCTGATGGACTTCCTTGGAAAGGCCTGGATGGTACATTTCTGCGGGACAGGGATGGGTATATGGAGATTTCTGTAGGGCAGAGATAAGTACATGGAGATTTCTCTGAGGCAGAGAGAGGTACATGGAGATTGCTGTGATGGTTTGGCAGTAGATGATAAATCCAGTGGCCAGAAAACAAGTAATAATCATACTATAACCCTGCCCCATCATACATGCAACATTTTTTCAAGGCATTTTCACCCACATTAGCTCATTCAAGCCCACATTTCTATAAGATAGGCTGGAATTACATTCCCATATTACAGATGAGAAAGCATAGGATGTCTAGAGCAGGGCTGTCCAATAGAACTTTGTGCAATGATGAGAATGTCCCATATCTATGCTGTCTAATAAGATCCTCACTAGCTACCTATGGCTAGTGTGATTATGGAGCTGAATTTTTCATTGATTTGATTTTAATTAAATTCAAGTAGCCACATGTAGCTAGTGGCTCTATACTGGACAGTGCAAATGAAAAACATACATGTCATATGCTCCCTCCACACATTAAGCCACTAGCATACCAGTATCAGAGCCTGAGATTCTCAGAACTTCTCAAGAGCAAGCTCGTAACCAGGCACTTTTGATATCTGGGGGATGTCACTCTAGATCAGCTAACTTGTGTCCCTCAGACCTGTTATTTATCCCCTTGTTCCAGTCAAGAGCTGGAGAGGGCAAATTTTAAACAGCAAATCTCCAGGTGATAGTAAATTAACACTCTTGTTTCAAAAAGGCAACCAGAGGTATTTGGGATCTAGATATGCTTGTCTGTCTCTAAGAGGGTTAACAAGGCCAGGTTATCAGCCACCCCTAGAGTGCTGGTTTCATTATCTCTTCAACTCTGCTGAAAAGCACCTTCCTGCATTCTTTCAGATTTTATTTGTGTTTAAAGAACACAAATGCTGTTTACAGCAGCCCCTATGCCAACTCTGGGAATCTTATCCAACTTTACTGACCACTTCATCGTCACACCATCAAGATGAATTTCATTTGAGGCCTAACTCAATTATCACCCTTTCTCCCAATACTGATGCAACTCATTTTAGTGTTAGTACACTTTATCAGATGGGCAGCATCATCACCTGTGAAACTCCTTCCCTCCCTCACACTATCAGTAACTCCCAATCCATTTTTAGTTATCTATTGGACATTTATTCAAATACTTCTAGGGATGAAAAAAACAAAAAACAAAAAAAGGGCCGGGCGCTGTGGCTCACGCCTGTAATCCTAGCTCTTGGGAGGCCGAGGCGGGCGGATTGCTCAAGGTCAGGAGTTCAAAACCAGCCTGAGCAAGAGCGAGACCCCGTCTCTACTATAAATAGAAAGAAATTAATTGGCCAACTAATATATATATAAAAAATTAGCCGGGCATGGTGGCGCATGCCTGTAGTCCCAGCTACTCGGGAGGCTGAGGCAGGAGGATCGCTTGAGCCCAGGAGTTTGAGGTTGCTGTGAGCTAGGCTGACGCCATGGCACTCACTCTAGCCTGGACAACAAAGTGAGACTCTGTCTCAAAAAAAAAAAAAAAAAAAAAAAAAAAAAACCAAAAAAAACCAAAAAACAAACTTGATATAGTCCCTAGTCTCCATCTACAAACTTCCCAATCTCCAACCGAGTTTGGGAAAGCTGCATTCAAAGCTATCTATGCTCTTTAGTATCTATCTACCTTTTTATTCACCATCTGTAACTCAGATATTGACCAGATACTGGAAGAGTACATACTCATATTCTTACCAAAAGCAAATGATCCATATAATCCCTGGGGAATTTATTCGTGATCTTACTGTGTCTTCCATCCACAACATTCTATTTTACAGATATAAGTTAGATCACCCACTGATTACCCAAACCTCCTACCACAGTTGGTACCCCAACAGTCAGCTACCATTATGAGATTTATGAGCCATTCAAGAGTATGGCTCTCAAGCTTGTTTTTTTTCCCCAAGATGCCTGAGGACTACTACACATATATTTTCCCCATTTCCTCCTATCCCAAGCTAATCTTCCTCCCCTGAAGTACCACAATGACCTCCTAATTGATCTTCCCATGTTAATTCCTACTCCATCCAATCCATTTTACATAATGCAGCCAGGATGACATTTTAGGAAGATAATGATAACCATGCTATTTCTCTGCTCTAATCCCTTCAATGGATTTTCTTTGCTCTTAGGTTACATACCAAAATCCTCAATATGGCCTGAAGATGCTGGAAGATCTGCCCAATGCCTCTTCCCATTTGTTATTTTTTTTACCTTAACTATTTTTGCTTCAGGCACAAGGCCTTTTTATGTCATTCATCAAATTAATTCCACAGACATTTATTCAGAATCTAGGATGAATAAGACAGAGAAGATCTTCACTCTCATGGAAGTTTTGTTTTGATTGTAGAAAATAGATGCACAAGTAAGAAAATAAATAAGATAATTTTATTGGAGAAAATACAGTGATGTGATTGAAAGTGACTTGGGAAAAGCCCTGCCTGCTATAGAGAAGGTACCTAAGAAGGCTTCTTTTCCATACTCCACTCCTTTCTGCCCCAGGACCATTACTTTTGCTATTCCTTGTACTTTGAACTTCTTTCTCCCACCTCCCTCCTTGATTTCCACCCTATTCCACTGAGGAATCTCCTGCTCATTCTTTAGAGTTCAGATATCTCTTCCTTAAGTAATCCTTCCCCAGTTCCCAGGCTAACTCAGGTTTCCCTGTTGCTTTTTCTTTTTTGTACCTACCACAATTATAATTAAATATTTGCTTAGTTATTATTATTATTTCCTGATGTCTTTCTCCCCTACTATACCATGTAACGGCAGGGGCAATGTCTTCCCTATATCCTCAGAGTCCCATCTTGAGTCTGTCACCTGTAGTTGCTCAATATATACCTGGTGAATGGAGTGATAATATTATAATAGTAGTTCACTACACAGCATTACAAAGCAGAAGATAAGAAGAACCTCCTTTGGATATGCCCTTCCCACTTTTGAATGTCATCTTCTCCAGTATGTCATAGAATTGTATAAGGCCTATGTCATCAGACACTGTGTGGCAGGGGAGGTATACAGGTTGGCTTCCCTACCAATTTATATGTATGATCTGCCTTTGCTGGAAACAGTGATAGATTACTGTTCAAAAGGTTCCCTTCCTTATCCCTCCTGCCATGCCTCTCTCCTTGACTTTGGGTTTAGCTTTAGTACTTATCTTGGCCAATAGACTATTAGAAGACCTACTACAAGCAGGGAATGGACATGTGCTTGGTGTCTGGTCACGTCCTTTTATATCTACTATCTTTACCATGAGAAGAGCTGCTGTTAGGCTGGGCCCCAAATGAGTACATGTGGACAGACCTGAGCCCAAGCCTCAATGAGGAACCATGCACAACTGGACTATGGCTTGAGCAGAGCTGTGCAGCTGAGCCCAGTGCAAATCAGCCTTCACTGTCCCACAAACATTTGAGCTAAATAAACATCTATTGTACACTGGCACAATTTTGTGGTTGTCTGTGATGCAGTATGCTGACTGACACAGACCTTAAAGGTTGGAAAAATTTCTGCCCAGGTCTGAATGTGGCTCCTTTTTCACAGGAGGCTTATGAACAAAAAATTAGCTATCTGTCTGGGACACATCCAGTGAAATACGTTTACGATGATGGAACAGAAGCCAGATTGTCACAATAAAATTTCCATTTGGGAGACCTACAGCAGTCAATGATACTAGCAATTCAGAAGTCCTGCTAGATAGACAATGTGAGGGTCTGTGGAGGTCATGAGAATGTGCCTCACAGACCTCCTAATACAGGGAGCACACTTGACCTAGGAGGGCTCCATCTGAAGCATCTCTCATTGCCTTGCAGTAGAGGCGTTGCCTACTGTGGTTTGTTCTTTGCCAATAACTGAACATGAGAAAGTTGGAATGGTAAGACAGAATCCTTCCTGAGAGACCCAGAACTCCTTTGTAAGCCAGCATTAGCAGTTTTGCTGAGCTTAGCTTTCTTTGCACAGCAGTCTAGGCACCTTTCCCCAACATTCTTTCTCTGTGTCTCTCTTTCTCGCTCTCTCTCTCCTTCACTCACAGTCTAATGGCTTTCCCACCCTTTCCTAACTGCCTCTTTATTTCTCTGAACACAGGTTCTTGCTCCACTGAAGTCCTTACATGCTTAATCCTGCCTTGGCATCTGTTTTTTGGTGGACCTAGACTAAAAAAAGTGGGAGTGAGTTCAGTTTAAGAAAATGGGAGTGAGATGGAGATTTTGGACTAGCTCACCCACCACTCAGTATGAAAATTGGACACTGTCCTGATAGGCAGGTGGGGAATGGATAGCCCCAGCACAAGGTAGTAGTTCAGTTGCTAATAACTTCTCTAGTAATGATCTGGAAAAATGTTCTGGTGGAGGGGAATGCTGAGGCAGGTGCCATGATGCTGGTATTTGAGATATGTAAGGTGAACCATGCCTACCGAGACAGTAAAGTTGACTGGTTGCTGCTCTGTTGAAACGAGGCCCTGCAGAAGGATAATGAAGGATTGCCTGGCATAAACAAATGGTTAATGGCTAAATGTGAGAACCAGAAAGCTTGGGTGGTGGTAGCATATTTAAAAAGTAGGTGCAATCAGATGGTAGAAAAAACAACTAATTGTGAGAGTTTCACAGCTCCACAGACACCTGAACATTCAACCCAAACAGGTTTGTTATGTGAAGTTCCGAGCCCGAGTAGGGAAAACTAGGGATCCTAGAACTATGATGGTACTATCAGGATGTCTCTGAGGATGGTGATTCCACAACTCTCTCTCTGAATCTTCTAGGTGTGCAGAGGTGGCCACATATCACCTCTGTAGAAAGAGCTACCCTTTCTGCTGTGCTGGAAGACTCTGCAGTACCTCTCCCCATAGGCAACGGACACCCCTGTTCAGAAGCAGCCTTCATCACCTCTCCTGCCTGCCAGACCTATAACTAGAGACTAGATTTTAAACATTCTTGGTCATGGGGCCAGAATGCTAGTCTGAATAAGCAAAAATTTATTGACTTGGGGTCATTTCCTTGGAAAATAGGTTTTAATGCCCTAGCAAAGACCCAAGGGATGGGGCACATGTTCTATTGGAGTGACTCTTTGGAACCTCGACAAAACAGTGGTCAAGTGTCAATAAATTAGAAATGTCTGATTAACTTGGAAAATGGTAAAAAAAAAAAAAAAAAAGGAGAAAAAAAAAAGTTTGAGGAAAGTAGGCATGTTGGATTGGATATAACATATAAGGCCAGAAAGTCCACCAGAGGATTATGTCCCATAGAAGCCCAGAAGACACACCATTCACTAAAGCCATCAGTAATGCACTGGTGGGAGAGATGCAGGCCAGGGATGATGGTAGGAGAGATCACAGAGCTGGGCTCCTTCTATGAATTGATGACTTATGGGACCCATCAATAATAGAGGTTGGTGGGGGTTAATAACCATCAGAAGCCAGGAGTCCACAATTGTAGGAATAAATGGCAAGGTTGAAGAGAGTTGTAAAGATGGTGAATAATATGTGGTGTCCACAGGGGCAGATTAGAGATGGGGAGAGAGGGTGAGATAGAAGAGAAATATAGACGAGAATGAGCTTCTCCCTTGCTCAGTCCCCATACATAAGTCGATTTTCAAGTCTGGAACCCACTGACTGAGAAGTGCCTGGGTCACTAAGAAGCAGGACTCTTCAACCCCATGGAATATACCATCACAATCCTCCAGTATTTCCCCAAAAGGAATTACATTCATTACCTGGGTGCTAGTACATGGGGTAAAGAGGAATAGCAGCACATTTGAGGACTACTGAACTCAGGGTCTGAGTTTACACTGATAGTTGGAGACCCAAAGTATCATCATGACCTCCTGTTGAAGCAGGGCTAAGAGGCCCAGGAGTCCTGACTAAAATCCAGCTCACAGTGAGTCTACTTGTTTCAATGACTCACCCAGTGATCATTTTCCCAGTCCCTGAGTGTATAGTTAGAATTGGTGTATTAGGCAATTAGATTAACCCCCATATTGGGTCCCTGGAGAAGGAGCCATTGTAGTGGGGAAGACCATAAGGAAACCTCTGAAACTCATCCTCCCAAATTCCCAGCCAAAATAGTAAGTCAAAACAAAATTTTATCCCAGTGGAGACTATGGAGATTAATGACACTATTAGAGAACTAGATGATGCAGGGGAAATGGCTTCTATCATATGTCAATTTAGTTGGCAATCTGATCCCTGAAGCTACCAGATAGACCCAAGAAAATGGCTGTAGACTACTGCAGGTCTAACCAAGTAGTAGCCTTTATTACAGTAGCTGTGCCAGATATGGTATTGTTGCAAAAACAGATTAATGAGACCTCAGGTATTATATATGAATGTGGCCTATTATTTGGCAAATGTGTTATTTTTTTATTTCCATGGTAAGTAGGAATCAGAAACCATTCATATTTGTATGGGTCAGATGACAATATTCATATGTAGAAGGAGAAAGAAAAAGGCCAAGTTTGAATTTATGGGTGGGTTGGCTAGGTAGTGAGTAAAAACCTGGAAGAGAATACAGCTATATTCTAGACACATAACAAAATAGAGAGGAGAGATCTTCCCAATGGAAAAAAACTGTAAGCTGTGCACCTGGCCATCCACTTTGTGTGGAAGGAGAGAGACCCTGAAGTGAGAATATTCATAGATTCCTGGCCAGCAGCAATGGCCTAGTGATCTCCAGGGGTCTGACAGGAAAAAGACTAAAACAATGGAGTTAAGCATATCTAGAGTAGAGGCATGTGGATCACTGTATGGGAGTATGTACAAAGGGTGAACTATTTTCATCCTTCATGACCACCATAAAGCATCCAACATGGAAGAGACACTAGGTAACAAAGTACATAAAATAACTTGACTAGTTGATATTAGCCAATGTTGACCACCCTAAAACTGACATAATGGGTACATGAATGAAGTGGACACAGTGGTAGAGACAGAGGCTATTTATGGGACCAACAGCACAGATTCCCCAATGATTTTGCTAAACTTTCCTTAAAGTGCATGGCAGTCTAGAATGACTCCACCTAATCTTCTCCTTTTTTTTGGTCAGGGACAGACTTGGATCATTGTCTGACAGGCTCTCCTAGCCTTATCTGTTTCCTTCTACATAGGAATTTTCCCTAATAAAATCATTTTATGTTTATTCCTGTCTTAGAATCTGCTTCTTGAAGGCCGTGGACTTACATAGCTCCCTACTCTAGGAATGCAGAAATGGTCCTTTAGTTAGGCTCCATTTCTGTTCCCTGGAAGTAGCTCCATTCTCTTCTGTTTTCCATGACCCTTAGTTCTGGTTTTCTGCATCATGCTTCTTGACCACAGGTGAAGAGGGTATTGGAGACTCCACCTTTTATGAGGACTAACTTTCTCAGCCCCTGCTTCTAAATAATAGGAGCCCAAATGCCATAGTAAGTAACAAATGTCTACAATTTATTTTAGTTCAGGAGAGTGATAGTACAACTCTCTTAAAAACGTAGCTTTGTATCTGTTTAATTCTGGTTAGCTCAATTTGCCAATAGCCACATCTATAATTCTAAGACATACTGCTCTCTCTAGACTTCATTTTTGGTAACTTAAAAGTACAGTCTTCTGTGGAAGAGCTGCTTCTTTCACTGAGCCATTTTGACCCATGGGAATATTTGACTTCATTCTACTATAAAGCATGTGCTCACATAATACCATGCAAAAGGCCTCAGCCAGTTTGCCTATTTGCCCAGTTTTTGTTTTCTAGACAGCTCAGGCTCATTTTAGCTTTTACCTCCCCACTGAAAGTATCATTACTAGATTATTTTGTTCATGTTGGAAACACCATGTTGCAGACAATCCTGTTAATTGAGTATTCACACACTTGCTGGGTTCAAAGTCTTTATTTTTTCCTCTCATCCATTTTCAAAATCTCCACAAACAAGCTGGAGCTCTAGGTCAGCTCCGTACTTTTGCCCATTTGCTCTAGTTTATTCTGTGAGAAACTCACTCATTTTTTGTTCCACTTCTACTACAACACGTAAGAAAAAAGGAACAAGGACTATAGCTGGGGACACTCCAACATGTAAGTATCAGGGAAAAGAAGCAGAACCAGATGAGACTGAGAAGGAATAACCAATGAAGGAGGAGAAAAACCAAGAAAGGGAATGCCTTAGATGCCAAGTGGAGAAAACAGCAATTGTGCTCAATGCTTTTGATAAGTCAGATGAAGTCTGAAAATAGATCATTTGCTTTAGCCACTTGGGCCATTGGTGACCTGGAGTAGAGCAGTTTGAGTGTAGGGATAAGGTTGGATCCTAATTGCATGGGTTTAAGAGGAAATTGAATCTTTTTTTTTTCTTCATTATGTAAAGAACCCCCACCCCTTCTCTCTGTTTCTTTAGTTTTGCATCTCTGCCAATCCCCTCAATCAGTACAAAACATCCCATTAGCTAGAGCTGCAAAGTGGATCTTTCCTCTGTAGAAAGTGAAATAATTATACCTATTTTAATACTATATGAATACTATACTATTTTAATACTATATGAAATAATTATACCTATTTTAATACTTTGTCCTCATCTCATCCATTGGTCTAGTCTGCTCATAGAATCCCTGAAACCATGATTGTATTTTACCTCATCACTTAGCATCAAGGTTAGTGCTAACTAGTTTTTATTATGGTAGGACTTTATCTTACCCTTCTAATTCAGGGTGTTTTTCTTTGTATCAAATCATGTGCCAGCTCTGACTAGGATTTAAAGGGGCTGACATTAGCAGGTTCCATTTCAAGGTAGTTTGAAAAAGAATGTAGTTGGCAGGGCTCTTGGGTTCTAGCACTGATTCTAAAATAATTGTATGATTTAGTCAAGGTTCTTAGTTGTAAGAATATCTGGGAAAATCACTAAGAAAATATCATCTCTGGAATAAAAGAGTCTTTGTGGTTTTCCATATCCATAAAAGTCTATGCCTTATTGCCCTTAGCTCTTCAAACATTTTTTTTAGATTGACTTATTCTTTCCAAATGTCTGAGGAGGTGGATAAAATTATTCATGTTTTAGAGATTTGGAAGTAGAAGCTAAGAGAGTGCAGGTGATTCACCATGTTTTAAAGTTGATAAGAGGGAGAACAATTTACAATTGCAAGCCATGAAGCTAAATGGTCTAGTTTGAATCATGGCTTTGTAACTTACTAACTGTGTGACCCTAGACAGTGATTTAAGTCCTGAAACTCAATTATTTTAACTGAAAATAAGGTTAGGACCAGCATTTTCCTTATGGATTGTTGGAAGCATTAACTGTGATAATCCAGGTAAAATGCTTTAATGTTCCTCAGCACATAGTATGTATTCAATAAGTATTAACTCTTAATAAAATGTATTTCTTTTCCTTTTAGTGTCTGGCTTCCTACTTGCATCTGAAGTATATACCAATTGCTTGTCTGGTCTTTCAAACCACATTTTTATTTTGGAATTCTAGCTACTGGGTGATCTGAAAAGCTATAACTGTTTTTTTAAGGAACATATTAGTATAACAGTAAGGGGAATTTTATTACTTTCTATCAATTTCCAATATAAAAATTGACAAATCAAGGCAGCCCAAATTTGAAAGTGTGTAGAGAGGGAGATTACCACTAAATCACTTCATTTATTTTTCTCTTTCAAAAATACATTTTTTAAAACAGCAGGATAAAAAAGGAAAATTGTATTAGAAAAAGGGCTGTTACCCTACGACATTTCCTCAGTGATTGATTGTATTTTCTCCCAGGAATTGAAGAAAAGGAGAAGAGAACATGACGGTTGATTGCATCAAAAGTGTGACACGAATAAAAGAATCAAGAAATCACATATGTCTGTACAGAAGTCAACTAATAAATCAAAAGCATGTTCTTAGCTAAGTCAGATGTTTCTTTGAAACAGCATATGGTGCAATTCCAATATACTCTATATTCAGCTACCTAACAGGCTGTCTTGTTGCTTTCAACTAGTGAAAAATATAGCAGCACAAATGTTTATAAGGCTGATAAAACATTTTAACTTTATTTTATGCCCTGATTAGCTATTGCTGGCCTGATGATTACATTGTAAAACCTGAAATCATAAATGAAGAAAATAACCTGTTGGCAGGAGTGAACACTAATTGTTACAATGTCCTATATTAAACCTGTTCATAGTTTCTTTTTAGTAGCTATTTTGATGTAAAATTTAACAAGTTTTCTTTTATCCCATATCAAGACTGTCTTTTTTTTTTAATGTGGATTTAAATTTCTACATCATTTGTAGAGTGGAGTCATAAAATTAACATTTTTCATGATAATTTTAACAAAATCAAATCCTCTTAACTATATCATGCCTTAATCTCTATGTTTGAATAAGGAAAGAATGAAGATTATAATTCTTAAAAATATTATGATGGTAATATTTTGCTATAAAAGATAAATAAATCCTAGTATAATTGAAGAAAACTGGTTCACATAGATTTTTAAACTTTGAAATATTAAAACATTTGTGACTATGTGAAGGTCGTGGGTGGATATAATTTTGTAAGCAACAGAGAAGCTTGTTAGACTATAATTAATTGACAAAAGTGGGAGAAATTTATCTCAGATCATTATTCTCTTTATTTTTCAGGATTATATTTAACTTCTATTATTATGTTAATGTTTGTCAATATTAAATCTGAAAATTACATTCCACCCCCATTTACACTTAGACCAAAAAAATGTAACCCCTCACGTATTTTTGGTCACTGATACCAAGTAAGAACACTCTTTTACAGGAAATTGTTGAGTTCTGTATTTTGTCAAACCCAGTCTGGAAGGAAGGTTGGAGGATATTAGTGAAAGGGTAATTTTGGAATAGAAAAGTAATAATGGTGACATTGGTATAATTTTATAAGTAGCTCTTTCTATGTGTAAATCAGTAAGTTACTGTGAATGAAAACCAAAGACCCTCATCTCCAGTGACCACACTCAGCAGTGTCCATGGAATACATGTGAAGAGTGGATTCTTTATCTTTAGTGTTCTGAGAAAGCCATAGAGCTACTTTGCCAGGATTCTGAAAGCCAGGTTTTCCTGCTTATTTCTTCTTCTCATTAATCCTATTTATTCTTTCCTAAGACCACTAATTCTGTGTTTATTGTCTATTCACTGCATATATTTTATTAGAGCAGGGTATTATCAGTAACAGCAAAATAGTTCATGGAAATATTTTGCTAAAAATGCAAATTGTCAGATCTTGGTGGGACTGATTATATGTTGCAGATTACTTCTGGAATTTTTCCTCCCCTTTGGCACCCAAATAATATAATTGAAAAGGAGAAAAAAAAATTGCACCAGTGAATTGTTTCCTCTGGTATAGATATTTGGCACACATGAACTCAATCATTTCTCCAGTGGTCCAGGACCAAGACTACTTCTGTTCATAGTTGAGAAATATTAAAGAGCCTTGGGATAATAACTTGCTGACTCAGCATCAGGCCATCCACATGAATGGCCTTGCCCATTGCTTGTGCTCCAGTTGTAATAACTGATGTGGTCAAGCCTTTGACCAAACATGTGACCTTTCTCTGTGTCCTATTTAATTTCTTCATAACTTCTTCCTGTCCTTGAATCTTATCCATCTTTATCCAATACCAGACTCATGGACGTTTTTGCATCCTTTCCTATTTGCTTGCCTATCTAGACTTCTTACTGCTTGCAACTGCTTTCCAGTGATAATTATGTTCAAAAGTAGCTGCTCCATGCCGGGATTCTCCTCCTTGCCTGACTGCTTAGATTTCCCTATTGCTGTAATTCCCTAACATGCCACATGTGGATTCAGAATTACTTCTTTGCCTATTGTGGGATCCATGCCGAGTGGCCTCTTTTTTTTCATTCAGGTCAGCCTAATTTTGCTGTCTGGCCTTTTCTGTGTGGCTCTGGGTCTTTGATCATGGAAAAGAGGAAGAAAAATTGTGAGTAGAGGGGCTGAAAACATGGCAGTGGTTAGAAATCTGAACTTTGGAGTTTCCTCTGCTTTGGAACTGTCCTGGATAGATTTCTTCTATTTCTTTATTCTTTTCTAATTGTATGGAGAAAGGATTTGTGAAGCCTTGATTAATTTGAAGCTAATGTGTATGTCAGCTCACAGGTAGTGATTTCAGCAGCTATTTTGAGTTTATCCACATGTCAGTAGCTGTAATTGCAAGCTTCTTTCTTGTTAATTCCCGGAGTTGCCTCTCTTTTTCCCCTGCTGTGAAATTTTGTCCCTCTCCAAAACTGAACACATTTTTTTCCCTGATACGCAAAGCACACTCATTAATTTCTCACTTAGTGATGATTCATTAATCATGGAAGGGCATGTGAACTGCAGTAAAAGCAACTTCTTTAATTTAATTTAATTTAACAAACATTTATTGAGTGTTTAATGTGCAGAGCAAAGCGCTAAGCATGAGACCCAAAGAGACCCAGTTTGGGTGATATGTAAATTATTTTTTCATCAGGATAAGTGTTTAATAAACTTTTCTGAATCAAATCTAATTGGGACAGACTTTATTAGGGTTTCCAGTTCATATAATAAGTTCTAACACAAACAATTTTGTAATAGACATAAAGAAACATACTTAGATGGTAACCATAGAGAATGAATAACTTTTTTTGGGGGGGGTAACTTATCTATAGTCCATATTCTCCTGAAAACAGTGCCCAGTCAAGAATTAAACCCTGCAAAGTACCACTGCTTATGCCTTCCTTTTTTTGTGCTCTTTTTGCTTCTATTATGTAGAAATAATACAGAGTTATAATCAGGGAAATAAGAAGGAATGATATTTGAGCAGAAGTTGAATATAGTACGAAATATTCATTTTAATTAAATTAATTAAATGTTCGGTCATAGAATTACAGAACATTAGAGAAGATAATGACCTGAAAATCAATCCAATTACAATCATTTTTACAGGTAAGGAGGCTCAGATCCAGGATGTGATTTGGCTAAGGTTGCATGATCAGTTGGACTTAGAAACCAGCTTGTGATTTAAGTCTGAAGTATTAGTCATGACTCTTTGGATGGTAAGAAACAGAAAACAATTTAAGCTAATTTTTGGAAAATGTGGGTCATGCCATTGAGAAGTCAATGGATTACAGTCATGGTTTGATCTAGGGGTACCAATGGTTTTGAGTTTATTCAATTCTCTCTCTCTCTCTCCCTTTATTTTTCCTTCCCCAGAATTGGCATCTCTATCAAGTGGCCTCCATTCCTCCTAGTGGGGATAGGTTTCATCCAAAATAATAAAAACATGACTCTATAGTCCACCATATTAGACAATAGAAAAGGTATTTTTAAATGATTCATGTAATTAAAAGAAAACAAATATCATTGAAAACTGATTTAATACTTTTGGAGTATTGCAATAAAGCAGGAGATATTGATTAGGAAACTTTTTGCTATATTGAATTTTTTTGCAATCATTGAATAATTTTTATCAGCACAGTATACTCTCCTTTACCCATAACTCTCCCTCTGTGATAATAATTAGCAAACCCAACTTTTACACTCAGTTTTCATCTCTCTTATTATTAAATGTAAAACTGCAGGTAAATAGCAGAGAAAATTCTTATTAAAAAAAGTTCTGAGGTCCTTATTGTGCATATTTATTTCATCCTTTGTTTATTTTTATACTTATAGTATAATGAATATTAATAAGTTAATTAGTAATTTGCTTAGCATTTTGCTACATATATAGAAAGTGCTATATGTTATTTTAAAACTAAGTAAAAGCTTTTTGAAATTTGTCTTTCTGAATATAATTATTTTTGTGCCTATGCATGATCAAATTCAGTAATTATAGTTCAGGGGCCTACATACTCATTAAACACTTATGAAGTTCTTTCTAGAATGAGTTAGCAAATAAGTGAGAACATACAAACATATGTGCATACACACATTCATAAACAATCAAACATGTGACCTCAAGGCAAAGAAATTTACCAATATTCAAGCACTTCTAGTCTTTATTACTAATCATTAATTCTGCCTTTATGAGGTAGGTGTTATTTCTAGATTAATGATTAAATAATTAGCCTGATATAGAGTGGAGGCTTTGTCAGATTAGGCTTCCTCTGACAAAGGAGGAAGATTAGCTTCCTCAGATTAGCTCTACCTCTTATTTAACCTTTCTAAGTCTTAGTTTACTCATTGGAAAAATGGTGATTAAAAATAGAATCTACAATGTGCCTGACAAATAGCAAACATCCACACTTGTCTGATTGTAAATCTCAAGCTGTTTTCTTTTATTTACACTTTGTATATCTCAAGCTGAAGCATGCCAACCACTCTCCACCATTCCCTGGCACGTACATATACACAAGGGGATGTGGCAGTTTGCCATAAGTGACAAGTGAAAAGATAAATAAAGCAAATCATCCTCCTTCTCTGTCTTTATGCAGAAGTTTTTAAAGAAATTGAAATATTTTAACCACTAAATAATTTGCAATATTTTAAAGATCAAAAGAAGCATAAAGCTTCCCATTTCCTTTTTTACCCCAGTTCCTACCATTAATTTGAATATTTTAACCAGGTCTTAGACTCTCAATTCTTTGAGCTCCTCATTTTCAGTTATCTGAAAATTTCATCACGGGCATCCCATTCCACAGACATTCTTTGGGTCTGGAAGAATTTTGAATTTCTGTACTTCTGCAAGATTAAGTTATTATAGCTCATTCTTACCACAATCTCTTAGCTTCCTAACTCACTCGTTGAGAACTCCATGTTTGGAAATGTGTTCTTTCTTCCTATCAGCCTCCCTTCTTTACAGCCTGTGGGTTAGGCTTATTTTCTCTCAGAGCAGATACTTGTCAATATCTCCAGTTCTCTTCTGTTGTCTGTTACTTTCTGTGTGCAGTGACCTTATTTCTCTCTAGCTCCCCAAACTCTTTACTCCAACAGAACTAAAAGTACTAAAAGTTCCCTGAATATGTGCTGCAGCTATGGGATTTTGTTCCTTTGCTTGTACCACTTGGTACTCCAAATGCCTATCATGTAGAGATACATTTAATTTTCAGGTCTTTCTTGGAAAAAATCTCTATAAAAAGTTTCATGATCATCCCGCTAAATTAAATATATTACTCATTCACTTGGTGCCCCAGGTGATCTATATCCATTACAGCACAGCACAGATTATACTCATTTCCACTTATTTAATTTTTATATCTATGTCCATGGCTGTTTAATTTCTTTATTCTCAGTATTAGTGTAATGCCTAACATGTAGTAGTCAATTCATAAATATTTATTTAATAAATTTGTTAAATGAATTAAGCAAGGAGAAATACTATCTCCCTGCAAAAATTAAAATTTTTACTTTTCCAACAGTAAGGCAGGCATATAAACTTTCATCCCCACTCCACACACATACACCTTTTCTGACTACTGAGGAGCACAGGGACCTCATTGTTGGTAATTTGAGATTTTCTCTGTTCCCCTGTCAAGGTTTTACATTATTAACTTTAGATTATGTGATTTTTAAAAACAAGTTATATTCATGTGTGTGTATGTATGTACAGTAAGAGGTAGATAAGTATATAATTTCAACAGGCACTATTTCAGAAAATAAAAATATCTTTCATGACTTTTTTGATGCTTATAAATGTATCATATCTTTAAAGTTTTTCAATATGCTATAAAGTAAGTGACTAAGGTTACTATTTCATCTAAAAGAAAATTTTTATATGAAAAAAAGTATTCTAGCACAAAAGGAAATTTTTCTTAGTGCTTAGATATTTAAATATCTTAAATAAATATAATATTTAATTCTGTAAACTTTAAATCATTTGACACAAACATTATCTATAGCTCTTACAAACATCTAGACAAATATTTAGAATCAAATACATAAATGGTACTATACTAGACATTGAAGTTTAAGATCTGTGACCTAGATTTTTTGAGAAATATAGGGAAAAATATTTGAGATGTGAAAATTCATTGTCATATAGCAAAAGAATAACTAGAAAAACACGTACCAACCAACTCACATAAATCCCAAAGTTTGCTAATTTTGGTTTTCGTATCAGACACAGCTAATTATGTCAGATGCTAGAATTTATTTCAAAGTTTTAGAAATAGCAGTGAAACAGGTTTATGATGTAATCCAGTATTATTGAGATATATAAGAATTGTGGTAGAATTTACAGTATGTTAAACTAATAAAATATATTGCTTATATGTATAATGTTTAGAAACTCTTAGAATGAGCAAATACATAGTTTGTTATATAATTTGCATGTACCATAAATAGAGCATAATTGATATTAATATTATTGATATATTTTGAGTAATTAGCAATCCTATGATGGTAAATGTTTCGTAACTAGCTCTCTGGGGAAAAATCCTGATTTGTGAGATTTGTCAATGTCTATGCTGTAAATGCTCCTGCCACAACCAATTTCAAGTTGTAATGTGAGGTTACTGAATGCCGAGTTAGTAACTAATGCACACAACTTGGCTTTTGAAGCTTTACAAACCAGCTCCTGCATATTATTATCAAGCAAATGGGCTTGCTGCCCAATGTGTATAGAAGCTAATACCATTTGCAGTAAGATATGTTGAGGCAGATTTTAGCCCTGGATATTCCAGGCCACGAACCCCCCCTTGCTTTTGAAAGAGTTTTGGCATTCAGTTTTCAGTCAGGTTATGGTCTTCTTGGATCAGGAATTGTTGGTAGGTGATATTAGAGGCCAAACCTTTTCTACTGCACATACCTGGGCTATCTATCTTGCAACTTTGGCTCTGTTATACCTACCAGGTAACTTGACATTCTGTTATCCACAGAGTAGACCCAGTTTGGGCTGGTCCTATGGTTACAATACCACTGCCAAATTCTTATGCTTCTGTAGATTTCTGGTAGCAGCTTGTTGTTTTGATGTAGACACTTCTTTTAATAAAGTGATAAAAGAAGTTATTGTTTATGTGAGGCAGTTTACCTTGAAAAGCTGTGCTCAGGGATGACTTTTCTTTCTCTTATTTTCCTCAAGCAATTATAGGCCATGAAGTTTAAGTTTGTTTGTTATTTATTTATTTATCTGTTAATAACTAGGCCTGATACAGTAATAATTTTCTAAAAAATCTGTAGAAATTTTCAAATGTTGGAAGGCTTTACCTGTCCATTCTGTTGTCTGGGCCACTTGAGCATTGCTTTTAAAATGGGGCCCATCTTTTCTTCTCCTTGATATGTCTCAGGAAATGAGGAAACATTAACTTTGGGGCATGTTCCATTTGAATGTACATCTATCATTTATAAGATACAGTCGCACATTAATACTTGCTTTTCTTTCTTCAAATTTTTAGAACTTTTCCAGACTCTAGCACATGTTAGATCATAAAGATAAAGTCTGTGAAGGGCTTCACAAGGATTTGCTTAGATAGAATATGAAATTTCTTTATTGATAAGTTGTAGTAAGCATAACATTGTGGAGGGCAGAAACCTTGATTTTATGATTGATAGCTATAATATATAAAATGCCCTCTGCTTAAATAAGCAATATTTTAGGTGATATAAGTAAAAATTATACAGGGTCCCTAGTTCCTAACCTAAAGTTTGATCATTTGAATGTTTGGTTTTAAATTTCCAGATGGTTCTAGCTTCACCTTTTACATAATATTTAAGGTCTTTGGGATTTTTCAGAGTGATATACAAGCAAGCGTATGAACAAGAAAAATGTCTGAATCAAATAAAACCAAATGTCCTTCTGAGCTATTGAAGTTTATGTATTTTTATTGTGTTGTGAAAGATTTTCTGGAAGGAATTATTTTTTAGAGCATCCTGTCTTATCAGTCCTGAAAATATTTCTGTAATAATAGCCTTGATCTTCAAATTTCTTTAGATGTCTTTCCTGAAAGTGTATACTGGAGGACAAAAGACCCATGAGATTCTCTTTAAAAAATGGAAGGGCGGGGAATATAGTCAATCATAAAAAACGGTTCCCTTTTAAAGAGTTAAGATGCACATAAGAATGTTAAGGACTGTGACGAATCCTATGGAAAATAAATCTTTAATATTGGTTTAAAGCATTTCCCAATGGTATTAAATATGGATCTTCTTTTTGTGTTATCCTATTAATATCCATGCAACATACTTTTGGGAATATCTTCTTTACATAATCTTTTCAAAAATATTGACTTCCCACTTTTCAGACCAATATTTCACAAAGCATAACCAACTGAAAATTTCAGGAACAAGTTTCCAAGTTTCTGAAGAAATTGAAAATAGCCAATATTAATTCAAGAGATATAGATATATTAAATAAAACAATGATCATGGAAGGAATTCATTATATTGCTAACTTAGGCCCTTGCCTATAAATATACCAAAGAATTTCATGGATGAATGTTTTCAGACCTTCAAAGAACAGGTAATTCCTATGCAATTTAAATTGTTTCAGGCGTAGAAAATAAAAAAAAAGAAGCATTTCAATTCCTTAAAAAAAATTTGATATCAACTCCAAAATCTGACAAAGAAACCACAAAAAATAAAATGATAACCCATCTTACTTATGAATATTAATGCAAAATGGTAAATGAAACCCAGAAAATAAAATCCAGCTCTACATTAAAAGAATAATATGCCATGACCAAGTGGGATTTATTTCAGGATTGCGAGAATGTTTAACAATATGAATATCTCCTAGTACAATTGACTACAGGTAAAAGAGGAAATGTCTTTTGTAAAATAGGAAAAGAATTATATTTCTGTAAGTAAAATCATATGTATATCTCAAACCATTTGCAAACATCATTCTTGATGCTGAAATAATTCAAGAATTACCATTAAAGTCAGGAAAGCCAAGTGTTCCTAATTTCCCTACTATTCTTTAATATTTTCCTGAAAATGTTATAGACAATGAAATTAGCCAAGGAAGTGTAATAAAGATTATAGATATTTGAAAAGAAGGGGCAATATCATCATTACTTATAAATGATATAATTATATATTTGAAAATCCAAGAGGATCAATAGAAAAAATACTACTAGAAAAAATAAAATCAAATCCCCAAATACCTCAGAATAAACCTAATAATAAATATACAGTTTCAAAATGAAGAAGGAGATTTGAATAAATGAGTACATATACTTTATTCTGGATAACAATGTACAATATTATAAATATGACACAATTCTTCTGATTAACATATATGCTAATTGAAATCCCATTTAAAATTCCAACATAAAATATTTGAAGTTTATCTGGAATAATAACAAATATATAAGAATAGATGATACATGTTTGTGTTTTTCAAATTTCTCCCCCGAATAGCTTTATAACAAACAACACTAGCTGGGTAACAGATTATCCCTAAAATCTCACTGGCTTCATGTAACTGAAAAGTGTATCTCATTTAAGTCCAATGAGGGTGTGTCTAGTTGTAGGGATCCAGGCTCCTGGCATCACATGGCTCCATCTTCTTTTAAATCGTCTGAATTCTACCTGTTAAGACTTGCTCCTTAATCATTTTGGCCCATGTGCATTATACACCATCCCCAGGCCAGATTTCAAACATAGTCTCACTTAACTGTTCTTGGAGCTAGGAAATGAAATCTAGCTGTATACACTAGAAGAAAATGAAATATATTTTGATACAACCCAGCAATCTGGCAACACTTTTATAACCAGAAACAAAAAAGCAGATTTCGAAATGTATAATACCGTATCTGATTTAAAGAAAAATTAACAATACAAATAACGAAGAGATGCCAATGCTTTTAAAAATATAAATAAATTTTCCCTAGTAAACAAATTGCAAAGAGAAACAGATTCTTTTTTGAATAAAGGTGTGTGGAAATGTGCCTTAGCATTTGTGCTCTGCTGGGCTAATGAGCTAAGTGATGGATTTTTTCCTAGTTCTCAGCGCTGGATATTGTTTACGAAACAAGGCTTCACTGGAAGTTTATGTGGGCATGGTGCTTTCTCCTACATCTGGAACATAGAATGAACAAAGCACATGGGACTCTGTCTGGCAAGTGTACAGTACTGAAGACATCTTGAGAACATGGGTGTCTTTCAATGATTATTACAGTCTGTGAAAACTAATTTTACGTAGTATGAACTATGAGCATGGTAAATTATAGGAGGATGTTTTCTAAACATTTTCAAAGTAGCCATTTCATAATATTTTTCTGAGAATCAATTATGATATAGTCAAATTACTATTTAGTATGAAATATTGGACAAAATGAAGTAAGTCTTTATTCTTTCCTCAAATGTAAATTAAGCACCTACAGCACCCAGACACTATTGAAGGCACTGGGATGTGGCACAGATGAGAATGGACACACTCCCTGCTTACACCCTGTTTGGGAGTGGATGGTGGGCAGAGAACAGAAAATAAACATATACACAAGCAGATAAGATAATTTGAGATAGTAATGAGTGCTTCATCCTGGTAGCTCACCCATCCATACTAACAAGTATGCCTGTTTCTTCATCTATAAATTTGGATCAATAATTCATTCTTAGTTGCTCAGATGACTGATGTAAGAATCATTTGTCATAATTTATGTGAAAATACTGTTATCATAAAGCATTATTTATTTATTATTGTTCTCTAGGTTTGTAGAACCTTTTAATGCACTGGTGCCATAGTTTATTAAATGAGTATGTTGTCAACACTCTTCACTATAAAATAAATTGCATTTCTGGTTAATTAAGTGCATATCTAAACACTAAATAAAGACCATTTTCTAGCATTCCTTTAAAATGTAGTTTGTAAGAGGGTGTGGACGGTAATTCTGAGATTTGTGTCTCCTTGGCTGACTGTCATCACTTTGGTTGGCTGTGTATTCAATGCTGTTTTTGAAGAATTTGGTGATTGTCATCCATTTTGTGAATATAAGTTCTTGGGGTCAGAGAGGTCATAAGACAAAGTAAAACAAAAATCACAGACTATTCTTGTGTTACAAGTTCTCTCTGAAATATTGTTCCATAAATAGTTTACATAACTTGATTGTAGAGAGCATTCCACAAGTTGAATGGTAAAAATCTTGGCTACCGTCCATAAGCTTTTTAAAGATGTTATCAATTTAGTGTTTAATACTAACACTATATAGTACAATTTGGTCAGTAACATGAAGTTACTCTTGGTAAAGTCTTTCCTTTTGGCAGAGTTAATGGCAACTTAGTTTGGCAAAGCTAATGAATTCATCAATTCCACCCTCAGTTATACCAGAAATCACTGTGATTTTCCATCAAAAGCTATTTTAAGAATCATTGAAGGTTATAGAAGAGATAGAAAACTCTTACCCAAAATTAAGCCCTGTATCAGACATCAATATGGATTTTTAAAAACTAAGACTTTTTATTTCCTAGGAAATGGGGCCCTGTTCATTTCCATTCTTTCCAAGTGGGGGTCAATTTTGGACCAGTAAGCACAAATCAAGGCCAATTCCTGGATGTGCTGTCGGTAAAATACCTAAAATGTGTCAAAAGCCCTCTGGAATAGTGGTTCAGTTTCTCTAGAAGAAGCATTCTTTTTAGGGAGAAAATTTATGTTGATG
Source organism: Microcebus murinus (assembly GCF_040939455.1). Classification (NCBI taxonomy): domain Eukaryota; kingdom Metazoa; phylum Chordata; class Mammalia; order Primates; family Cheirogaleidae; genus Microcebus; species Microcebus murinus. The sequence goes on along the minus strand of NC_134110.1, from coordinate 81,416,582 downwards.
ATTTTCAAATTATTGCAACTCCTCAGGCAATTTTCCAGCTGGCCAACCCCTATACACTGACTTGAGAACAAGTGCCAATTTTGGATTTTTGGCAGTCACTAGCATGACCTGGTCAACTTCAAGAGGCAGCTCAGGGAGAGATTTCAGCATCCACATTTTAACACAATTACCAGTTTGCTTCTGGATGGAATCCAGCACTTTATTTTTAATATATGAGGCTCAATATCTCTTTAAAATCACTTTCTCCTTATGTTCTGTTTGTGAGATACTGAAGAGCTTTAAGTTAGTAAAAATCTAAAACAAAGTGTTCTTTTATTTATTAGTTTCAAAGATAGAAATTTCTCTGATTGGATTGTCTAACATGTTTGTTTACTCTTGGAGGTTCAGATATTCTTTATTCAGGTTATTGTTTGCATGTGGGTTTTGAATGTTAATATTGAATGTTTAAAATTGAAGATGGGGATTATTTTTGTAATGTTTATAGAAAATGTGGAATAAGTGTTAAATATCTGCTAATTTAAAAAAATGATCATTTATATTAAATGTTTCCATTCATTAGGTGACCATGCTCTGTTTTTAGTGGAATTAATTTATTTACAGACTCAAAGAGTAATAATAGTGATTATCTGTAAACTCTTGAGCTGTCTATAAATGCTATTATAAAGGAATAAAACTATGTGTTCCTGTGCTTTCTCTATATAATAGACCTACAGGGCATCACAGTGTCTAGCTTTGAAACACACACATACACACACACACACACACCCAAATATTCGCTGTGCATATCCAACCTCTAGGAACAGTGTATGTTTATAACTAACAATAATAGAATTTAGGAGGGTTTGAAATATTCAAAATTGCTAAAGAATAGCTTACCAATGTTAAAGAAAAAGAAGACATAAATATCTTTTGAAAGCGTGACCATTAACAGGTTACCTAATGTATCTTAGCCTTAGTTTCCTCATCTGTAAAATGAGGATAATAATACACAATCAATATGATTATATTAAACAAGCACAGTGCCTAGTATGTAACAAGTATTTAACAAATGATAGTGCTTTTGAGAGTCAGTATGGCCTTTGGAGTCAAGTTGCCCTGGGTTTGAATACTGGCTCTATAACTTACTAGCTGTGTGACTACTGGGTAATTAATGAATTGGATCTCATTTTCCATTTAGTAAATGAAGTAAAGTTTGTAAAGTGTTTAACCCAGGTGTCAATAAATGTGATTGCCACTTTGAGGATTCCCAAATGTTAGCATTGGGTGACACAAGCTGGTTTAGTGGTTTTTTATTTTTATTTATTTATTGAGACTGAATCTCGCTTTGTTGCCCAGGCTATAGTGAGTGCCATGGTGTCAGCCTAGCTCACAGCAACCTCAAACTCCTGGGCTCAAGCGATCCTGCTGCTTCAGCCTCCCAAGTAGCTGGGACTACAGGCAAGCGCCACCATGCCCGGCTAATTTTTTCTATATATATTAGTTGGCCAATTAATTTCTTTCTATTTATAGTACAGATGGTGGTCTCGCTCTTGCTCAGGCTGGTTTCGAACTCATGATCTTGAGTAATCCACCCGCCTTGGCCTCCCAAAGTGCTGGGATTACAGGCGTGAGCCATCGCGCCCAGCCTGGTTCAGTGGTTTTTAATTTGCCTCCCATGATGCTGAATTTGGATGTACACTCTATCTCTGCTTTATTTGTTTTTTGGCATGTAAAATATGTTATTTCTCCACATAAATTTTCACTTGAAGAAAGAATTGTGTTGCTAAGAGGAGTTTGAAAAACATCCACTTGCTCCAGACTCATTAAAGATGCAGTAATTGAAGTTAAGGAAAGTTAATAACGAAGCAGACAGGACTGGTATTCAGGTCAGCAGAATTCTGACTACAAGTTATATGATATTTCCACTATTTCATTCTCAGTTGCACTTTAGTTTTTATTTTAATTAAATGACTTCAGAAATTGAGACATCTGTAACTGTTTCTTCAATCATGCACTAATCAAAGAGAACATTTTCCATATTTTTAAAAAATAATTATTAAAAAAGAAATTAGGCAAAAGACATATTTTGTCACTGACTCTAAGTATTCATTTTAACATGTGCATATATTCTCCAATATTAATATTCACTCATTATTAATAAATATTAATTTTCTTGTATACACGAAAGGTTAATTTTTCAGGTCTAAAATAAATTCTTTATGTAGTCTAATCTCTTTTTTTCTCATGTACAACACTTATTTAGCAGTATCTAAATCTTTGTGTTTTATGACATTAAATTCCTTAAATAACTTTTCTGTCAGCTTGGTCAGATGTTGGCTATTATTATGTTTAGAATTCCTGTTATTGTAGTATTAGATAATAGTCTTTGATCATCACTTACCTCCTCATTTTAAATATATTTCCCTTATAGTCTTGGATATCATTACTTCTTTTTTTTTTTTTTTTTTTTTTTTGAGACAGAGTCTCGCTTTGTTGCCCAGGCTAGAGTGAGTGCCGTGGTGTCAGCCTAGCTCACAGCAACCTCAAACTCCTGGGCTCGAGTGATCCTTCTGCCTCAGCCTCCCGGGTAGCTGGGACTACAGGCATGCGCCACCATGCCCGGCTAATTTTTTATATATATATATCAGTTGGCCAATTAATTTCTTTCTATTTATAGTAGAGATGGGGTCTCGCTCTTGCTCAGGCTGGTTTTGAACTCCTGACCTTGAGCAATCCGCCCGCCTCGGCCTCCCAAGAGCTAGGATTACAGGCGTGAGCCACAGCGCCCGGCCTCATTACTTCTTAAGTCCACATTCTTCTAAACTTTATAAAAGAACCAATACAGGAACAATGCACAAAGAACCTTGGTATACACAAATATTCAGAAATAAAGAGATCAAGTAATCCAAATGGATTTACTTTGAAGAACAGAAGAAAAATACTATTATAACAATTGTAAGAAATATTATAATGGGAAGGATTTTCTGTGACCATACACAGAAAAACAGAAAAGTGTGATTAATCAGATATCTGTCTATACTATCCAACTCTTTAAGATTATTTTACCATCCTTTGGCAAAGGAAGGAGGAAAAAGCAATACTTTCTTCTATTCTGCAATATTTGACATTTTATGTAATTATAAAAACAATTAGGAAACATGTCACTTGAATGTTTTTGATACCATATATCCATCTCATAGTTGATATGTTCTGACACCTATTTAAGAAGATGTATACTAAGTTTTCAAAAAAATTGAAAAGCATCATGTTAACAGATGCATATCTTTCTTTAAAATACCATTTTAGTCACTGTCTAAATATTGAAATTGTTATTCAATTAAAACTCAGCTGAGTTGTGATCTTCTATTTGAGTAAATTATCATTAATTTCCACTTCATTAATTCAGCATTTTGGGTTATTTGACCAGGACTTGGATAGGTTCACAAAATTATGTGAATAGCATAAAATAGCATCATGATAGAAACATTAAGCTAATTAATAGAACAAACATGAAACAATTTGGAAGAACATTTCTATATATAATAATTTTGTTTAAAAAGGTTACCAATAGGCTATCTTCTTCCATTACTTTAAGTCTTTACTACTGTTAAGTACCTTCTCTTTCTCGAATGTTCACCTCTTCTGGATTCTATGGTGCCACATTGCTATCTGGCAAGGTTAAAAATCCACTACCACCTCTTGTTGGTAATATACACAACCAAGACTATGGAATTTCTTAGGCAATCTCACCTTCACTAGGCTATCTCTGGTTATGGCTTTTGCAGTCTGATTACATACTAATTGATTTCTAAGGTAGTCTCAGAAGCTTCATTATGAACTGTTCTAGGTGCATGCTATCTAGCTGAGGCCCTTCCTCTGCTCACCCATTGACTTGCAAGGGATCGATATAATACAGTTCTTCTGGTTTTATTCATTCTTTTGGGTGTTCTGTTGTCTCCTGTTTCCTAAGTTTGGCTTAATGTACTTCTTGCTATTTACTTTCCTCTTTTATTATATCCCCATGATTTATAGCTTGAGTTGCCTCTTTACAGCTGAATCCATATCAGCTTTGGTCCCTCTTCTGAACTTTGGCCCCATATTATAAACCACTTGTCAGACATTTTTTGGGTGTTTTACTCTCACCTCAAATTAACAGGTTTCATGCACTTTTCATTCTTCTCTGACATTGCCAATGACAACAGAATTATCTTTGTAATCTTCTTCAATATTCTCTTTCTTGTTCCACATAAGTTCTTTACCAGATTGCTGTTTTTATAATTTTTCTCAGATACAACATTTGTTAACAGTCTTTGCTTATTTCACCTCATTCGTTGACTGTTAATTGTAATTTGCCAACCAGTTCAACAACTAAAGTCTGTCTTCTCTAATCCATTCCATATACTTCAGCTAGATTTCTCCTCCTAAAACATTGATTTATGCATATCACTGTCTGGATCAAAACCACCAATCACTATCTATGCCCAATGGATTGGAGTCTAAACTTCTCATTTTTCATTTAAAACTTCATATATTCTGGCTTCATCCTACCTTTCCCCACTTATTTAAGAATATTCCCACTTCTGCAAACATAATAATTTATTTTTAATGCATCAACATGTCTTACATAAATATTCTCATGGCCTTTGTACACAGAATTTGCATCACCTACGATGCTGACTCTTATCCTGTCTATTAATCTGAATTTGAGCCATTTTCAAGGACAGCTGATGTCCCACTTTTTTCATAAAATTTTTCTTATAGTCTTTTTTATTGAACTCCTAAATAGCTCCTTTCATTCATTTAGCAATATTGTCAATGGAAAATATTAATATACATTTATTTATTTATTTATTTTTATGTTGTATCTAGTCTCAGGGGCTGAGATTCCTGGGTCAGGACAACTGGAAAAACACTGTCTGTCCATGAAGGGAGGAAAGTGACCTGCATTCTCTAGGCATAACTTGGGCCCAGTGAGCAGAATGCTATTGGGGGTGTATCCTCCCTCTACCAGAAGCCTAGAACTGGCTGTCCCACAGCTCACTGTCACAAAAATGTCATGCTTGGATATAGAGACAGCAATGTTTGCAGCACTGGGTGGTTGGATGAGGGGAGGTCCTCATGTCCACATCCTTACCTGGGCTGCCCAACTTTAAACTCCCAAAATGGTGCCTTGGGCCTGTGACCAGAGAGGGTGGGGCCTCTTTTAGACAAACACTGTGAGCAAGGTGCTCGGTGGCATACTGTCCACTCACGTCTCAGTCTCACTGAGACTTATAGCAGAACAGTGGGAACTGTCCTAAGAGTAGGTAAGAGAGCTTGGGCTCCCTCTCCCACTCCTCAGCTGGGTGGAGCTACTCAGCCTGAATTCAGCCCAAGGGCAGAGAACTGCCTAGATTTAAATTCCTAAACTGGTTCCTTGGGCCTGTGACTAGAAAGGCTACGGTCTCTTCTAGGCAGATAGCTTGAGCAAGATACAAGGAGGTTGTGGGGGCATGCCATCCACTTACCTCTCCATCTCACTGCTGCCTGTAGCAGGGTGGTGGGAATTGTCCTAGATGTGTGTAGGAGAGCTTGGGCTCCCTTTGTCCCCTCTTAGCTGGGCTAGGCTGTGTCAACTCAAATTCAGCCTGAGGGTGAAATGCTACCTGGCTTCAAACTCCCACAATGGTGCCTGGGCTTGTGGCCAGAGAGGGCAGGGCCCTTCTTTGGCAGACTGTGCTGGCAGGAAACTGTGGGGAGTACAGTTCACTTGAGACTCCATCCCATAACAGCTGGCTGCAGAATGATGGGCACTATCCTAGATGGGTGCTATAAAGCCTGGTTTCCCTGACCCTCCGTAGCCAGGCAGGGGCTGTGGCTGCATTGAGCCCAAACTTAGCCTGTGAGCAGGGTACCACCTGGTATAAACTCACAAAACGGCACCTTGGGCCTGTAACCAGAAAGGCTGGGGCCCCATCCAGGCAGGCAGTGTGGGCAAGAAACCGTGGAAAATGCTGTTCACACAAGTCTAAGTCTCATCCACAGGCCACGGTAGGGCAGTAGAGACCTTCCCAGGCATGTGTGGGAGTGCCTGGGCTCCTCTATCCCTCCTTGGAGCCATGGAGTGGCTGCAGGCATGCCCACTATTCCCCAGTATCTAGGCTGTCAGAATGGCATCTGGCTCAAGCTGCTCTAGGCTCAGGTATCTGTGGGATTCTGGGTGAGTTCCCTTTATGGAACAATGTCTCTGTGCAATCTCTGAGCAGATCCTTTTGTTAGGCCCTAGACCTGCATAGGTTGGGATGGGGAGGGATTCTCTTGTAGCCAAGATTATAAAAGCTTATCTTGGAGAGTGGGGCTCTTGGTGCTTCTCTCTTACGATTTCACCACATCCAGGAGCTGTTATCCAGCCCCTGGCCAGGCAGGTTGCCCTAAATCCTCTTTTTCCCCCCACTTTTGGTGTTTCCTATCACTTCTCTGGTGAATCCTAGTTTTCTTTACTAGATAGTCTGTTAGAAATTTCTCTTTTCTGAAGTACTGTGTAATGGTTTGGGATTTGGTATTGGTGTGTCCAGGTAGTGACAGGCTAGGCTGTAAAATATCTGCCCATTCTCAATTTCTTATTTTAAAAGTTTATATCAGCCAGGAGTATTTGCATGCACTGATAGTCCCAGCTACCTGAAAGGCTAAGGAGGGAGGATTGCTTGAGCCCAGGAGTTTGAAGCCAGCCTGGGCAACACAGTGAGACCCCATCTCTTTAAAAAAAAAAGTTTATATCAGGATGTGTTATGTAACTGCAAGCTCAAAGAAAGTCAACATATGATATATCTAAAAGAGGAGATAGTGTAATTGTTATATTTTTAGAAATATGGTATTTAAGTAATTCTGTCAGATTCCATACTTTTCCAGTTTCTGACACATGACTTTAAGGAACAGGGACAGAACTCAGAACATGATAGATTTAGAGGTAAGGACTCAGTATGTTTGAGGGGAATCAAAGCCATATCTTATCAGAAATGACTGAATGATTTGAGGATGGTATTTAGCTCAAAAAGAGAGATGCTCTGTAAAAATACAGTACATATTTTGAAGGACTATTTTATGGTTGAAATGTCAGCTTGCTTTGTTTGGTTTCCAAAGGCAGAACCAGAAACAGTGAGAGTCAAGGAGGTATATTTTAGCTCAGTATCAAAAACCGTACTCTATTAAAGGGACTAAAATATGGAATAGGCAGCTATACAGTGTATAGATACTCCCAGGCTGTTGCAAGTATTTAGAAAGAAATGGTTACTTCTTTACCTTTATTCATGTTCCCCTTGAGCTTAATTTGTTCTTTTCTTATGTCACATATCACTGTCTATCTTGCTTAATAGTGTAACCAAATATTAGTGTGTGTGTGTGTGTGTGTGTGTGTGTGTGTGTGTTGTCCTAGAACTCATTCTTTCTTATCATTAGCTGAAGCTCCAGAGGTTAAGAACTATATAATCCTTGCTAAGTGCCCTCACCTCCACACCTATGCTGGATAAGCAAAGAATTTGGAAGAAAGATTCTGTGAATGTTAATAATCAACCAGTTGGTCTATTGGATGAGGATTGAAGGGTTGACAGAGAGAGGATACCTTTAGAGAGAGTTGTCCTTTAGTAAGGGTAACAGAGTAGGATGTTTTACCATCACATATAGCCAGTGAGAAGAGCTTCAAAGTTTATTTATATCCCCAAAGTTTAGGTAACTTGTGTCTCATTCTTGACAAGAGGATTCTAAAGGCAAGAAACTGTAGGTAGAGAAACATATTTGGCAATGAAGACAAAAGGAAAGAAGGCTATCTTGCAAGCAAACTACACCTTCACAGTTAGAAAAGGTATCTGTAAGTTTTTCTTGAGACTCACAGGAAAGACAGAGTCAGGACAATCCTTGAAATGAATTTTATCCACAAAAGCTACCAGGAATGGTGAAGTCACCAGGAAGCAGAATAGATCACTGTAAGCCCAGGGGCTGAAGTTTCAGTTGCTGGGAAGAGCAGAGTCGTTATCTGCATCAAGGAAATTGCAATTGGAGAGATCTCATGGGCTAATCGTTGAGAAACCCATTAAACACCTCTAAAGAAGAAGTGAACTTTGAACATGCGAAACCCAAAGTGCATCAGTGCTAATGATGACAGTTCTAGCTAGCCACAGACGCCTGGGGATGGGGAAACTATTTCTCTTGTCCCTCTTTCCCTGGGCATCATCTTGTGATACTATGACTTGGGGATGGGGGTGTAGCTGCCTCAGTAATGACCTTTACCTCCGCAAACTTTCCAACCTGACTTAGTACTGAGCTAAATGAGGAAAGAAGTCCACTGTTGACAGTTCAGAATTGTGATTATTACACTGGACTGGACCTTTTAATTACCAAAACAAGACTGCTAATATGAATAAAATGATGAAAGGATTATTAAGTCTCTAAGACTAAAAACTGTAGGAATTGCTTGATATGTCATCAGGGGCAAAAAAAGAATTACCCCACAGAGTTGTTTACTTATAATAAATAAGCCTGGAATCTATGGATTTATGAGGCATGCCTCTGTGAAGAATGTCATGTAAACTATACACAGCCCTCTGGGGTATAAAATAACAATATTTCATAATTTAATTTTTTCCTGCTGTATGTTTTCAAACTCATCTGTTATTCTAGGCCAGAGGTGAATGTTTGACACAGGGAAGACAGACATGGAGGGAGACGCCTTCACTCTTCAGGACTTGCTGTGCCTTTTGGTTGTTTATCTCCTTGAAATTATTTAAGGATTATGATGGGGTAAGATCTCTGATTTATGTGCATCTAATTTCACAATCAACTTCTATGAGTTATTTCAGAACTTATGTAATAATTAGAACATACTGACTTTTTATCTGAACATGATTGAATAAACTATGAAACTGCTTAGAATTTTATATAATTCGAAGAAAAGCAGGTTGGGAAAGCTGGTTTGAAGACACATGGTGGGGAAGAATAAAACTGTTTTCTACTTGCGCCCTTGTGAGTCCAGAATGTTTAATAAGCCACTCACGATATTTATTTTTGCACATGCCTTTTATTCTCTTTTAGACTATAAGCTCCTTGATCACAATCGCCAGGTCTTCATTTTTATATTCTCCTCATTTTCTATTACAGAACTAAATTAAATATATAAAGGGTTCAAACATTGTATGGGGATTAGAGTGGGTTTATTCCAACCTTTATAGTAGCCAATTCAATTAAATATTTAAAATATTCAGTGTTTAAGTATTCATAGTTTGAGCCTATAGTTAAAAATATCAATTTAACAAATACTATTCTCTTAAACAAGACTTTTATAATGACAGATTTCCATGACCCAGAATTGAATTATTTCAAGCAATGCTTTTTCAAACACAGTATCAATGTACATATTTGGGTAATTCCATGAAGTTAGTTGCTTATAACTGGATTTGAATTGTGCAAATAATATATATGAAAACATAATTACATTAGGAATTACTTGAATTCTGGTACAATTACAATTTATTAGCCTGTGACCTATGAAGAGAGTTCATTTTTGACTAATTTTGTGGCTCCCTGAATCTCAATATCATAATCTCAATCCATAAAATGTGAGAAATAGTGATTGCCTTGCTTACTTACTCAATAGCTGTATGCAATAAATCCATTCAATACATATTTATCAAGTGTCTAATATGTAGCAGAATGGTAACTGTTTGTCAACTCTGAAGAACTATTTCTATTCCTTTCTGTATTCACTTTCCTTTGTTGAATTTAAAGTCAATTTTATTAAGGCATGATTTACATATTAAAGTGCTTCCAATTTAAGGGTGCAGTTTGATATGTTTTTATCAAATGTATGTATGCATAACATATATATACAGTAGTGTAATAAGCATAACAGTTCAGATATTAAACATTTCTCTCTCCCCCAAACCTTCCGTTATAACACTTTGCATTTAATTCCCAGACCCACTTCTACCTAGGCAACCATTTATTTCTATTACTAGAAATGAATTTTTCCTGCCCTGAAACTTCATATAAATGGAATCGTAAGGTATATACTCTTTTGTATCTCGCTATTTTGCTCAACATTGTACTTTCGTGACTCACCTATACTGTTGCTTGTATTAGTAGTCTATTCCTTTTAGTGAGTATGTATAGTCTGTTGAATGGAAATTAGGGTTGTTTTACATTTTGCAGTATAACTTAATAGGAGATTTGTTGCACTTTAATGGAGTCAATAGGAAGAACCATAGAGAGACTAACTCTTATTAATAACCAAAATACAAAGTATACATAGGCAATGGCAGTGTTAACTTTTTGAACAAGTCACATCAATTTTTATCTTGTGAGAAAATGGTGGGACCATTGGGTTATTTTTTGTGCTGTTAGCCACTCCTTTTATGATTGTATAGATATCAGTTAAAACGGGTGTGGGGGGGAGAAGTCTGCTAATTTGTTTTTTATTTTTTGTTTTTATTTTTATTTTTGAGACAGAGTCTCACTCTGTTGCCTGGGCTAGAATACTGTGGCATCAGGCTAGCTCACACCAACATAAAACTTCTGGGCTTAAGTGATTCTTCTGCCTCAGCCTCTGAGTAGCTGGGACTACAGGCATGTGCCACCAAGCCCAGCTAATTTTTTTTCTATATATTTTTAGTTGTCCAGCTAATTTCTTTCTATTTTTTTTTTTTAGTGTATGGGGGGTCTCGCTCTTGCTCAGGCTGGTCTCGAACTCCTGAGCTCAAACTATCCACCAGCCTTGGCCTCCCAGAGTGCTAGGATTACAGGCGTGAGCCATGGTGCCCGACCCTACTTTGTTTTTTAAATAGTTGTTATAGTGATGTAAGTTAACTTTTGTGCACTATCTGCATAAAATGCTGTCAACGTTTTTTCATATTTTCAAGAACTTCTGTGAGAATGATTGCTAGAAGAATAATTCCAGGGTACATATATTTTAAGGATAGTTCCTAGAACACATACATAAAAACACTGTTTAGTAATTGGGAATAATTCCAAAAGCAATATAAAAACACATTACTTTCCTCCATATTTACAAGCACTAATACAGGAAAATATATTAAACCAAATCTTTGGGGACTTAAGTAATATTATGTGTCGTATACTTGATGTTTGAATAAGTGTTTACAGATTTTCCTGTAGTGGACTTTGATTTTTATTCTTGCACATTTTGAAGCTTGCTTGATTGTGAATGTGTATGCTAAGTTGGGAATTTGATTCATGCTTAACAGGGAGGTTTTATTTTTGATGGCCTTCCTTTTACGTTTTAGTATACTACATAATCCTCTACTTCTAGACTACGTCACTTTTACAAAGCCTGCTAACCTCAGGGTTGACGAAAGTTTTTATTTCTTTTTTGCCAATCACACATACCTTACATATTGGTATTTTAATGAGGTAATATACTGCTATACTTTCAAGAGAGGGAAGGCAATTTCCTTTTTTGGTGGCAGTTTTCTTTTAAATATATGATTTAGTTTTTTAAGTTGATTTAGTTTTGAAAAGAAATATGATGCACACCTTATTTTGTACATAAGAAATAATTACTGGAAAATCCAGTAGCAAATGCAGTTATTTCCAGCTTTCAACAAGGAATATCTTTACTTCTTGGACTAGTATTGTAGTTCAGTTTTTAATTTCTTTCTTTAAATTATGAAGATATATAATTCTCTTTGAAGTTAATTTTGCTCCAAAATTGAAACTATTTAAAAGTCATTAGGTTTAAGTAAAGTTATATGCTCAGGTTTCTATCGTTCAAAATGTAAATGCTCTCTCAAAACTGTGAATGCCATCTTTTCACAGGACAATTAGACATATTGATCACAATTTTAAAATTTGAATGCCAAATTTAAAAATTGAATACAGCAATTCTAGAAAACAATCTAATAGAACACATGTTTAAGTATTCAAAATTACTTGTAAAAGAAAGTTCATTGCAATATTATCTGGAATATTTAAAAAATGCAAATTATCTGCATAGGCACTCTATAGTGGTGAGGGTGCTGTTTGCTCTGTCTTGGATTTCAATGCCTAAAACACAGCCTAGCATATAGTAGGAACTCACAAAATATTGGTTTAATATGTTAAATATATTCCAAAGAATTTTGTTCTTTTTAATGTTATTATGAATGGAATTGTTCTCTTAATTTCATTTTCAGGTTGTTATTGCTCATATCTAAAAATATAATTGATCTTTGTGTATTAATCTTGTGTGCTAACTTTGGTTCATTCTTTACTGTAATAATAAGAACCTTTTTCTTTATTCTTTCTTTCCTTAGATCCTCCTCCCCTAAGATAAGCTGTCATAAATTTTTTTAATCATAAAAATAATACAATAATTATTTATTAAAAATGATATATATTCGCCTAATAAAGTTAAATGATATAAATGTTAGGTAGGTAGTGAGGGATTCTGGGTCTCCTAGGGACAAAGTAGTCCTCTGCCAGCTGGAAAAGAATGCAGAGGACTCTCTAGCTCCAGGCTAAGCAGCATGGGTACCATAGAGTCCGGGAAGTGGCCTAGAACACACATGCATAGTTAAGGCTCACGTCATGTGACTCCCAACTGTCTAATCAAAGTGGTTCCATAATGACCTCTGAACCACAAGGGAGGTCCCTATTTGGTCACTATAAAATAAGATGCAGACCATAGCCATTTTCTCTTTCTCTCTCTTTGCGTCCTTCCTTTGGCTCTCACTTTGCTGTGACGATGGGTCCAGTCATCATCTGTGGCATATGTACCATGCTCTGTAAACCTATATCTTGCTCTTGCCCTATAATGCTATCTTTCTCTCCTCAATAAACCTCATTTTCATGCTTGCCTAACTTTGGTGCATCTGGTCATTCTTTAGCCATGAGCATGCCAAGAACTGACATTTTCAGACTAAAACGTGACCTAAAGAAAACTATAAAAATCAGTACTCATGTATAGCTATGAGTCTAAAAGTGTGTCTGTGAGCATATGTGTATTGATGGGTGTTTAATCACAGAAAGAGAGATTTCATTTTTACATAAATGGACCTTTGCATCTTTTTGTATAAATAGTTCTATATTTCCATTTTTAATGGCTACCTGATATTCTATATATTATAACTTATTCAATGTATTATAATTAGCTTAATTATAAGTCATTATTGAGTTATTTAAAGCTTATAGCCATTATAAATAAGACTGGTTATTCTGTATATAACTTTGAGATAACCTTGTGCGATATCTTTCTAGGAGATAATGATTGTTTGGCTCAAGAAATGCTCACACACAATCCTTGTATCCTATGGAATATTTATGAGATTTATTTCTTATCAATACTACATGAAAATTTCAATTTCAATACACCTTAGATAATGCTATATTTTCCAATTTTGAAATCATTTTAAACATATTTTAATAATTTATAATCTCTTCTATGTTATAAAAAATATGTACTCAATTTTCCTTAATTCAATAGAGAAAAAAATTGGAAAAACTGGACAGGTAACAATTTTAATACAGGTGTTATGTTTGAACCAGTGGATTTAGAATTTTAAGGGATATTAGTGGTTCTTTTTTCACCTCACCTCTTATTGAAGACATATTTTCTATACCAACTCTGACAGATAGCTATCATACATTTCAGTGACTACCTCCATCAACAGAGAAATCACTACCCTCAGGCAAATAAATAATTAGACATTTTAAATTATCACAATTTTTTTTTTGTCTCAGGTAAAAATCTACCCTTTTGAAATTTCTACCAAATTGATCAGAATTGTTTCTGAGGCTATGCAGCTTTCTTTCCACTGTTTATTTCACATTAGAGGTCTTAATATACAGGAAGACATTTGCTATGTCTCCCTTCAGTTTCTGGAAATATTCTAGTGTATTTGGAGATTATGAGATTCAGTTTCTGTGGCCTGCAGTTTGGTGAATCATCAACTCTTTTTTATTCCTTTTGTTATGTGTTGCTGTTAAATTTTAGAAGTTGGGCAATTTTTACAACACTCATTCTGGCTACATACAAGTAAAATAAGGTAGGATCTTAAAGAAGCAAAACATTAAAAGATTAACTGGGGTAATCTGATTGCATGCAATTTAGGACAATAAGACATTCCGTATGTAAGATTAGGACTGAGTAGAAGAATACAAAGCAACAGTGGTCTCTGTCTAGTAGAAGTATTTCACCCTTGTATGCTGTCTTGCAAATCAAATGTCAAAATATCAAATTTGGAATTTGTTTACATTTTAAAATGGATATGTAGAAAATTAGATGAAATACTAACTCTCCAAATTTCCATTTTTTTTCTTAAATGCATTTCATATAGCTTTGGGGAGATGGATGAGCACACCTGAAATACTTCTTGAAGTATTTATTGGCTTTACTCATCATGATTTAATTGGCTTTGACATGTAGTTGGTTAGTCAATTAATAACATATTTATATTCTAATGTGAAAAGGTTGATAAAGAATAAATATATGTTTCCATTTCTGTGAAACTCTTTTGAAGATTTTTATTTTTTGGGAAAGAAAGAAAGAAAGAAAGAAAGAAAGAAAGAAAGAAAGAAAGAAAGAAAGAAAGAAAGAAAGAAAGAAAGAAAGAAAGAAAGAAAGAGAGAGAGAAAGAAAGAAAAAGAAGTAATGATCTGACTTCTCAATATAAAATACATAAATATTTATAAATGCTTGCATTCTTCTTTTTAGTTGTGATAGTAGATTTAAGCAGGATTGGATCATAGTAATTTGAACTCTAATAGCCTGTGGCTTTTTGACCTATGCTGTATTATAATTATTGCCTTTTGGCTAAGACTTCACTACATCTCGCCCCTTCATTGAAACCATTTTCAGGTCTTATTAAAGTTAAGAAATAGCCAATAAATATAGCACAAGTAAATGTGAACATCATCATCCAAACTGGAGGCACCACCATCCTTCTACCTATTGTTCATTTACCTTTAAGTGTTTGCAATGGGCAGGTGCTTCTCTTTATTTTTTATATGTGAATGATGAATATATTTTGTACTATTTCACGTTTTGACAGTGCTTCTCATTACAATTTTTCTTTTCATATTATGCAGTTGATGGGAAGTCAATTTTTCTGTATATGATAGATTCCATCATTTGCTCAGTAATGTATCTCTTGGCAGTGAATATATTACAATAGCACATCCCAGTGGTTTGAACAGAGAGAACTCAAGTTCTAATCTAGACCCAAATCTTGTGTTTGTCTATTTCTCAAATGGAAACCTTATTCATAAATAGTTTTTATTTCATTTGTTCTCTATCCCTAACTTTAACAAAACAGTAAAAAGAATTGTCTTTGTTGCAAGCATTTAAATATGGATTACATGTGAGAAATTTTCAATTTAATAGCAGGTATAAAAAGTTAATGTTTCATTATTCATTAAGCCTACTAGACAAGGGTTTTGGTGGCAATATGTGAATATTTTAATAAAGTGAAAATTTTAAGATCATGATGTGTTTTGACATAGTTACTTATTATTGAAACTTCTATGTCCTGGCATGACAAAGAAAAGAAATGCAATAGACTTGACATATAACTGAAGAGGATGAGAGTGAGAATTTGAGAATGTCAAGTTTGTAGTCTGTATATTTACTTGTATAGAAAACATAGTCAATTGCTCAGATATCCTGAGCATAGAGCAATCAGGTAATATATACTTCAGAATCACATAAATTTCTCAATATGCATGTGATGCTTAATTATGTACTATTTTAAAGTGTCATTCTATTTTTAGTCATCAACTTCTTAATCTTTTCACCAAGTCTTACATAGACTAAGAATTTTTTTAACTGCTAAAAAGTTTTATGTCAGTTGTCTGAAAATAATCAGCTATTATTTGAGCATTTTATACATGTTATTATAAGATACAAATCTTTGGTCTTTTTCTCATTAAACTAATTTCTTCTTGGCTTTAAATTATTTTCTTAGATAAACATAATTATTTTAACCTTCCTTTTCCTATTTTCCCTCTTCCTCTCACCTACTCATACATAAGACTGCTACCAAAAGCATTCTTTTTCAACTCCCATTATTGAACTATACCAAAACAACAAATGAAATATACATAGTTTTTTTTTTTAGAGAAAAGACCCTATCTTCAATAGCACTTACAACAGCTTCACATCTGACTCTACTCACTGTTTTCTGAGATGACATGATCACCTTCTCCCAAGGTTGCTGTCACTTCCACTTTGCCCTCCAATCACCCCCTTTAACTAAAAAATATTTCCAGAATATTTTTCCTCCATTCCACTGATCTTATCTCCTTTCTTTATCTCTTCACAGATGAAATTGTTAGCAAGACAGGTAAAAATGTTTTAAATTGCTTTACTGATGACCAATGGCAATTCCAACTGATGACTGAGAAATTGAAGTCTTCCATACTACTATATTTTTGCTGTATTTTGTCATCTTTCTTTTTAAAATTTTCACTTTATGAAGTTACTATCACCTTATTTTGAGGAGTTCTAGAAACTCAAATTTTTCAAATATGTGGGCAGAGTGATTGTTGACTCAGCATCTCATGAAGAAACACAATATTGTTATATTGTCAAAGATCCCTATGCTTGGTTTGAGTATTGAGTATTGCCTCAAAGAGCCACAAATCTCATATTGCTATTTTAGACCACCTACAATAGTGACTTAGGCTATTCCAATGTAGTAGAAATAAAAAGTAAGAACAGAAAGCAACTAGTTGTATGTACTCTGTGGTTCAAATTCTTAGTGATAGTGTAAACTTAGACTTTCTGGTGAAACATTGTAAAACACAGCATCTCTTTCTCTCTCTCTCTGGCATGGAGAATTCATTATTACTATGAATTTTAATAGTTAATTCAGTTTTGTTTTTAAATGGTGATGAATTATTTTTAAAATTTTACCTTAAATTGATGTTTGTATTTGTGCTAAACGTATTAGACTAGACACTTTTCATTAACCTGATGATCTGCAGGTACGCAAAGTTGAGAAACAATGTCCTGGAGATTAAAGAGAACATTTAACAAATACTAAACCTTTTCTACACTTTCCAGTGTAGAAAAGGTTTCTTTTCTGTGCCTGAGAAACCATGTGAGATTTTACAATTGCTTGAACACTATTTTCTGCAATTCTTGGAGATAAAATGACCAGGGCAAAGATAAATATCCCATAATAGCTCATATGTGGATATATTTTGCCTTTGTATCTGGCGTTGTGATTGCTGTTAGAAGACTTTCACTATCTTTAACAACACAGAATTGATTTTCTAAATGAAATGCATCACAGAAAAAGTGTCTAGTGAATAATTTTAATAACATTTTATGGAGCTATCTTGGGACAAACAGTCCTCTAACACTTATTTGCCCTTGAGATTTAGAAGAAATCATATCTCTAGTGCTCATAATAAGGAGCTAATTTAACTGAGTTCAAGTTAGCTGTGAACAAATGGATTAACAAGCACCTTATTAAAATTTTAATTTACATTTCATTTATCACATTTAATAGAATCAACTTTGTTGTTTCAGGATGGGAAAAAGCATTAATTTCCAAGAATAACTTTGGGTACCATTAATTTCAAATGTTTTTATTGTTGGTTTTCATAGTTACCATAATTATGTACCCTATGTAGCATGGAAATATAAGATGAATAACATAAAATTTTGCTGTTAAAGACCATTTAATCATCCAACAAATTAAAAATATTTATGTTTGTACAGCTTGTGGATTTTCTTGCCACTGTAAGAATGTTTAATTAAGGCAATTTAAGACCTTTGGTTCTTTTAGGATATAACTTAGTTACATATTTTCATGTCTGGAGAAATATAGTCTGTATATCCCTTGATAATATTTTGACATATTTTTATTACTCACACTATTTATTTTTCCTTTGTGTCTTAAGTATTTGTGCTGTTTGAATATAATATTATGATTATATTTTTTAAAGATCTATGCTTTTATTGGTAAAATAAGAAAATTGCTGTGTAATTGGAAAAAATATTTCATATATTATAATATTTACCATAATACCAATAAACAAGGGGCTGATGAAAAAAGTGTTGCAGCACACAAGTGTTAACTTGAACAGAGAAGAAGAATCACTTGGAATCACTATGTATATTAAAACTTTTTTACTCAAAGTCTTGCCCTTAAAGCATATCAGTTGATTATTTGAGTAGGATTGAAGGGATATTCTTACCATTCACTTTTTGATCTGTTCTTAAAATTGACTTCTAATTATAATGCTTTCACTCTGATGGTTCTTATGAAATAATTCATGACTTTGATCCATTTTTATAATGCCAATCATAAGGATTTGATGTAATTGAAGGCACAACTTTAATCACCTTATAGATTTCTAAATAAGAATATATATATATATATATATATATATATATATATATATATATATATATTTAAGGGCCTATATTCCCTTTACAGAATTAGTATCCTGTCAAGATATTTTTCAGATTATATTATTAAAAAATGTAAAAAGTAGCATTTCCCTAAAGTGAGACAACTGATCTAATTTTAATGACAGCTGCTTTTAATGTCACACACCCAGATATAGTTTATAATGCTTAGTAATTATAGCAATTTTTCTTCTCTTTTACTAATTATTTCAAGAGAAAGAAGTAAAAGCTTTAAGAATGGGCACAAAAGGCAGCTATATTGGATCTTTTTTGTAAAGCAAATAGCTTTCAAATCATTCCATTAGCTGTCATCAGAGTACAAAAAGAATTAATCAAAAATGACATCAATTTTAAGGACCTGACAAAACCTCATGAAAAAAACAATCCCATCATAAAAAGAGAGAAATTAAAGCTACTGTCCCTGATTCCATGAAGGGATTTCACTTTTCCCCCTATGTACCCACATTTGTGTTATATGGGATTATATATAAGATATATGCTTTAAATTCTTCTGGCACATTTATTGTAAGCAACTAGTATGTCTAAAGTAATAGTTAATCAATTCAGTCCTGCATATTTTATATTTATCTGAGTTATTCCTTTTTTTAAACAGTATCTTTATCTTTGTTAGTGTATTTTATTGATTTTGACTATTTTTCAGTATATTTGAAATCATTAGAATCTTAGTAGAATTGTATAGAATCATAACAGACAGTTAACATGTATTACTTGAAAACTAAAAGTAAAACAAAAGTTGGCAAGAATGTAAAAGAAAAGGTATTTTGTTGAGTCTCAATGTAAATATTCAAGAAATTCTTATTTAGTATCATTTGTTGTATAATTATTTTTAAGTGCCTACTAAAATAATATGACTTTATGTTTACTTAGAGTGTTCCAAACCAAGTTCATCTTGTTGGGTAATGTTTAATAATTGATAACACTATGAAGTCCACAGGGATAAATATCATCTTTATTGTTTATAAGAGTTAACCAAACCTCAAAGCAATGGGATTGCCAAGATCATAATTTATTATGGTGGAGAAGTCAGACTTAGAACTTGGGTCTCTACTTTTCCAGTGCTCTTCCCACTGTTTAACATCTATCTTACTCTGTTCTGTCCAAAGCAACATAGGCTTCAAACTTCAGTAGGAGATAAGTATACAAAACAACCATAGAGCTAGTTTCTTTCTTTCCAACTGTTTACTTGGGATATATCAGTGAACAAAACAAAGGCTCATGTCCTTTTGAAACTTATGTCATCAGAGAAAGAGTGGAAAAAAATAAATAAAAAGTTAGTTAGAAGGTAATAAGTTCTATAGAAACAATGAAAATCAGGGCATGTGGGTTTGGAGTGCTAAGATGGAGGTATAGCAACAGGTTGCTCTTGCTGAATTTTCTTTTTCTTTTGTTCAGGAAAGGGCATGATTCTCTACATTCCTTCTTATGAAATACATAATAAATATAAATTATTATAATTTCAGATATGTGTTATAAATATAAATTATATATCTGTACATATATAATTTATATTTATACAATTTGTCTTTTATATATGCATGTATAGATACACGCAATAATCTTCATTATTCATGGATTTTGTATTTGCAAATTCACCCATTCACTAAAATTTGTAATCTAAAAATCAATACTTGTGACGTTTGATTGGTCATTCAAAGACATGCACATATGCAGAGCAGCAAAAAATTTGAGTCTCCCAGCATGCATATTCCCAGCTGAAGTTGAACAAGTAGACCCCCTGACTTTTTGTTTCAGCTCTCATGCTGTAAACAAGTGTCTTCTTTTTTGCAGTATATTTATTGCCATGTTTTTCACAATTTGTGCTTTTTATCTGTGATTACACTGTTTAAAATGGTCTCCATGCATAGTGCTAAGTGCTGTCTAGTGTTTCTCAGCATAAGAAGACAAGTCGTGATGTGCATTATGAAGAAAATCCATGTGTCAGACAAACTTTATTCAGGCATGAGTTATAGTACTGTTAGATATGAGTTTAATGTTAATGAATCAACAATGTATATTGAATAAGATGTCTTTATGAACACACATAAAACAACGTTATGTACTAATTGGGTAGTAAAATTGTTGTGATCACAGGCTTACAGGAACCTAACTCTGTATTTCCCCAAAGGGAAATGATTCAATGTTCACTAACTAGGGTTTCACTAGAGAACATAACTTATTGAATAAAAACTGTACAAGGTTATAAGACATTTAATAGACATTAAAATTACATCCTTGATTGCAAGTAATTCTAATTATTTTCACCAACAAGGCTCTGATTATTTCACACATATATACTTTTTAGATAAATAATTTATGTTGAGTATTAGTCTATATGCTGTAAGAGCTTAAAAAATATTATTTTGAAGAATTAGTGATTCTGGTTGAGATGTTTAAATCTGAACAATAAGAAATTATTTTGGAACTTTTTGAATATGATTTTATTATCTAGAGTCTTGCCACTTGTGTGGCTCATTTCAATATGCTCCTTGTGCCACTATGCTTGATTCTCTATTTTTCTTCCTGATTTTCTCTTTGTGCTTCAGTCTGGATATTTTCGATTGACCTATCTTTCAATTTATTAATCTTCTCTTATGCTGTGTCTAACCTACTGTTAAACTTATTTATTGAGTCCCTAAGTTTAGTTTTTATATTTTTATTTTCTGGAATTTACATTTGATTCTTTTAAAAATAGATTCTAGTTCTCTATTTTAATGAATTTTAATGAGTTTTTAAATATGCAAAATTAAGGTCAGAATTGATCATGGGGTAGCAAGTTAAATTGTTTTGCCTTATAAGGTGAGATGGCCCAGAATACAGAAAACTAGAGAGATAAGGACAGAATCTTGAGGGTACAAATGTGCTCTGAGGAATATAATTCTGGAGCCTGCACAGAAAGGTGACCAGTGAGAAATTCCCGTGACTGGGCACAGAAAGATGCCTGTACATGCAGTGTCTGTTACAGGAGACTAGGAGAGGAATCCTGAGTTTAGGAAAACTGAATCTTTATAATGAGCAATGTAAAGGGCACTTTGCTTAGGAGGGAGATGTCTCTTTTTCTCCCTCTCTCTCTCAAGACTGTAAGATTGCTCTGAAAGGAGACACTGTGTTGTCCAAGCTGTTTCCTATACAAACATCCTGGAAAAGGGAAAAAAGGGTTATTGCCTTGAAACAAAAGGCAGTCAATACCTTACTTCTCAAGACATGCAGAAATGTGAGAAATCCATAAAGAATTGTCTTTAACAGGCTCTAAAAATTCATCTTTCTTTGCAAACATTGGACATTTTGCTGAGAGCTTTTTCCATTTTAATTGTTTGGTATGTTATGCCACTTAGTCAGCATCCTTGCTTAGAAACACACATTTTGATCTTATTATGCTGAGGGTATGATTATCATATGAATCATAAATGATGGTATGATATGATCACCACCTTAAAGTAGGAACAACTCTTATTTCTCTTCAATGACATATAATTATCCTCAGAAAATTGTATTGAAAGACTAATTTTACATTGATGTGTCACTTAATTACATATCACTAGTGACATGAAAAATTCAAAATATTCTATAAATGTTCCTTATGAAAAAAAAGCCAAGACATTTCTCACCCCAGTATTACCAAAATCAAGAGTTTGGGATCATACAGTTTTTTACATGTAAACTCAGGTTGCTTTTACTCAAACTGAGTAACTGAGCTTCACCAAACCTTCCAACGTCTCTCTTGGGAAAGTTGTGGAAGCCCCCATGGTTCTGTCAGTCCCTCTGATCTAGGCCCTGTTCTTGGGCTCAGATGTGGTTCATGAGAGCTTTTTTGCTTCCTGGAAGGGAATTCCAGGGACTTAGCATGCTTTCTCCCTTCTCAGTTCCTGTGCCCTTATACAGGGCACTATTCCTCGAGGTTTTTCTTATTTTTTTTTCTTCTCCTTTTTTTTTTTTTTTTTAATTTAGACCTGATTTTAGAATGTAAATCAATCTACCTCATTCTCCTCGTTCTAGCTGCACAAAGATGCTTTTCTACTAAAGGATTTTATTTTATTTTTTTATTTCAGAGTATTATGGGGGGTACAAATGCTTTGGTTACATAAATTGCCTTTGCACTGCCCAACAGGCGTGCCCA
This sequence comes from Microcebus murinus, assembly GCF_040939455.1. Lineage (NCBI taxonomy): Eukaryota > Metazoa > Chordata > Mammalia > Primates > Cheirogaleidae > Microcebus > Microcebus murinus. Next base: position 81,394,086 of record NC_134110.1, on the reverse strand, counting down.
TTCTCCAGGCAGAGCACGCCACATCCATTAGGCGTGGATTTATCCATCTGCTCCTCCCCCAACTGCCCAACACCCTATGAATGTTACTTCCCATATGTGCACATTAGTGCTTGATCAATCAGTACCAATTTAGTGGTGAGCAAATGTGGTGTTTGTTTTTCAATTCTTGTGATACTTCACTTAGATGAATGGGCTCCAGCTCCATCCAGGATAATACAATAGATAGTTCATAATATTTTTATGGCTGAATAGTTCTCCATGGTATACATAAACCACATTTTATTATTCCAGTCATGTATTGATGGGAACTTGGGTTGTTTCCACATCTTTGCAATTGTGAATTGTGCCACTATAAACATTGGAGTGCAGGCATCTTTTTTATGGAATGTCATTTTTTCCTTTGGGTAGATAACCAGTGGTGGCATTGCTGGATCAAATGGTCATTCTACTTTTAGTTCTTGGAAGTATCTCTGTACTACTTTCCATAAAAGTAGGACTGGTTTGCAGTCCCACCAGCAGTGTATGAGTGTTCCTATCTTTCCACACTCACACAAACATTTGTTGTTCTGAGACTTTTTGATAAAAACAGTTCTCACTGGAGTTAAGTGATATCTCATTGTTGTTTTGACTTGCATTTCCCTGATGACTAGAGATATTAAGCATTTTTTTTATGTTTATGGGCCATTAGTCTATCTTCTCTAAAAAAATTTCTGTTCATGTCTTTGCCCACTATTTAATGAGGTTGTTTGATTTTTTTCTTGCTGATTTTCTTGAGTTCAATATAGACAATGCTGATGATATGGACTTATACCTAGAAAACCCCAAAGATTCTACCAAGAGACTAGTGGAGTTGATAAATAGGTTCAGCAAAGTCTCAAGTTACAAAATCATAAGTTTTTGAACTGATATCCAGGAAGTTTTTTCTAACTATAAGGGATGCTCCTATAATATACCATGTATATCTCTACATTGTGCTTACCCATTTAAAAACATTATAATTTAATTACATGTATCTATTCCTCTAAAACTACAAGTCAATGAGGACAAATATTTCCTCAGCATCTTTAGTATAGAGACTGACACATAGTAGGCATTTAGTATTCAGAGAATGAATGAGTGAGAACTATTTTCCAGGATGACCTCTACTGGTACCAGTCTCACACTTTATACATTTCAATCTAAGCATTCATTTGCCATCCCTGCACTCCTTCTTCAATAACAGTATTCTTTTGTCAGAATGGCAATCCCTAACTCAAGCCACACTTCTTCCATTAAGTTTTTCCTGACAAACTGCCACCTCCATCACTGATACAATAAAAGGATGCTCCCAGTGAATCCTGTGTGGAGACTTCTATTGTCACACTTAAAACACATTTTTTATATGTTTCTCACTATTAAATATAATCTTATAAGATTTTGAGGATGAGACAGTTTTGTAATTATTTTTGCCACCCCAGGACCTAGCATAATACCTGTCACTTGACAGTTTGTTGAATGAATAAGTTGTTTATTTATTAAATGGTGATTCTTTATATATAGTATCTGATTTCCTAGCTGATTCAGTAATAGGAAGCTCATGGCTTTTGCTATCCACTTTTGTAATGCTGAGGGTAGTATTCATCAAAACCAACATTTACTTTTGATTTTTCTTCCTGCTGAGCTGTAATAAGAGCAGGTTAGACATGGCTTTTATCTTAAATGGGAAATCTGAATTTCTGAGGACCTCTTGACTAGGTAACTCTTAATTATCCTGGCTTTTATCCAGCCAAGAAATTATCATCTCTAGCTAGACATTTTTAACACAAACATATTTATAACTCAGTATAATGATGCAGTGCTCTTGTTTGGGCTGCGTGGGTTTCCACAAAATGGTGAGGAAGGCTGGACCAGACAAGACTCTGGGGCCTCAGCCATACCAATCTTATTTAAATAATTGTTCAACATTTATTCATAGGAAATGATAAGGATGCTGAAGAAATGCATTCTGTGGGGAGAGATGCAGAGAAATCATCTGTAGAAATGCTCAGCACTTCCTTTTCTTTCTTGTAGCTCTGGCTGAATTGTGTCCTGTAAGGAGATTTGTGGCCAGCATTTGTTACTTGGGCATACTGGTTACTTGTGTACCATTTTCACCCACAGGAACTTAGCAAAGTATTGCCTTGCAACCACATCTGATACCTTTGCCAAAATACTTGTAATTACTCATCTCCTTCATGCTGTATTTTCAAAATATATTTTATCTTCCCTTGTAAATCTCGACAAGAACAATTATCTACAGGAATTAACTCTACTTATTGGTAAATCAATTACATGGAAACTCATAGAGTGCAGTGGCATTCAATGTTCTTTGTTTCTTGTGAATTGAGGGGACTGCAGAAAGGTGGACAGTAGGTCCACAAAGCACTACTCTCAAGAAGATGTTGGATTTCAAGACAAAGGTTGTGGGGCATGTGCAGCCTTGCCAAGAGAAATAACTAGTGTGAAAATCGCAATTTTGCCTAACTTATCACTTACTAAAAGTCTTGTTTAGTTCGCACTTAAGTTAGAGGGTTTAATTTTCCAAATCAGTATATTTTAATACAGAGTCTTATTTATTTATTTAAGGATATTATAGGGGTTCAAACATTTTGATTACATGAATTACTTCCGTACAGTTTGAGTCAAAGTCGTAAGTATGTCTGTCACCCAGACAGTGTGTGTTGCACTTCTTTCCAGAAAAAAAATGTGATTGTCTTAAGACCTCCTTCCAGGGAGTCTCATAAAATAACCAGGAAAGACTTAGCCACCAGAGAAGAGAGGAAACTAAAAGTTGTCACTATGCCCAGATGGACTTTTCATCTGTTCTTTTGAGGGTAGCTCCAAGAGATCACCTGGGAGACTTTATCTACACAGCAAGACAACCTTTGTTTACAGTGTAGTGCTATCCCTCATTTTCCTGTAACTTTCTGATCCCATTCAGTTTTTTTAAGAGAAACATTTATAAGATAATGTATGCCTCTTGGGCCTATTCACTCCCCCTAAAAAATAATTCACTACGTATCTAAAATTGCCTACAGATACCTCACTTCCCTCTTCCCTATGAAGAAGGCATTTAAGCCTCAGTCATCTGGCCCTTCTGTGACTCTCCTATTTATGGGACTCTCATCCATGTACATGTTAAAAAATTTGTATGTCTTTTTTCCTATTCATCTGTCTATGGTCAGTTCATTTCAGTGAAACTTTCAGAGGGCAGAGGGGAAGCTTTTCCCTCCACTCCCACGGGGACCAATATGATTAATTCACTCACTCACTTGATTTGATCACAATGTCCTGTGGAAATGTAGAACCTTCTCCAAGATGTTACTAAATTCCACCAGGCTTAGCTTCCCACAGTTTTCTCTACTTTGAAGCTCCTCCCTCTGGGTGTATCAGCTCCATTTTATACTACACACATTCAGAGAGGAAACTCAACTCTTTCTGAAGCTGACCTAAGAAAACCACTCATGTACATAACATTTATGAGCATGTGAAACTTTTAAAATTTTTGGAAACATCTTAAAGATCCCATGTAATAAGTATAAAAACATCGAATTGAATACTAGTCATTTTTATTCTTAACATGTCCATTAGCCATTCCACTTCAGGGGCCCTTTCCACTGGCTGATTTCCTGTATTGTCACCACCTTCATATGCTATTCTACATGCTCTTGTTTGTTCTTCATCTTCTCAGTTCTCCCGCTTCCTCTCAAGGACAAACCAAAGCTCTCCCCTGGTAACCTGAATTTGCCATTCTTGTCTTAACTCCCCCTGACATTGCTTCCCATGCATTCAACCTTCACCATCAGCCTCAATTGGCTCATCAGCTTATTTTCTTAAAAACAGTTCCCTGTCTGGGAAGCATTATGATGCTAAATATGAACATATATAATATTTTGATGGAGAATATATTTTTTAATACAATATGAAAAAAGGGTACAATGAAAAATAAGATTAGGTCTGCTCTTAACATATAGATCCTAATATTTTAACCTGCTTACATGTTTCATTTGTTTTTCCTATAATTTATTTTACACATTTGTATATGCAAATATAATAGAATGAAATGCTACTTAACAAATTAACTGACAGTTATTTATAATGATTATTAGTGTTTCACTATTAGGATATGGCATAGTTTATTGCTCCTCTACTTTTGTACATGCATGCTTCAACATTTTTGCTAATATAAACAACACTTTGAAACATTTTGAAGTGTGTACCTTTGCTCCACATATATCCACAATGGTTTTTAAAGATAAACTCCCAGAAGTGAGATAGCTACATCAAAGGATATGTGTTGCTGCCTTTAAATAGTTCTGCGAAAGCCTTTTCAGGCCTCCAACCTAGAGATAACCCACCTTATGTTTAATAGGGCCATGTCCTTTAAGCAGAATGGAACTCCAATGGGTCCCTGGCAGAGTGAATCTGAGCCAGGAGTTATTTATTGTGGTCCAAAGAGGTTAGAACTTCAAAGTGAATCCTAGTTTTTGATGACCTAGGGACAGGGACAAGGCATTTTTTCATGCATATCTACTACTCACAATATATATAAATTCTCACCGACACATATTGTTACTCCCACCCCATTCGGAAGTGCACACGTTCATAAACACACGATGTTTCATATTGAGCACTATAGTACATACAGAAGATGCAATTGTAGCTTTCAAGCAGTTTGAAGAGCTCTTTTAGTTTAAAGTTTAATTTTAGTATAAAATACCTTTTGCTTTCTGAAAAATTTTGAAGTGTACCAAAATCACCCTTCCAGTGACAAATTTAAAAGTGAATTTATACATAGAAATGTGGAGAGGTGTTTGTGTGAAGTGGCACTAGACAATTGTTATCATTGCAGTATCTGTAAGTATCCTCTCAGATGAGTAAAATATTCCCTGTTGTGTCAAGTGCCTTGTAGTTGCGTTACATCCTCCCTTCCACTAAAGTACCACTTAGTACAATGGGGTGCAATTAAGCCAATAGAGCCTTGGTGATCTGAAAGGTAGTTCTCTTCCAAAGTGCTTCATTTACTCCTCTGTGTTAATAATGGATGGTTTTCCCATATTATGCTATCATGGGTTACTCACTAGTGAGAAAATATTTCAAGTCTAGACTAAGTGGGACAGAAATTATTATATTTCATTAGCATATTCTCAATCCAAGCTTTCTACAAACATAGCCTTTATTTTTCTTACTATTTTCTAAGAACTAATATAACAATATTACCCTTATGTAGTATATTCTAATGTTTTGTGGGAAAATGATTTCTGGACTTTCCCCTGAGTATATTTTGTTCTTTTCTCCTATATTTTGTCTTTCAGCTTGCATCATAAATTCATAGAGAAGTGGCTATTTCTGCCTTAAATAAAGCCCTAATATATTGTTGATGCTCAGACATATTACATAATGATTATAACAATAAAAGTTTAGTCCCATGGAAACGTTATTAAATTTTCCTCTACCTTAGATTACATGTCATCCTCTTGGTAATACATGGTAGCTGGATGATTTATGTGTTCTCAAAATTTTAAAATATTTCTCTGACTATATAGCTTTTTGGGGGGCTAGTTTTTCAGTACTTTCTAAGTCTACAGATTTAATTTCTTCAATTTTCTACCAATTTTTCTACCTGATATGAAATACTTTAAAAAATCTTTGCCATTTTCTAGTTATAATAAGTTTTATATCCCTCTTGGTTTATTAGATGCATTTTTTTTCTGAATTAACTTTGCCTCAATATAGAGTATTTACAAAATTCCATCTCGATGGTTTATCCTGATGACTAACACTTCATCCTACTTTATCTTTTTCCCTTTAAATTTAAATTAATGGCATATATTCTTGCTTTCTCTTTGTTTTTACTTATTTCTAGGACATTCAACTCAAAGTTTTTGTTTTATTTTTCTTGACTTCCTATCACTGTTTCTTTTTGCTTTGTATGTAATAGAAATTGTATGTAGTCCTTTTTAAAATTTTACAATTAATGAAAATAATTCAGGGTAATTCAGTCATTTCTGAAACTTTTTTCTTAATATAACCTGTAGATTGCTCAATTCATTCATGCTTCTTTATATTTACATATTGAACATTCTTAAGCTATGAAAGAGGTAACTTGATTCTTAGGCTCAAAACCAGGCTCAGAACCCAGCACAGACTTTTGTGAACAGAATTAGTTCTTAGAAATTCTAGGTGTTCACCCAGAACATCCAGGTGTTCGCCCACCCATAGGAATGTATGTATTCTCTAACAAACTTGTTCCTTCAAGTGTGGGGCCTGGGCTAGCAGCTCTGGTATCACCTACAAAGTAGTTTGTAATGCAGAATCTCTACTTTCCAACTCAGACCTTCTGAGTCAGGATCTGCATTTAACAAGATCCCTAGGTGATTCCTATGCATGTTCCAGTTTGAGAAGCCCCTCTATAAATTTTTACTAAGGTTCACTTTTAGGAGAGTTCACTAGGGAGTTAAAGGAGTTTTATCCTTACCTGGGGGCTGGATATAGGCCAAATGTCCAATGGCTGAATATTGAAATCAACATTTGGTTGAAGCCAAGGTTGAGGTCAAATATCATTGTAGAATCTCTGAGATACACAAATGAATCTGAAACTTTACCAAAATTTAGAAAATGCATTAATATTAATTATTTACATTTAAAGATTAAAGTTTTATAATTTAGTAACAATATTTTTTCAGCACTACCAGATTCTAGATTACTCCTATAGGTACTGTACTAGTTATGTATGGTAAATAGATGCTCTATTTCTACTGATGCCATTGGAGAAACAAGACATAAATCTTGAAAAACTTATGACCTAAACAGAATTAAATATATCAAAATATTAATACATTTATTTAAGGTTATTTGGTTTAATGCTATGAATGTCAGTATACAACTAATTCTATGAAGATTAGAGTAATAATTTTATCTACTATTTGTTATCTACTATTTGTTCTGCTTTATATCATTATTTATATCTTCATAAGCACTATTGAATCAAAAAGTTCTTATGCTTCCCAGGATTACCTCATTCTTTTTAATATCTTTATTGTCTTCTTAACTACTAATTTAACCCTTTAAAATTAAAAAATAATGGTTCCATTAAAATTAACAGCTTTTGAAGTGCTAATTAATGATTTCATTTTATTCTGGCAACAAAAACTATACACAATTATCTCAACAGATTTATAGAATTTCAACATACAAAAATAGAATTTGATCACAAAGTATATATTGAATATTTTCCTATATATGAAAGTAAATATTTAAATATAAAAAAATCTGAAAAACATGCTTTGCACTCATGGTTTAGTTACAAATATGTAAGTGGTAACCTACTATAATCATCTTGTCGTTGGTCATGCACGATTTCTGGGTTCTCAGAAATGGTACTGATGTATGCATTTGGTTTAAGATAAAACCATAGAGTCAGTTTAGGCTGAGAAATGGGATAATGCCAAACTTGTTTGTTTCCCTTATTCATTATAGAAGCTGCATTTTTATATTAACATTATGCCTCAAAGAATATTTATTTTTAGTATCACCATTGGTCAAATTTTTGTGATTATAACTTTTATGACAAATAATTTTGTCATATATATATGGACATGTGTGTTAGTTTTTAAATGTAACAAATTTCGCTCATTCACTTTCATTTTGAAAACAAAGGGAATTGAAAATATTTTTCTCAATAAAACTATACATTAATATACCAAAATTTAAAAAGAGATATTTCCTGCTTCTACTTTTGTTAATTAAGAAATATAAACTCTTTGCAAACATACACATGTTACTCAGATTAGTCTCTCATTTAGAATTGAAAAATTTTCAGCTGGTATTATAGAAAGAAAGCATTTATTTATTTATGAAAATGTACTTTGCATGTTGGCTCTAGATATCTTAAATTTGGTCCTTTTTTTCAATTGCTAGCATACTGGCCTTTTAAACAAATCAGAAGTTCAATGATTCTTAAAATTATATTCAATCCTGTATAAAACTTCTTGATCATTAAAAACTATTTATTGATTATTCTAAAATTAAATTTATGTAATTTTATCAAGTTTCCATTGAGAGATTCTAAATCATACTTTTGAATAAAAACTAAACATTTTTAAAATATAAAAAATGTTTTATATTTCTTGACAACTCTACTATTCTAATAATCTATATTTGTTATTTCTATTACTATCAAAACTTTAATGGTAAATTTGTCCACTAGTAGGTGACAAGGAGCAATAACAGTTCTAGTTCAATATTTAATAATTATCTCTACACCAGCTAATTAACTAAACCTCTGAGGGAAAATGTTATAGATTTCTGTGACAAATAAAGTGGAATTCTGTGGGTAAGTATTGATTTGATAGAGATTCAAGAAAAATTCATCTATCTGTACAAATTGGCAAGTATCTAAAGCAATCCAATTGGTATTATGTTGGTTAAAAAAGAATGTATAAATGCCAGCTGACTATCAGCTACAATTACAATAATATTGTCTATCTAATGACTAAAAAAACAGAACAAAAAGAGAAAAATGCATTCATTTGATTACAAAAAGAAATATTTTCATTGGGGGTTGAAAATGAACAGATAAGTTAAGACATTGCTAGTAGTAGGCACTGAAAAAATGAAATGCAAAGCAAAAAGCAGAGAATCTTAAGCAATAGGGGCATTAGATGCTCAAAAATTGTCCAGGGACAGCTAAAGGTCATAGTTACTTATGTAATGATAAAAAGTAGACAGAAAAATATATGTTGTATTCCAAACTTGTGTTAGGTTAACTTGAGTGTTGAGAATGAAATAATAAATGAATTTATTTTTCATTATGTAAGCTTTGACAACATAGGGATGGCTATAATATGTATCTGTTAATTGATATTTACTCAAGAAATAAATTGTAGAAGTTAAGCACCAAACAACAGCAAACGGTGAGGTAAAAGGTAACTAAGAAAGTGTCATATTAGCCAGCATATTGTCAATGGCTTTCCCAATTTAACTGGTATAATTTTTTTTTAATGTATGTAAGGTGATAAAACTGATATCGATCCTTTTTATCACACTAGTAAGAACTATATTCCAGTTTGTACTTAGTTGATTGAATGAATGAGTTTTTATCTGTTTAGAAAAAATATGCTTTATATATTTAATAAGGTCATATCATATTTTTCCAAATATATCATTATCATTTTCTCTGATATAATCTTATGCAGTGGAATATAGTATTTCCTTACCATTAACTTCACTAATCATGTTTAAATTGGGTCATGGACATAAATACTGCTGCCAGTCGTTTCATTCTCATTATTAATTAATATTTAATTCCACTGAGGCTCCTTTCACAGATAGGAAAAGCAGGGCAGTAAAAAGAGGTCCATAGATGGCCTGGGTATCCTCACAAATCTTTGTATAGAAAAGGTTCCTACCCTCTTAAGCAATGGGGCTGTGTCACTACATGGTAGGGTGGCTATAAAATTTATTGTCCAAACTGAGACACTTTTGAAAGTGAGAGGGAGCACTATTAATAATTACACCTGGACAACAGACATAAACCACAACTGTCCTGGGCAAACCAGGACGTATGGTCATCCTATTACATGGTGACAGTACAATGATGTATGGATGGGGTCTTTCAAGCCTAGAATGTAACTTGGTTTGGGATTTTTTTCTGAGCTCAAGTGCTTTGCATTATCTATGTGTAAGTTCTGCTTCCTTATAGCTAGGCTATCATAAAACTTTGCATGGAAATGAACTCCCCCCCATTCTGAAAGAAATATAAGCTTTAATCTATCTTAGAAGCTGTTAAGATGTAGAGGATAATTTGAAGATGGGATGTTGTATAGTATGGGTAGTTATTTTTCCTTTACTGATGATGAGACAAGGGCTTCTGAAGAGCTGTGTTTTTAAAAAAAAGTGCTTTTTAACCAGTCCCCAACCACCCTGAATTCATTTTAACAAACTGTCAATATGATTTTAGTTAACATTTTATTAATTTCTAACTTTATTGAATTATTATAAGAGAAAACAACCTTTTAAAAATCTGCCAAGCTTTAAAATGTGGCCAAATTAAACTTATAAATGAAATGTATATTTTCTATTCAAGGGATGTATTAATATCTATTAAATCAAGTATTATTCAGCTCTTCTATGACCTGTCTTAACATTTTCTATATTAGAGCTGTCAAATTCTTAGATATGTTAAAGCTTCATACTATTCTCTATCAACACTTTATTGTGCTTTCAACAGTTTTTGTTTTATATCTTTAAACTAACATAGTGTTGATGTGTAACATATTATTTATGTGTGTGTATGTTTGTCTGTTTATATCTTTTTATAAATTCTGATATTTTTTTATGATTATATGACACCACTATTTATCCTTTTTGGGGTTTTTAACTTAATTATCCACCTCATTGTATCTCCATTCTTGCTTTTTAAAATTTCCATTTGTCTAGTATTTCTCTTTGTTCATCCTTTTATTTCCCTTTTTTTTTTTAATTGCTCTCTTCTAATGGTGTGAATCAGTCTAGAAAGGAAAAGCTGCATTGCACTAACAAATTAACCCTGACATTTAAAAGGCTTAGAAAACAAAGTTTATTTTTGGCTCTTCCTAAGTTCACTTAAGTTTTCTTTTCACTTTAACACTCAGTTGTCCTCCATTTGTTCCCTCAGTAACTCAGGCTGTTTCAATCTTGTGGTTCTGCCATCTCAACAGGGAGTGTCAGGGTTTGCTGTGGCAGGAGGAGAAAGCTGGTGTACATGCTCCCCTCTTAAATTATATGGTTTACAGCCTATTGGCTAAAACTACTCACGTGACCCACTTAACTGCTAGAGGGCTGAAAATGTAGTCTTCTGTGCATCCAAGAAAAAGAGGAGAACCTAATAATGGTGAATATTTTTTTTTCTTCCCCTACACTCCCCTGAATAATTTTAATGTCAATGATAATGTGTTTCTTACAAATAAAGAACAGCTTTTTAAAACGTTTGAATTTTAGAATCTCTATCTTTTAAGAGAAGAGTTCATTCTATTCACAATTAGTAGAGTGAATGATATGCTGATTTTACTGAGCATTTTTATTTTCATTTTTTCCTTTACCTTAGATTACTTGATGATTATATTGCTATTTTTTTCTTTTAATCTGGATGTTCTATTTTTCCTTTCAATTCTATTAGTCTTTATCTTTTCTCTGTTTTTATATGTAATCATTAGCTTATATTTATGCTAACATCTTAGCTCACTACAACCTAAAACTCCTGGGTTCAAGGGATTCTCTTACCTTAGCCTCTCAAGTAGCTGGGACTATATGTGCGCACCACAACACCCTACTAGTTTTTCTACTTTTAGTAGAAAGAGGGTCTCACTCTTGCTCAGGTTGGTGTCAAACTCCTGACTTCAAGTGATCCTCCCACCTTGGCCTCCCAGAGTGCTAGGATTACAGATGTGAGTGACTGGTGAGAAGTTTCTTACCTGCATTTTCTTTAGAGAGAGTTGGTAGGTGTATACTACGAATTCCTACATATCTTCAAACATTTTTCCTTTGTCCCAAAAGATGAATGATATATTGATAAGTGCTAGTTGTGGTCTTTTTCTGTTGGAAGTTTCTGTAGTTGGTATTCTACTGTTTGGTAGAATGCCAGATAAATAACCTGGAGTCATTCATATGCGGTTTTTCAATTGTATGTGTCTTGTTTTTCTCCATGGCAGCTTGTAAGATTCCTCTTTATCTTTAGAGTATGGAAATGTTGCCACTATATACTTAGGAGGTTCTCTCTTTTCTCTAGTATAGCCTAGAAGTCAGTGAACTGGTGAGCCGATCAATCTGAAGACTCAGGCCATTCTTCATCTCAGGGAAATTTTCTTCAAAGACTGTTTGTTTTTTGCCTTTCCTTTATCTCTTCTTTTTCTTCCTTTGAATTTCTGTTGTTCTATAATGTATGGGCTCCCAGATCTACCTTTTAAGTTATATCTTTTCCCTCACAATTTTCATTCCGTTATACATTTTCTCTGAGCACTGGAAAGTTTCTCACATGTGAAAATTCATAAACGATTATTTCTTCTTCCAAGTCATCTATTGAGTTATTATTTAACTGATTTTATTATTTTTATTCAAGTGTTCATCAAATCCTCCATCATTTCTGTTTAACTAGGTATGATTTCTGTTTGTTTTTCTTCTCTTCAGTTGTTGGGGTTCCTTATATAAATTACTATTTTTATTTTTTGGTTGACCAAAGCTGACTAAGTTGTATTAACCATGTTTCTAGTTTCTGTAAACTTGATGCTATAACGTATGCTTTATATGCATAGGTTAGACCATGCCTTGTTCTGCACAGCTCAATAGTATGTCTGAGTCACCCTGCCTTGGCCTCCTGCCTCTCTCATTGTCCAACCTCTTCCTCTGGATGAATGCTCCTCCAAAGGGTGCATTTTTCAAATATAAATGAGCCAATCCGGAGCCCACACTCTCAACCAACTCCTCTCACACTCTGAGCTACTATCCACCTGCCCTAATAATCCCACAGCCGGGTGACAGACAACTAGGCCCAACCCCTTTGCCCCAGAAGCTGCTGAAATAATTCAAACCAGTGAATCTTAAGATTATTCTCCCCATATCACCTGTACCTCCCCATGGGAAATACAGTAAAGGCTTTTGCACACAGTTTCTCTTTCTGTCTCTGCTTCATGATTAACTCTAATGCTTTCCCATGGATCCCCTGTGGCATGATATGCCCTTCCTTTGAGAACTGTGAGTAATAAATTGTCTTTAATGACAACCATCTCCTGATAGGTTGACCTTACTATACAGCAAATTTGCTATTAATGCACTATACGAGTGCATTAATTGAACAATGCGAGTTTGGAGGTGCTGGTCCCCTGCACTGTCAAAAATCTGTTTATAACTTTTGACTCCCTCAAAACATAACTACTAATGGCCTACTATTGACCAGAAGCCTTACTGATAATATGAACCATTGATTAACACACAAGCATACTAGTTTCTACATATATTTTGTGTATTCTTGACATACCCAAATTTTTCCTATTTTTTCAATATGTCTAGGCTATGCAGGTCATCCGTGAGTTTTTTTAAATTGTTGCAAATCTCCAAAATATTTTCTTATATATTTATTGAAAAAAAATCTGCATATACATGGACCTGCGCAGTTCAAACCTGTGTTGTTCAAGATTCAATTGTACTTTAAATACAGGTTTACAAATCGTAGTTTGCCACATATGCTGGCAATCTAATATGTCTGTGTTGTTCATGGCATTAGTCTGTTGTTGGTCTCCTGCCAAGGAATCAGTTTCTGTCCCAGCCTCAGAGGAAAGCAATTGTCAACATACATCCATTTAGTCCTCAATCAATTCTTGTGGTCTGGTGTATGACTCTTGTGGCCCTTATACAGGGTCACAGTCACAGTCACTTTGTCTCACTAGGCATCTATCTGTAGCTCTTCATGTTTCAGCCTGTCTCCAGGATCTACTACTCTCAGAATTACCTCCTTGGTTTTAGCAGTTTATTCTATGTCCCGGCCGCTATTCAGGGAACTGCATCTGGACCTTTCCATGTGCTATCCCAGAGACCCTGAGGATTCTAGTAAACCCTTGACTTTGTTGTGGGAGTTATTGCATTTAAAACACTATGTAAGTGTTAGCATTGCTGTAATTCTATGATGTAGTCACAATTTCCTAGGAAAACACAAGGAATTAACAAAGAGAACACTTTTTTGTTGCCTGGCATTTTTTCACTTTAACAGGACTATAAACATCTGAGCAGACTTAAGAAAAGAAAAAAAACAGGAGAACAAGTTTCTACTATCATAATCTTGAAATTTGAGAGAATTTGAAGGTCCATATCTGTGGATGACTTAGAGATACAAACCTATATCTCAAATTATTTCTTCCTGTTCTTACAAATTAGATGGATTTGTTTTAATAGGAAAACTTACCATTTTTAAATGAGCAAAGGACATACATGAATACACAGTACAGAGAAAAATAAAAAGAAAAGGATGTAAACAAGGAATGAAATAATGTTGATCCTTAACTAAGGTTTCAGGACTGTGGGAACCCAGGCAGCTCTTGGGAGCTTGGTGGATTATATAGATAACATGTGCTTAGAAAATTTAAAATAGACATGTATGAAGAAGAGAATAAGCAAAATCAGTTATCCTACTATGTAAAATAACTATTGTTAGCATTTTAATCAATTACCCTCTCACTTTTTTCTATTATTTGTTTCAAACATTTTATATGGCCATGTATACAAAGTCTTTTCTAATAATATTTTGTTCTTAATATGGCACCATGAACATATATCATGCCACTAAATATTATTTGAAAGTGAATTTCTAGGTATATTGTTTCTTTGTATGCATTTAACAAACATATTTAGCCATTTTCCTATTGATACGTACTTATTGTGCTCAAATTTTCACAAGCTAAAATAACCTTAAGATTGATGTCTTTGCATTTTTTAACTTTACTTTTCAAGTTTTGTTTGCAAGTAAGAGAAACCAACTTGCACTAGCCTAAGGCAAAAAGGGGAAAGAAAGTGGTGACTTTATTGAAAGTTTGAAGGGTATCTAACATTCACAAAATTAGAGTTAACATAATAGCTTTCATTTTTTAGCTTGTCAAATTGAAACTGCTACTTTTAAAAAATTATAATATTCAATGTTGGCAAGAGTGTGATGAAAGAGACAACCTCAGTCAGTCTTGAGGTGGGGAAGAGATGATAAAAGAACAAATTTTCTGAAGAGAAAATGGCAATATTTTCAAGAGCCTTCAAAAATAATATTCCTGGACCAAGTAATTTTATGCACTTATGTAAAGAAGTTTTATGCTTTTCATATACTTGACATCCTAGTCAATATAATTTAATCTACTGACCATTAAAAAGAAAATCAGGCAATATATTTTCTCTTTGATAACTTAAAATTAAAATCTTTTACATAACAAATTACAAATTTTTAATTTTTTAAAGAGTTTTATTTTTTGAGCTGCAGGTAACTACAGGGCAGGGCCAGGGAGCAAGAAAGCCCAGATTCCTGTTACATGACTTTTGACAAGTCACTTAAAAATTAATATCATACTTTTTACCTGCAAGATAAATATATCTGCCTTATTTACTTTCTTAAGTTGTTGAAGGTGTCAGATAAGATAGTTCATGGAATGGTTTTGGAATTAATGATCTCTTGTAAAATTTAAAATTAAAACATTTTGATAAAAATTAAAATGTTTCATTGGGTAGGAAATTATGTAGCTTTATTGATTTTGAGGGAAGTTTTAACGATATATTTTAGGATAGTAAATACTACTTTTATTGTGAAATGACAGAAAAAAATGTCATGTGAGGACTAACGAGAAAAGAGTTCAGGGAGTTAATCAAAAGTGACAATAAAAATATGGTTCTTAGTTACTCTGCTCATCAGAAACTGTGATGAAAAGTCAATAAGTGTAGAAGAAAACAAAAATGTTGGAGGAATTTTTCTTCATATACCAGAAGATGTTTTGTGTCCTGTGTATATTTTCAGAGCATTTTGTTTTACTTCAAGTAGAATCTCTAATGACTTATAAAGCTTTACTTTGCTTAAGAATAAATTAAGAGAAAATACTTTTTTAGTATTTTTAAATATTTTAATGAAGGAAAAATATGTATGTTATTTACCTATTCTGTTAACTGTAGCATGTTTTAATTTTAAGCAATATTTCCTCTCCTACCCTATTTCCATCAATTGCATTTTTAAATTGTAAATTAATTGGATATTTTTTATCCACTTAATCCTCATCCTCATCCTCTTTACTGTTTTGCAACATTGGGCATCTTGATAATTATCTGCTTGAACTTTTCTCCTTCTTTGGATTCTGTTTCCTCCTGAGATTCCTTTTGTTCCATGCTGGCTATTTTTTACACAGGTCTTCAAAATCAAGGTGCCACTTGATCGTGTCATCATCCTTCTGCATATTTGCCCTGGTTGATCTCATATACTGTCATTGATTACTTTCACATAAGATGACCCAGAAATATATACCCTCCCATATTCTTCTAGTCCTACATTTCTCCCTGCCTTCGTTATATATCTCTCTGTGTATTCTGAGAGAAACTGTATCTCTTAAACTCAACGTGCCTCAAATGGAACTCTTTACCAATTTAGTACCCTTTCCCAGCTTTCTCTTTTTCCTCTTGTTGATAATGGTACCACACAACCATCCCTATTCAAAAGCTTGGCATTATCTCTGATTCTTTTCAACTGCTCATACCACACCCCACCAGACCCTAACACTATTCACCTCTTAAAATGTCTCAAAACCCATCTCCAACTGCAGGTCACTGTATTGATTTGGGACCCAGTCCTCTCTCATCTCATAGAAACAAAGAACTTCTTAAGTGATTTTTGAGATTTGGTATTTTGTCTCTTTTATAGTCTCCATCCACACTGTCATGAGAGTTATTTTTCTGAAACATGGTGTTAATTCTGTAATTTTCTTACTTTAAAAACTTGCACTGGTTTTTACCCCGATGGACTATTAGATCCTACATAAGGCTCCTCATACAGGTGTCCCTTTCCACCTTTATCTACTTTCATTCTCCCCATATATATGTATGTATAGCAACAATCTATATGTAGAGCAACACTCTTCGACTCCTTCCCTAAACTTGCCTGGTGCCTTATACAGTCTTCCTCTGCCTGTGATCTATCTATGCCTATTCTCTACCTACACAATGCAGACCTACTCATCAAGGCCTAGTGCAAGTATCATTTTCTTGGTGATTTTCCTGAACAGTCAGATCCTTTCTCAATTCTGTATATAACAGTTTTAAAATAATATTAGTACAACTGTTATCCTGTTGATTCTCCATAATTTGTTCATATGTCTTTTTCTTGTTCCTCTAGCACATTAGATTTTTGAAAAAATCAGAACACTATCTTTTTTCCATCTTCTTTTTCCATCTCCCCTCTCTCTTCTTCTACTATTGCTTATTAATGTGTGTTCAGTAAATTCTGGTTTAATGTGAATAAATGAGGAAAGAGAAAAAAAGGTATTATAAATTGCAAAAAGGCTGCCCAATTTGTGGGTAAATATATTTGCAATATAATCTATAATTATTCCTTGCAAAGAAAATATCTATGAATTTTGCCCAATTTCTTTCCTTTCCTGTTCTTATTTGATAGAATTTTATTTCTTTTTTCAGTGTGTGGAAATTTTTATCAAAATTATAACATTAAAAGAAAAAAATAAATGTATCAATACATTGAGATTATTATATATTTGGGTATAGTTTTCAATCAATTCAAATAATTTAGGCAATTCAATTATTTCAATACCCAGAATTAAATACCCAGTGAAAAAGATTTCATTATACTGATGAAAATCATTCAAATGTAAACTAGGGGAGGCATTGTTTTAAATGATTCAGGATGTATTCTATTTATTTGCAAAAGATTTTTCTTTTGCTTCACATTTTTAATCAAATATATGATTCATGATTTTTGTTGAAAGAGAAAAAAATTCTCCTGTATAGTCTACAATGAACTCCTGGGTATACTCTAGTCTTGATGACATGCTAATTGTATTCTAAAAATGTATCCAGAATTAAGAACTTTGCTTCTAAAGATCAAACAACATCTTTAAGAGTGGTTTGTTATTTTTTTTTTACAGTATTGTTTAAAATCATCCTTGTATATTTCTGAATTAGCCCATATTATTCTTGCTGACTTTTTGTCAGCAAGATTTTTCCTGGTAGTTTTAATTTGCACTATTCAGCACACACCACCTTCATGACCTTTGCTCTCCCACTCTAGCATAAAAGTTCAACAAATGCAAAATCTAAGATTAGACAGGCAGCTGGTAGATAATTATTTGCAGTTATAAAAGTTTCTTAATTACAAACCTACTTTTAGGCACTCACAGTGTTGAATAATGAGAATTTGACACCAAATGAACTAAGTTCAAGAATCAAGTCTGCCACAAATTAGTGTTGTTTTAATCTTTCTAAACCTTAACTTCTTCATCTACCAAATAGACATTTCACAGAGTTTAATTAAATATGATGGTGCCTTCAATGGTGAAGCACTACATAATTTGGCTTATTTTTATTTTTATTGTTTCCATTATAATAGTAATAGGAAGTCGCAGATTGTCATTCCTAATAAAATCATTGTGTATGTTTATTGTTCTCTTAATAAATAACTTTTTTTAAAAAAAGGAATATGGAATAAATGGACTTAAAGACATGAAGTCCAAATCTTATAGCAAGTTCCATTGAAAAGTGAATCAACAGGAAAAACAACAAAAAATGAGCTTCTGTAGCATTTCATATATTTCAACACATATTTAACAAACATTTATCGAAGACATATCTGTGTGTGTAAAATATTCTGAACTGAGTGCTTTAAAGAACATAAGGTTTACTGGAACAGTAAACCTGTTCTTATCGTCTGGAAATGTGCAATTTGATAAATAGTTCATCATTCTTTGATTGCTTGAATCATGAATTCAACAGTTACCTTTTCTGAACCATTATTTATCTATCATGCAATTGACTGAGACTCAAGTTCAAATGACCACAGTCTAAAAATGTGCTTTTCACTATAGTAAGGCAATTATAAAATAATAACCATAGAGCTTCAAGTAGTAAGATAAAATGCAATTGGTACCTCTCTGGTAAATATATAATAGACAAGTTCTTTGAGGCACTTAGCAACATCTCTTTTACATTTTTTTAAAAATGTAAGGCAAAAAGAATTATGTACATGTTTTAGAAACATGTTTCTGTTGGGATTTGAGGCTAATAAAACCCACACTTTATCTTTGCACAATTGTAAAACAGTTGAATTGTAAGGCATAAAAGTCATATAGATGAAAATCAGCATGCTAGCTTTATTTTTCAAAAGTTGGCAAAATGTGGTTTAAATCTGCAGTCAATTAGATTTCCTAACTAAAGTATCCGCCCAAAATTGGAGGCCTCTCTTCCATTTGCAAATCCTCCAGGGGTAAATCCTGTCACTGTAAACCTACCACAATGGAAAAGTAGACACTGGAGCATCCTGAGGACAGTTCTCAGAAGGGGAGAAACCTAGAAGGAATGGGATCAGGTTAGCTTTGGTCCTTCTAAATTTGCTAGTTAATGGAGTCATTCCTTCCTTCAAAATGAAAGAAAATGTCTCTATCTTCCAAAAAAAAAAAAAAAAAAAAAACTGGAGGGGGAGGAGAGAAATAATCCCTCCTAATATTACCTCAAAGGATATCTGTTCATACTACTCATGCTCTTGAGGGTAATGCATTAGGGATTTTGTTTGAGAAAGGTGGATGTATTTTAACAACCCTTATCTTTTCTTTTGGGATTTAGAGTGCTGCCACATGACCTATGTTGATGGGTTTGGCTCCATTAATAGGACACTTGGTTGAAGACATGCATAATCGTTCCTCTACTAACCTGAGTCCTATTACTCTTTAGAGTTCAGCGCCTAACATAGCATCTGGTACTCAGCTATGTTTGTTGAATGAATGAATGACATGACATGAATAAATGAGGAGGCATGGTTTTAACACTGATTTTGTTACTAACCTAAGTCTTTTGATATTATATCACACTTCTTGCAGACAAGAATGCCAGAGTTTTTTCTGCACATTTGAGAAAACAAAACAGAGAATTCAGACAGATATTTATCAACTGAGTACTAGCCTTCAAGATTTATTACAATATAATTAGAAACAGTACTTAACCAGCTATGATTGTTAGTCGATAAGAATTGAAATTTTGTTTTCCTATTTTTACTGAATTCATTATGATTTAGCAATTGATACTTTAGAAGTTCCCTAATGTCTTCTAAAATAAATATTATTTAGACTTTATTGAACAATGACTTTCTTCACTGGGAGATAAATACATTTAAATCAATAATTATAAAATTTAAAAAATTTTTCTGATTTCCACTGTAGAAATAACTTGTTGGTTACCTGCAGAGACCCATGGAAACTTGTTTTCATTACTTTGGCTGTTTTAGACAAGAACTGTGTAGAATCTAAGATTTTTACCTTACCTTACAAGCTGCCAAGTTAGCCTGCCACAGTTCTTAGGATGCTAGAAGAAGACCCAGGATTCCTAGGTTAGAGACAAAGGACTTTATAACTCATGGCCAGCAAGTAGCATAAACCTATTTGTATCAGTTCTTCTTGCTCCCAAGTCTCCCACAGGGCTGAGGCAAATGTTTGCATAAGAAATGGGTTGTGTTACAGAGGAAGAATCCTGAGCTCTGGGAACCTGGATTTTTATAATGGGCAGTACACACACTTGTCCTTTGCTCTGGAGGAGATGTTACCTCTATGCTCTAAAGCTATCAGCACACGTATGCTTTACTCCAGAGGGAGATATTATGTCTGTCTTTCAAGGATGTTTGCTGCACTAGCATGGATGAGAAGGTAATCTGGAACAAATGGCTGTCAATGCCTCTCTAAGATGCAGAGAAATGTGAGAGACTCCGAGAATTGTCTCCTAATTTTTTTGTTGTTGCTGTTGATTTAAGGCAGAGTACAAAAGTTTAGTGCCTCTAATATTTATTGAGAACCTAGTCCATAAAACTTAGTGTTGGACTGTTAGACACTGTATGACACACAGTGATGAGAAAGCCATGACTTATGTCCTTAAGGAGTTAAGGCATGTATACACACATATATACTATAAAGCACATTAAATGTCACATAACACTTAGGAAGTTGAGTTTGATATCAGAGATGCTAGAATCGCTATAGCACAGTAATTGAGAGAAGGGGATGAACTGTTTTGAGTTTAAATCCCAGCCTTACTGATTACCACTTTGCATGGAGTACTTACACTCCCTGTTTTTTAGTTTCCTCATTGTTGAAATTTATATGAGTACCTACCTCATAGGGCAATTGGGACGATTAAATGACTTACTATGGGAAAGAGCCTAGAACAGTTTCTAATACCTATCTGTTCAATAAAAGTTAGTTTTATGAAATCATTGTGACCTTAAGAATAGTTGCTTAATTTCCTCTCTGAGTCACATCTTCCTCACTTAGAAAATGGGAGTAATATCTTATTGATTGACTGTGAGTTATAAGTTAAAAATGTATTGAATATACTTAGTAAAGACTTAAAAACTGTTATCTACTCTTATTAATAGAGGAGCATATACTATATTTAATTCAAGGGATAGGTTGAGTTTTTCTTTCTACCTTTTTAAATGTCTTTTACTGAGTCACAGCTGGTGAATAATGTAAGGGTTGGGGCAACACTATTCTAGAACTTGAGACCTGGTTCTATTCTTGATTTTGTTATTAATTCATTTATTCAAAACAAATGAATCGACAAAAGACAAATGTAACAGAGTCTCTTGCCTCTAAAAATCTCACAGTAGTCAACAAGCCATTTACATTCTTCTACATAGTCCAGAGGAAACAAATGTAATCAGGAAGTGGTTTTTGACCTGAGTAGTGGAAGAGGAGTTGGAAGTTGGGACAATGCAAATAAAGGCACAGAGACAAGAAAGAAAGAAAGAAAGAAAGAAAGAAAGAAAGAAAGAAAGAAAGAAAGAAAGAAAGAAAGAAAGAAAGAAAGAAAGAAAGAAAGAAAGAAAGAAAGAAAGAAAGAAAGAAGAGAGAAAGAAAGAAAGAAAGAAAGAAAGAAAGAAAGAAAGAAAGAAAGAAAGAAAGAAAGAAAGAAAGAAAGAAAGAAAGAAAGAAAGAAAGAAAGAAAGAAAGAAAGAGGTGGTATGTCTTGGGAGAACACTGACAAATTCAGTTTAGCCACCTTAGAATCTGAAGAGACAGGTTGGGTTGATCAGTGGAAGATAGACAAGAAAGGATTTAAATGCCAATTTCAGGGTTTAACCTTAATTCCTTAGGCCCTGTGAAGTTATTAATGAGGCTGCTGTAGCTGCTGAGCAAAGCTGGGGCAAGAGTAGAGCATTTAGTGAAAAATCATATTCTTGGCTTGTTAAACCTGGAGACACAACAGACCCAGCCTTTTTGTGTCATACTAACAAGTGTGAAGAAGTCCTCTGAACTTAATAAATAGTAGATGGAGCCATCCATCCATCACTCTAAGTCTGCAGTCCCCAGCCCCCTGGGTCATAGATGGCCACCGGTGAGTGGCCCGTTAGAAACTGAGCTGCCATCACCACCTTCCCTGCCTCCCCCGACGTCAGTGGAAAAATTGTCTTCTATGAAACTTGGGGGTGGGTGGCCCACAGCTTCATCTGTATTTACAGCCCTCTCCCGTGAAACTGGTCCGTGGTGCCAAAAAGGTTGAGGACCACTGCCTAAGTTACTTAATTAATCATTCTTAATTACTGTGAAGGATAAAAGTACCTGAATAAGGCCCTAAAATATAAATGCTAACCACTGACTTAAGGAAAAGACAAGTATTTGGGGTTAAACTCATACTCTAGCTTGGTGGTGGGCATAGAGTGTGACCAAGGGTTTGAAGGGAATTGCCTTGATGTTTATGGGAATGTTTTACCCCTCAGGCCATGAGGACCTGCAGTGATTCTGTTTAGCCATTTAATGTAAAAAATACTGCTCTGTGGGAGTTTATTTCTTAACACATGAGACATTTGTTCAAATGTTTACATGGCTTTACAGTATTTAGCAGAGGTAGGTATTGAATTGCCAACTGCGTGCATTTTATTGTAGTGCTGTTACATCAGTCCCCAAACTCTAGCAAAAAATATTCTCATTAACTGCTATTACCTTCATCAAACATATAACCTCTTGGCAGGGCTCTAGCTCCCTAGGCAAGCCCATCATCAGCCCCCACACTTCAAGCAAGTGCATAAGCACCAGCTGTCAACGGTGCTTTCAATCCAGCTGTCAAACCAGGTGTGGTAAGCGCTGCACTGTGCTCTGATGTTAATGATGGATTAATTAAGGCGGTGTGTGTATTCATGCAGCGGAATCTGGAAAGCAGTTTGTATACTGCTTTTGGCTGGGGTTCCACTGTAGTCCTCAGTGTATTCCTTGGGGGCCCCCTCTCAACTTGCCAACAGGTCTGTATACTCTGGTTCAAAAGCAAACAATGAGCTTATCTGAACTAAAAACAAAGAGCCCCATGACTAATTCACCAAAGCTTGTGATCTTGACAGAGAAAGCACAGCATTTGTTTGACAGATCCATGAAAAGAGGTGGAGGTGTTCTTTTCTCCTTACTTTTGCAGAGTAGACTAATCTGTGGATACATTGCATATGCTTCATAAACCAGTGGAATGTTATGTTATTCATGGCTCATAAGATAATAGGACTTTTCTATATTTGAATGTTTCCTAAAATATAGATATTTTTTTTGTATTTTAGCAGGATAACTCTTGGCAATATTATTGACCTTTTGAATTATTCCACTGTCCATATTAGTCACCTTTTTTATCATTGGTTATGCTCCTTCTTGCAAGGCAATCAGCATGTCTTTTGGCTACAGAATTTTAAGCCTGTCTTACTCATATGTACTGTCCTGTTGATGTATTTCTTAGAACTTGGGGATCTAATATTCAAATGCTTTGATTTCAGTGTATATTCCATTGTATTTTGGTTGCAAAGTGTAGGCTTTCATTTTTTTTTGATGGAATAATATCAATGTTAGCAATAACAATAATAATAACTACAATTCATTAAGCACCTATTATATACTGAACACTGAGTGTATTAAATACATACAAGCAAGTTAGCATTGATGAACATATTTTTTCACCCATTTCACAGAAGTTAAAAGTTTAGAGATATAAAATAATCTCCCCAGAGTTGTATAGCTCATAATGAAGAATGGAATATATTTGGAAGATATGGATGTTAGAGAATCATTAGGGATTTATCAGGGAGAAAAAAAGAGAAGTCATCAGGAAGCAAACCTAGGTTGTGAACGACACAGAGGCTTACAGGCACAATGCCTGTTAGGCCATAGTGAGAACCTGGTGCTCCTGCTGTACCCATATCTCGAGTAGAGGACCAGGTTGGGGTAGGACAGAGGAATCTTATGGTAAAGAGTTTGAGCTTGACTTTATTCTCTTTACAAAGAAGAACTGGTGAAAAGACATGATCAATTTAGTTTTTGGAAGATAATGGCCATAAGAGGGATGTATTGAGGTGAGAGTGCCAATGAAATCTACTCCATACCAGTTGCAGAAGGTAAACCACAAAATCTGCTCATTGCACTGCAGTCTGTTCTAGAAATCTGCTAGACTAGGACATTGTCAGATAACTAAATACAACAATACTTGCCTTTTCACAAAAAAAGATAACATCTGACTGACTAGTGCATGCCCGACCCTGTTTTAAGTTCACTATATATATTAACTCCTTTAGTCCTCACAACAAGTCCATGAAGTATAAAGAATGAAGTGGTGGGACCAGGTGATGAATCTAGAGAGGGTGGTTGCTAGATTTGCTATCTTGACAGCAGGACGTGGTTGTATATTAGGAAGATATTTTATTGCATTCTATTGTTTTTAGCTATTGGAGTTTACCACCCAGTAGCATTTATAATGCACCTTTTGATTTTAGGTATGTCATTATCAGTATAACAAGGTGTCATATTTTGTTTGGGAACTCTCTGAAGAGGTTTAGGGGAATTCCTGAGAGTATATTTGTTTGTAGAAGTTTAACATTTAGGGAATGACAATTAGATCACATTACATCTGGATATCAAGGAAATAGTTTATATACTACCTCACAAGTTCTCACCAGAAAAATAAATTCTCAGTGGCTTGAATGTGCACTACTGTCAAATGGATTTAAAACAGAGTGAAGGGACCCTAAGCAAAGGGTAATGATAGCAATAATAATGATAAATGGCAATGCATTGAGTTAGGACCAGTGTGCACAGTTGGCTGCTTTTATTTAAGATGTCTTGGTAATGTTAAAGCTGCAAAAAGCATTAATAAATGAGTATGTAGTGTTGTAATCTGAAATCTTTTTGCAGATATCTTGGTCTTTGGTACATGTAATTATATGTTGCTATTGTTATTAAATTAAATATTTAAAAAATCACATTAATTAGCCTGCAGGATATCTTAAGTATCATGAGTATCTCAAGAATCCTCATTGGTTGTTTGTTTATTGTTATGTAAACCAGGACCACTAAACTATCAAAGGAGGTTTTCAGGAGAAGAAAAAAGAGAAATCTGAATGGACTTTAGTTCCAGTTAATGCTTTTAATTTTTTGCAACATTATTAGCATAAGAATTTCCCAGATACTGTCATAAGTATTACAATCTATGCTAACCAGCTTGTGCATAGCTTAAGATAGTAATAAAAGACACATGAAAGTCCATTTAAAAACAAAACATATTTATTTTTTAAACAGAAGATTGACTGTAAACTAATACTAGTGTATATATGCAAATTGTCTTTGCTATGACTTCATAATTTGTAATGGTATTCAGCTTGACAATGTTTACACTTGTTAATGACTTCCTTTATGAGTGATAATTGATCCACTTCATTATCATATTAAATCCTTGATCATATGCCATTAGGTTTGATGTAATAAATGATCTGTGTGATTTTTAGTGTAATGAACTAATTAGACTAATTAAAATCAATATGTGTGCCAATATTATACTTTGAATCCAAATGCTCCTTCATACTGTGCTGGCTTAAAATCAGCAACTCAGTAAAAAGGATCTAATGCTGATTTATGAGCACTTGAGGAACATGAGGCAGAATAAATTGCTTGTGGTAGTAGAGACAGCATTAGTGAAGTATAAGATACTAAGTGCATTGTAAGGTCAGCAATAAGAGTGTACTTACACATGTAGTTATATGGCACCTTAAACCTCTTCTTAATATATCAGAACATCCTAGCAAAATTATTTGGCTTAAATACCAGATCTATTATTCTGCACTTCTTCATAAATAACATTACAAAAATTTAAGCATCCTAATTAAGTAGTCTACAACTCTAATGAAAATATGCATATTAATTTTGATATATGGCTTTTAATGATTGATTTATTTTCTGTAAGAATAAATAAAACATTCTAAAGCAGAGGTTAAATAAAAATCAATGTGTAATTCTACAACTTTAAATCATCCATTATTCATTCAGAAACCTGTAGAAATTATAAATGATAATTTTAGAGAACTGATAGATACGTTCTTCAAAACTAAATTCTTATGTCACTGCTTTGAAGAAGCCTTGCCTGATTTCCAAGACAATAACAGCTCTGTCACTTAAATGCTTACCAAAATGTTTCTCTTTTCTGTTATTTATCAAAATTTAAATTTTATGATGAATAGATTAATGGTGATTGAATTTCTGGATTGTAAACTCAACAAGGGCAGAGACCACCTGCCCTATAGGTCTAACACAGTGCCTCATACACAGAAAGCAAAATAAGTTTTTAAAACTTTTAAATATATATAACTTTATTTGCCACTTCTAAAGTTTAAGTAAATTTTAGACTATTTTAATGGAAGCTAAATATCATACCTTATAAGTCAAGTAGTGGCAAAAAAATTTAAAATAAGATAGCCATATTTTCTCTACAGAGCCTGGCACCTGTCTTCTGTGTTTATTTCCCTTCACAGCCAGTGGAAATTGTAGTCACAAAAGGGAGCTGAACTGGAATGTGGAACTTTGGACCTGTTCATTCTATGCCAGATCAAAGGTTACTCAGTTTTTCTCTCTTACTTGATATAAGGGTTTATAGCTATGTCAGCAAGTGGAAACAATATGTAATATCTTTGGATAATTTTTTAAAAGACTTTCCTGGCAGGTTTGTCTTACCTATGTCTTCTAATGATCTAAATACATTTAGGCATTTATTGTGAGAGTTTGATTTATCTTTGGGAGTAATCATTAGTGATTTGACTGTGAGGCAACATAAAAGGGACTCTCAAGGCATTTTTTTCTAGTCCAGTCAGAACCTTTTCTCTCCTATTTCTTTTTCATCACATGCCCCACAGTTTCAGCTCATCATTCATCCAAAAATATACACGTATTAATTGAGAATTTATGCAAGGCACTATACTAGGTTCTCTGATAGAGCATAGGTCTCCTGGTCCAAAGCCATTTCTCATATAGAAAGAAAGATAAGACATGTACATAAATAGTTCTAATCTAAAGTGATAAGTTATAAATCCTGGAGAGAGCCTCAAATAAATTGCAATAGAAATTTAAAGATCAGCCAATGACTTTTAGCAGCATGATTTGGGAAACCTTTGTAATGAAGCTGGCATTCAAACTGAACCTGGATGGCTCCAAAGAATTTTGTCTGGATGGGGTGGGAAGTGACCACTCTAGATAGAATAAAAGACATAATCACTCTTCCTATTCTTAAATAGGGTGAACTATTATAATCCAAACTAGCTAGATGGGTGGGGACAGCAGTCTAAATTAGCACAAACATGAATCATAGATTATCCCCTTTAATTGTTTTCAAATACTTGGAATAATTGTCCATTTTAAAAACAAAGTGATATCTAACTGAGATTCTAAGTAATTTTTTAAAGTGAAGTGTAAGTAATATGATAGGTTGTTAAGAACTTCTAACATATAATGAGAATCTTATGGAACACTGATTTTAAGCCATAGATTCTAATAATATTTTATTACACAAGAAAAGTGCAGTTGACTAGATTTTCTTGGCAGTGGAGAGCAGGGATAAATGGTATCGATAGATACATTAAAAGGACTGTGAGGAATACTCTCAAATCTTTGGCAAACCCCACTGTGTAGCATAGATAAGCGCAGACCTCCTCTCATTGCGTTTAATGTCAATACACTCTTTTGTCCTTCCCCCCATTTCCTGAAACAGAACCTAAAGGGCCCTTATTCCTCTTCTCAGCACAAGGTGAAAAAACTTGTCCTGCTAGTACCATTTAATGTTATGATACATGGCATCATCTCAGAGCACTGGCTACTCCAGAGTGAGCACTTAAAAAATGTCTATTATTACTGTGTTTATTCTCCTCATATGGAGACTCAGGAGACTTGAGGCCTCAGTTCTGACTTTGTTGGGCTTTGTGATTTTAAGCAAATAGCTCAAACTTTCATGGTCTCAGTATCCTGTTTAAAATAGGGGGTTTGAGTAAGTAATAAAGTTTTTTTTCCAGTGATGTCATATTATTCCACTAGTAATAATAGTATTTTAACTCTCCCAGAGATGTTTGAAGTTTTAAAAGCATCATTTTTTTTAAAAGGAATGCTCCTCTAATGGAATTAAGGCAGTGTGACAAAATGAAATAAAAGTATACAGGTATTGTGGGACAATAGTAGTTTTTTTTATAGGAGTCCCCATATAGGCAGACTAGCTCTGTTTAGAATCTTTCTTCTTAGAATGAGACATAATGTTTCTACTAAGTAACCCTCCCAAATTCCCTAAATTGCCTCTCTTCCTGTCCCTCTCTGTTAATCAATCTCTCTCTCTCTCTCTCTCTCTCTCTCTCTTTCTCTCTCCCCCCCTCCTGTTCCATCTCTTGAACGTTGAGGTCCTAGGATGGAGAGGAAAGAGAGAGGTATAAGCAAGACATTACGCTTAATCTGACAATACTTATCTCATTTTCCTAAAAATGCATGTCTTTCAATCTAAATGCATTTGTTCTGATAGCAAATCTATCATGTATTTGCACTACTAAGTCTGCAAGGGACAGAAGCTACATTATTTATGCTTAAATATTTAATGCCTGCACTGTGAATCATTTCACAAGTGTTCACTAAAAATTCCTGGTTCATTTCTCCAGATAATCTAGAGGTCTTTGACTTGTATTATGGTTGCTGAAAAAAATAGATGACAGGGTGTTTTGCTTCTTTGAGGCTAGTCTCTACCATTTGATTCCAATAAATGAAAGTAGGCATAATTGATAAAAAAGCAATAATGTTGTTATACTATGCTGACTTTCATGTCCATTCCACAGGCAGATGGTGTTAAATCAGGAAGAATACTGGCCTTGAGTTGCAATTTTGGGTTGGCCTCAGCTCTTCTACTTATTAACTTTGTGATCCAGAGCAACTCATTGAAAAGTGAAGGTAATAATATCTTCCTTGTTGAAGCATTATAAGGAATGTATGAAATACTACATGTGAACGCAATTGAGGAACTCATAAAAGTTCATAAATTCATAAAGGTTTATCATTAATTTTTATAATAAATACAACTAATACATTTCACCTGCATGTTTAAATGTATCATATAAACTACAAATTTTATATGTGTAGGACACAGAAAATGCAAACTGAAGATTGTAATCTGTGTACCAATGAACATAGAGAGTAAGAATAAGCTCTTGTTTGTAAAAGAGAGTTGAATGATGAAAAAGCAATTAAGACAGGAGTTTCAGAAAAAATATATTTAATCTTATTTCTGATTGATATTGAACAGTATGACTTGAGTTTGCTGTATGTTTGGAAATTAAAAAATGTTCAATACACAGTAATATCTAATGACATTTATGCCCCAAATAACTTTTGTGAATTATTATAAATCAAGAGCATGAGACAGAAAATTATCACATTGTAATTATACATTTTTTTATAAAATCAAATATATATGTACATGGATAGAATATAATTAACTTTATTTAAAATTCTAACAGACATAGTAAAATTATACAATTATATATATATAGACACACATATACTTTAATTTTGAATGGACAGGAGTTATTTTTACTTTTGTCCAAAAAAAAAAATTCAAATGGATATTTTCCATACCCATAATTCCCATTTAGCATTATTTTATTTTTTAGTATTAAAACTTCTGTGGCAGTTGAGAGACACCTTTAATATTATATCCCATGCATCTTTAATTTGTCATTTTAAGCCCAAAATGTGGTTGAAATTAAAATATTTTCCAGTTGAACACATACTCTGAATTTAGTAGCATCCTAATTTAAATATTATTTTCAAAGAGACATTTTACAAAAAGGCTCCTTCAAGCCACAAACATTTTGTTTAATGTATTATTGGTGCATTTTAGGGGCAGATTTATTTCTGATGAGCTTTTGTATTTATTTTAGTTCATAAATATCTTTCTTGTCCTCTTTTTGTATGCTGTGATATTTTGTGGATCTTCAAAACAAATTGATTTTCAAATATATGGAGTCATATAACTCCCAAGAGCCTTTCTTGATGGCCTTGTGTAGGACCTGACCCATTCCCTTGAGTCCATATTATACTTCATCTTATCTCATCTCTAACAAATATAAACAATATTTACACCTTTTAACTTGTCTGTGTCTTCATAATAGATTCTAAGTTTCTTGAGGGCAGGGCTGTCTCTTATTTACCTCATTACTGGTATCTAGAATTGTGCCTGGCATTTATTTGGTAGTTAGTTGCTCAAATACCATTTTTGAAATAAAATAATGAAATATGAAATGATATTTAAAAGAGTTTATTTATATTGCTTCTAGAAAAACATTACCAGCTGAGAAAAGAATTCTAACTTTCCAAACTTAAACCTATCTCTAACAAACACCAAATTCTTTATGTGTGTTGTTAACAAAATCTTTTCATATGTTGATTCTATATCTAAAATATATTCATTGGGCATGGTGGCTCAGCCTGTAATCCTAACACTCTGGGAGGCCAAGGCAGGCAGATTGTTTGAGCTCAGGAGTTCGAGACCAGCCTGAGCAAGAGCAAGACCCAGTCTCTACTAAAAAAATAGAAAAATTAGCCGGCCGCAGTGGTGTGTGCCTGTAGTCCCAGCTACTTGGGAGGTTGAGGCAGCAGGATTGCTTGAGCCCAGGAGTTTGAGGTTGCTGTGAGCTAGGTCGATGCCATTGCACTCCAGCTGGGGCAACAGAGTGAGACTCTGTCTCAAAAAAAAAAAAAAAAAAATTAATGCCACTTGATTCTTCATATGTAAAAAACACTAAATATGTATAACATATATTTCCCAGGGCTATTATAATAATTCAAGAAGAATCTCTGGAGAAAGTACTTTATAAACTGTAAAAGCTATAGAAATGTAGTAATTAGTGGATTAAATTAGTAGAAGTAGTAGCAGGGATAGTTGTTACTGTCATTATTAACGGTATTGTTTTGTTCCTAGTGAGATGTTCAATGCTCAAATGATCCAGCCTTGTTATCACCCCATGGACCATTTTATTTATTCTCAAGTTCGTCTCTGGAATGCTTACTCATCTCCTCGCTTATATTCATCTCTGTAGCTTAACCAAATTTGCATCACATCCCTTTATGGAATCCTGCAGCATTGACTTTATAGGTATTGGTCATTTGTTACTAATGTTTTTGACTCATAGAATCCACTTGCCCTTCTGATAGTAACAACCTAAATTTTATTTTAGTCTTGTTGGAGTCATTAATTAAGCTGTACTGCATATACCACGCTTGGGCATGTGAACCAAAGCAGTCCAATTGAACTTTAAATTCTTAGAAGAAATGATTTGAGCTGATTTATCTTAGTAACTTAGTGTCTCCATTGTTTCTGCTATTTCCTTCACTAAGCTATCCCTGTCCTTTCCAAGTCAGTCTTTCAGCTTAAAAAAAAAAAGATTACTGTGAACCATTTCATACCTTTCTGATAAATCTCCTCTTAGTAGTATAAGTTAATTTTGGTTATGCATGACAAACTCTAACTAATAAGTGATCCATATATCTGTATTATCTTTCTTTTTGACTAATTAGAATGCGTGGTTACTATGTATGTATTTTAAACTCTTTTTGAATACTTTTACATTGCAGGGTTTTTTTTGTATGTCCGTATACTTATGTGATAATGGAATGAATAATTTATCAATAAATGATGTCTGATTGAAGTAGAAGTAGCAGAAGCATAAACTTTACATTTTCTGGCCTATTTCCTGTGGCACCAAAGTTATAATATCCACCTGCATTCATCCTGTTAAGAAGAATAACTCAAAATTAGATAATCGAACAGAGATTACTTGCACATTTCTATACTTTCCATGTTTAATAACAATCAGATAACACAAAATTGTTTTTTAAAGTTAAAAATAAGCAAAAGAGGTTTATGGCCAAGTCCTCTTGTGTTTAAAAATAGTTTGCATTTCTAACTAATTAGATCACTAATTTTTTGTATGGCCATAAGATTAGTATAACATTCAGGTCAGAATTCTGAAGTTGATTTCTAACCAAAAAAATATTCAGTTGTGATTTTATTGTCTAATCAGACTTTAGTTTTTGATATTTTTCATGGATAATGCTCTGTTATCTCTTTTTGGTGACCATATATGTGTGTGTGTATAAAGGTAGAGGAAAACATAAGTTATCATGTCATAAATTATGTTCATAAATTATGAACAACAAAAGACACCACAAAAAATAACGACACCACACCCTAGGTATGATTTCTGAAAATAAAGTGAATTTTTTCCCTGAAGATTAGATAGGCAATATTTTGTGGCTTTTAAATGGCCTGATTTGGGAATATTGAAAGATTTTTACTTCTCTTTGAAAATATACATGAAAGTAAGCCACTCAACTTATGCAGAACTTAGTGAAAAAGTTCAGTGATTTTATTTGTCACTAATGTCGTTTTTATATTGTATTGAGTTATAGCCATATTGTGTTTGTTTGTGTTATGATTATTAGTATCATTATTTTAAATTTGTGTCTCTCTGCTTACAGACTTACCCTTGATTGGTACAGTATGACAACAGGTAATAGATACAATAGCACTAAAACAGTCATCATCACTGCTGGGATGAGAAACCCCTCCTCTCTGCTTTTTTTAACCTTCCTCAGCTGGAAAGTTTTGACATCTGCTGGTTTGGGACATGGCTGAGCAGCTGTCAGCAGTAGGGTAGCTGCTTTCAGCAGCAGTTGGCGGGATGGCAGGGTGCCAGCTTGTACCATCTGTGCGCCTGACATTTCATTCTAATTAACAGTAGGGTTAATTGTTCTGGCAGGCTCAAATGTAGTGTCTAACATTACCCAAGGGAAATATGTACAAGTGCAGGAGTGGCAGGGAGCTAGGGACAAGCATCGCTAACAAACCCATCGAGGGAGAGTGGTTAACAACTAGCGATGATTTTACTAGCTGGCCACTTGCAATAAGGCCGAGATATTTTTTATTCTGATGAATTATGCCAAGCCTGTAATGATGTAGAAGGAATCAAGCTTAGAAAGGCTGAGACTGCTGCCTTAGGGCAATTGTGAGGGAACAATTTGCATGTTATTACTGCATATTCATACCTAATTGTGTTAGGCTTTGCTAATAGAGCAGAATGACAGTATGAAAAATCGAGCAACTGCTTTAGAGGCAACAAAGCCAATGTTTTTTTCTTCCTACACTATGAGTGCTGAATGATCATTTAGACATTTAGTTGCTCAATGTGACAAGTCTACCATTTGTTAGCTTGACATATTATAATTTATAAAGCAGTATTCTAATT
This sequence comes from Microcebus murinus, assembly GCF_040939455.1. Classification (NCBI taxonomy): domain Eukaryota; kingdom Metazoa; phylum Chordata; class Mammalia; order Primates; family Cheirogaleidae; genus Microcebus; species Microcebus murinus. The sequence continues at coordinate 81,360,743 of NC_134110.1, read as the reverse complement.
TTACTTTTAGTTTATTCTTCTCATTTTATACAATATTCATGATAGCAATTTGAATGGGGATATTCATAGCTATTGTGAGTGGTTCTGATTCAAATAAAACTATATTTTGTATGAAGTATTACCATTGTTTTATGATGTATTAATTTTAATGTTTAAATAGCTTTTTCATATGTTAATATAACATAAACCAAGAGTTGATGAGAAATCCTTATTATAGTGGTACTCATTCACATTGCTATAGTTAATGTCTCATCATTTCCATTATATAAAGACTTATTTTTAGTGTGGCTTGGACAAAGAAATTGTCAGGTAGTACAGAGCCAAAAGTCTACTGTTTTAGAAAAGTAACTATATACAGATTCACTGAACTTAGTATCTGATTCTATCTCCTAAGTAGATAATATTCTTAAGAAATTTTAAGCACAGTAGTACATTTTTTTATGTTATTCCACAATGCCTTTTGAAATCTTTTTATGGAAGCTCAGAGAAGACAAAAATTAGAAAATGTTGCTTTAAAAGTCTACATTTTAAAACTGGCAATACGTATCTTCCTTCTCATTTTATTTAATTTCCATCTTTAAGGCCATCATTGTATCTTCAAGTTGCCCCAGTTTGGTATTCGAGCATCCATTCATTTAAAATTATGAGCCAGCTCACATTTTATATTGCTTTCTCTAGGAGTTCAAAAAAGTTTTAGATTAAATGAATGAATTGGAAAAAGAGTTTCAGTAGCTTTTCTGGTTAAATTATAGTACAATGAAAGTTCTGCATTTATTTCTTGTAACTGCTAATTTTTACAGTGTCTAAGATATTTAGTTAATAATTTATTCTAAACTTTTATTATACATAATGTTCAAAGTAAGTTAAAACTTTGCCCCATGTTAGATTGCTTTATAATTTTTAGCTTTAAACACAACTATTTTCCAAAATAAAATGTGGTTGGGTAAATAATATATAGTATAAAATTTTTCGTAACTTGAGTTTAAATTTCAAACCATGGAATTACATAATTACTATATATTTGCAGCTTAATTATGTAGTAAAATATTAAAGGACTGTAATTCAAATACCATATGATATGGCTCAGTTAATTTATGAGACTCTATAATGTTGGCTATTCGTTGGTAATTTCATGACTTTGCACGTAGAAGTTTTGTTCCCCACATAAGATATGTTCTATATTTGTACATTTCTTAATTAAAGGGCAAATAGAGACTTTTGTTATGCATGAGTTATCTCTGACAATAATATACTTTGTTACATTCAGTGTGTTTGTATGTTTTTGTCAAAGTTATATGTATATATATGCATATTTTTTTTTAAGGGTAAGGGTTAATACATTATTTTGTAAACTCATTCTACTATGTCATCTATGTTTAAGCAATTATAGGATATTTAAGTTGAAATCCAAGCATAATAATTTTCATAAATATATAAGTGTTATTCCCAATGACATCAGGTTACATTAGACTGATTTTTCCTAATATTAGCTTTTGAAGGACAATAAGCAAATTATTACAAGACAAAACAAAATACCAAAAAAACCCCACAAAACTGAGAGTTCTGAGTTTGACCTGTTATACATTGGTTCTAGACTGTAGCAGAGTGTGTTTCATGACCATAAAAATAGAAGTAACCTTATAATATTTTTAAGCATACTCCTGCACCATTCTTTTATAGGGACTGAGTACTCATTATCTTCTAAACTTTATCATTCTACCTTTGAACATTCTTGATTATAAATGAGTGAGATATTTAATGTGCATGTGTTTAAAAAGAAGCAAAAGAAAGATACTTGAGTCAGAATTATATTTCATTCCATAAACTAATAAACTACAAACATAACCTATATAGTTACATTTTTAAAGGAAATCAACAATATAAACATAGCTAATAACTTTTGGTGAATATTATTTGTGAAGTAAAGTTCTTTGCTGTAAGTATCTTTCTCTCTATTTTAGAACTAAAGCTGCCAGGTGAAAACACATGGGGCCATTAAATTAAAAAAAGAAAATTGCTTTTAGTCTGAAACCAATAAATGTACTTTTGATTTTTGAACCAGAATCTTGATCTGGTCCTCAAGTGTACTTCATCATCACATTTATCATTATTATCAATTTCCAGAAATTTTTATCACTTGCTTTCCTTCCTATTTTCACCTGGTGGCTACTCTACAACCAAAGGCTCAATGAATGTTTTCCTCATTTCTCATCTCTTTAGGAAATTACAGTGAAATAAAAACATTGACTAAATGATTATTATGGTCTAGAACTGGTTCTAAAATTTTGCACACGTTACCTCCTTTAACCCTTACAATGATTCAATAAAGTAGATGTCTTTACTTTCCCCATTTTTCAGAGGAGGAAACTGAGGTTTGGAGAGCAATAGTGACTTGCCCATGATTGTGCAGCTAGTTATTAATAACCAGAAGCCAGAAGTACATCTGGAGCAGATTATTTTAATCACTGTAATAGACACACTTTCCAAACAGACAAGGAAGACACAGAAAGAAGAAAATATAAATACATAAGAAAAACTTTAAGAGTAAACATTTTAGTTTACCTAAAATGTTAAAAACATGTTTGTAGAGATAGAGTCTTGGAATCATTTCTTCAGAAACTGAGATAGGATTAAAAACCAAAGCTTTGTGCTTTACATAACATGCCCAAGATTTGTGAATGTACAAAAGAGATTACTGGGTGTTCTTTCAGAGAAGGCCTAGGCATTGTCTAATGGAACGTCTAGGATTATTTGATTGTAAAGGACTGTGCACATTTGATTAACTTTTTATTGACTAAGCTATTTTACAACTCAGTGGGGGTAGAAGTTAGTCTGTAGAAAACTAATAGCAATGCAGATGATTTTTGTCCACAGCAAGGCAAACAAATTTTGTCCAGTAGAGAAACAATTGATTTTCACCCCATAAAAATATAACCCCCAATACTACATTTTATTGTCTAACATTAAAGTATAATATTTTAAAAAAACTTATATTAACTAGCTTGCATATATTGGCAAACTCATTTCGGTATTCTTGACTGCCAATAGACATCCTTGCTTTTCAAATTCTTTTTTTTAACCAATCTTAACATCTTTATTAGATGCCTCATTAATTAATAGGTAGAATAAATTATTTGGCATGTGTTCTTTTTTTTTACATGTGAGTTATGCTTATAACTTTTTGAAAATTTTACTTTGCTAAGCATTATGATGTTAAACAAAAAGAAAGAAAAAAATGCAGAAAGCTAGGTGACTAAATTTTATTGAGTACCTGCTATGAATCCAGGATTGGCTAAGCCCTTTCATACATTAGCTATTTTAATCCTCAGCGCAACTCTAAATAATACCTATTAATGTCCCCATTGACAAATGATGAGAAAAAAACTGAGAATGATTAAATAATAGCTCCAATGACTTGGGCTCCAAATAGTGAGGCAATCAGGGTTTGAATCTAGGTCTGTCTGACTCTACAACTCTTAATTCTTTTCTAGGATCAGGACACTATGATAAAAGACAAAATAAGAACCCAAAATCACTGATTAGTAAATGATGACTATCCAGCCTGGGGTAAAGATGCTCTTTTACAGTGAAAAGTAGGTAACTAACAAGATAGCTGATATGTTCACTGACAATGGCCACCAATAATGACGATACTGCTCTTTTAGAGGAAACACTTGAAAGTAACTGCATCTTCTGAGACCAAATTCCATTGTATCATCATTGTTTTTATTATTCTTCCATTTCCATAAAGAGTATCTTCTTTGACTTAGAGATTTTTCTGGCTATGTTTATTTAGATTAACTCCTGTAAAATCTACCTAAAAATCTGAAACAGTAGCCTCTTTTAGGCAAAAGTACTTGAAATTAAAAAAAAATTGAATTTAATTATGAAATAAATCATGATAGTTGCATAGCACAGTAGAAAGAGTGTGGGCTTATCTGTGACAGATCTGCATTGAAATTCTAGTTCTGACACCTACAACCTGTGCGAACATGGACATGTTATTTAAAACTTTGAATCTTAATCATTCTATTTGAAAAGTTGAAATGAGAAGCTCTATTTGGATTTGAGATAAACTGGGTAGCAAAGCACCCGGTGGTATGACAAATATACAGAAGTCATTTAATAAAAGGCAGTTGGAAGTAACATCTGGCCAGTAAAGGTATCATTGTATGATACCAGTAAAGGTATCATTGTATGATTTTTTACTTTTCCTTTTTGTAAAATTTCAATGGTTTTGCAAAAATGTCTTTGGACAAAGACATATATAATTATCCTTATTCAAATATTAGCAATACATTTTTGTTTTCTTTGGGAAAGAACACTTAACCCAAATTTCTAGTTTCTGTATATGGAAATATTAGCCTATATAATTCTAAAAAGAGACATTTGTATTTATTTAAAATTACAAATCATACCATATGATTCTTAGTTCTCAAATATTTTCTGAATTTTAGCAATTTTTATCTGCCAAGCTGATTTAACTGGTAGTATCTAATGCTAACTGAATTTGCTTCATAGTGTAAGTATTTTAGTTCTGAGAAAGAGAAATTCTCCTGAGAATTTATAATCACTTTTCTGCAATTATTAGTTATGTTTATAAAATGATATTTTCAGTAGGTAATGAATATACATACAGGTGAGTCTTATGTGAGTATTTCATTTAGTTATTTTCATTTTTAACATAATTAGATGAACAAATAGTATTCCATTGTATATATATGCCACATTTTCTTTATCTATTCATCCATAATGGACACTTAGGTTTATTCCATATCTTTGCTATTGTGGGTAGTGCTTCAATAATCACAAGGGTGCATGTATCCCTTTCATATACTGATTTCCTTTCCTTTGGCTAAATATTCAGTAATGGGATTTCTGGATTGTATGGTAATTCTATTTTTAGTAGTTTTTTGAGAAATCTCCATAATGTTTTCCATAGTGGCTGTACTAATTTAGATAGAAGAAATAAGTTCTAATGTTTGATAGTAGAGTAAGGTGATTATAGTTATTTTATTTTATTTTATTTTATTTTATTTTATTTTATTTTATTTTAAGATGGATTCTCATTCTGTTGCCCAGGCTAGAGTGCTGTGGCATCAGCCTAGCTCACAGCAACCTCACTCTCCTGGGCTTGAGCAATCCTTCTGCCTCAGCTTCCCAAGTAGCTGGGACTACAGGCATGTGCCACCATGCCCAGCTTATATTTTCCATATAGTTTTAGTTGGAAAATTAATTTCTTTCTTTTTTTTTAGTAGGGGTGGGGTCTCACTCTTGCTCAGGCTGGTTTTGAAATCCTGACCTTGAGCAATCCTCCTGCCTCAGCCTCCCAGAGTGCTAGGATTACAGGCATGAGCCACCGCACCTGGCCTGTTTATAGTTAACAATGATGTATTGTATATTTCCAAATAGCTAGAAGAGAGGACTTAAAACTTTCCCAACACATAGGAATGATACATACTCAAGATGATGGATACTCTAAATGCCTGGACTTAATCATTGGACAGTCTATGCACATAACAAAGTATCACATGAACTTTATAAGTATGTACAAATGTTACGTATCAACTAAAAAATGAAAAAAAGAAAAAAAAGATTTTTTTTTCTAGCTTACTTTGAGCTTTTAAAAGATTTTACTACATAATGTCTTTCTAAAAAACAGAAAATTCTTGGTATTGAGTAGTTCATTAATTCATAGTTGGTATATGGAAAGGCAAATTTAAGCATATGTAGTGATATGGTTTGAATGTTTGTCCCCCACAAAACTCGTGTTGAATTTGTTGCCCTTGTGGCTATGTTGGGAGGTGGGACCTTTGGGAGATAATTAGGCTATGAGGGCTTTGTCCTTATGGATGAAATTCATGCTGTAATACAGGGCGAGTTTGGCCCCTTTTTGCCTCGTTGCCCTCCTGCCCAATGTAACAAGAAGGCCCCTGCCAGATGCCAGAACCTTTATCTTGGATTTGCCAGCCTCCAGAACTGTGAGAAAACACATTGCTATTCACTACAAATTAGCCAGTCTCAGGGAGTCTGTTAAAGCAGCACAACGTGGACTAAGACTTGTGGATTGTACCTATGGAGTGGAAAGAAGTAGGGAAATGCATTTCACAAGACACAACACAATCAAACTGCAATTTGTTAATTTTAGCATTCGGCAAACACACAAAGAGAATTGTCACAGTAAGTTTTGTCAGTACCAATTAAATGTTATTTCACAAGGATGTTTCTCTCAATGCCAAAAATAGGAATAAATCCAGTTAAACTATGTGTCAAGTCATTTATTTGGCAGGTACTAATATCATTGGGTAAGTTTTTCATGGTATAGTATAAATAACAATGTATTTGTTGTGATAGTTTTCAATCTAATGTAAACCCCAGTCCTCTAAGCCTAATAACCCGAAGGAACAGTAAAGAGATAGACATAATAGCAAAATTAATCTTTTCTGAGCCTCAACTGACTAAACCACTGAGACTTCAGGACTTCCAAGTCTCTTTTTCCAATAGCAGATTTCCAGGAGATTCAAAACCTCCTCGGTAGATGTTAAAATTATCTTTACCTTGCTCCTTGCCTTGTAATCTGGTCACTCCAATCTGCAGTTCCTGCTGTCCCTCTGTCACTTACACTGTGGTGTCCAGACTTAATGTTACCCTGAGATTTGACCTTGTTGTCACCGTCTGGTTACTCACTTTGAGTTCAAAGGTTCCTCCTGCAATTCCCTTTTCCTGCCCTTGGCTTTGTCTTTCTCCTTGTTTACCTTTCTCTTCATCTCTCCCATTATCCTTTTCCATCTCCTTCTTCTCCCTCTCCCCCTTCCTCTTCCTTCTCTGTTTCCTCCTTCTTCCTTCTTTATCCTTGCCCTCCCCCTTCTTCTTCCCCTCCTGCTCCTATCTTCCTCTTCTTCCTTTCTTCTCTCCCTCACTGCTCCCTCTTTACCCATCCTATTCCTCCTTCTTTTTTCTCTTCCTTCTTCCCTTCCTCCCCTTTCTCTTAAGCTTTCTCCTCTTTTTCATTCTTCTTTTTGAAAACTGGTCTTCTGTGAGGGAAGGAGACAGGGCACAATTAGGAAGTCATAGCAACTGTAAAAATAAAGCTACTGAGGAAGAAAATAATTTCATATTTTTGAAGTGTAAATATGGTAGCCTAAGTGTTTATAACACAGTTGCCTCCTGTAAGAGTCCAGTGGACAAAACTGACATACTCACATAACCTGCAGAACTTTCTCATGAGAGCAGCTGGATAAGAAGGTTAATGTACATAGAATAAGTTAACTTAGATCAGAACCTGCTCAAGAGTTTGTTCCCATGGGCTCAAGTGTTTGAAGCTCAAAACTAGGAATAAGTCAGGTCTAAGTTTGGTCTTGTTTGAGGTGATGATGAGGATGATGCTGAGGTTGATGGTGGCATTTGAAATCCCTCAGGCACTGACTATGTTAACGGTAAGGCCAGGCCCCAAGGCTCCACTAGTCTTTATGTTGATAATCTTTAGACTTTCTGGTTTTCTGAAGCACATTAACTTTATATCCTCAGAAAGGACTGATGAGAACAATATTCTATAAATTCTTGTATTGAATAACATATTGTCTGAGGTTTTTCTGATTAAGAGTTTGGCCTAGGTATAAAATTTGTAAGTCCTATTTTATTTTATTTTTTTCGGCATTTAGAATATGTTATTCCATTGGCTTTTAGCTTGAAGTGTTGCTTTTGTAAAGTATAAAAACTGATTTTGTTTCCCTTTAAGGGACTTGTTTTTTCTTTGGCCAGGAAAATTAAAGATTTTATGTTTAATGATTTTGCAAGACTCTGTCTTGGCGTTGGCCATTATAGGTCTATTTTCTCAGTTAAGTAGAGTCAGGTCTTTCATTTTTGTAGCTTTTTTGGGGGCTATAGTTTTTAGCATTTGTTGTGTTTTATTGTGGGTTTTCTGCTTAGGGACATGAATATCTTTATCTATCCTTATAGATAAATACCTTTATCTATCCTCTATATTTATCACTGTATCTCCTTACCATTTTTTTTTCTTTCTTTCTTTCTTTTTTTTTGCTTTAATTTTTTTTCTCCTTTCCATTTTTATTATTTTTCTAAAAGCCTCAGTTATTGTGCTGATTTGCTTTCTATTTTAGTTTCTTTAATCTCTAATGTAATATTTATTTCTAATTCTGGCCTAAATGCTGAATGCTGTCATCTTTTTATATTTTTCTTTTCCTCAAACATCTTATTTTCAAGTTTTTCTAAATTATAATTTTATGTTCTTTTATAGTTTCTACATTTCTTATTTTCTTTATTCTCATTTTGAAATATTATATGGCAATTTTGATTTCTTTTGTAGGCATCCCTTACTAGCTGACTTTCATTTTCTATAGGGGCATAATAATTATTTTATAATTAAAAACTGACATTGGTATTCTAAACGATCCTTTTATCTTGCTCATTTTTTAAATAATATGAATTTTCATGTACTTTTGGAAAGGATATTTGGGTCATGATTTCTTTCCCAGCTTTATGGCTCTAGAGCTCCCTTTCAGAGTAATGAGAATATATGGCCTTTCACATTCTGTGAGTTTCTTATTGTTTCATTTTGTTAATATTGGAGTTGAATATCTTCTTATAGACCTTCCTCTTCTGTAGTTCCCTACTTGTACATCAAAATTTGTAGTGTTAACTATTTTCTAGTTATGTTATAAACACTGATAAAATGTGGTTATCTTTGTTATTCATAATGGTTTATAAGTATTTTTGAAGGATGTGTAATCCACACATTCCTCCATAAATGTGATCCACCAAAATTTATATTATTATCAAAGATTACTTGATCTTTTGAACATTTAAGCTAAATTTATACCAGCATTCATAATAATTTTGTGTTTAAACTACAACATAATAGATATATGACATCTATAGTTTTATTTTATGGATTGGTTAAAAAAATTCAAATTATTTTTTGTTGTAACATATTTTATTGGAAGCATTTAGTAACATACAAACAGGAACATTAAATTGAAGCTATTCTAATATTAAGTACAATATATTAATAACTATTGCTTACTTTTTAAATTGTGTATAATAAAGCTTGATTTGAAAATTAGTGAACTTAATTTAAAAAGCACAGTGGTTGTATCTAAATAAAAAGTCATGTTTTACAGGGAAATACATCTCCTGTAGCTTCTTGTAAACCTGTATCTTCAATATGTTCTTCTTAAAATAACTTCTAGTTGGAACAAGATGCTAATGTTTCTTTAGTAAATTTGTGTGTTCTGGTTTTCATATAGTTAGTCATATCCTTAGAACCCCATAGTGAATGATATATATTCTCAAACATTTTGTTTACATTATATTTCCATCATCAACCTGATTGTTTGATACACTTTGTTGGCCAAAACATGGGACATGGCAATACTGGTGAGTATGTGAATGGCTTGCAAAAGCACCCAACATCAAATATTTCTCCAAGTAGTTCTAGAGGTTGAGAAGGAGGCTTTTGCTATTCCTCTCAAAGCACACTTACCAGTAAGTTCCTTGCATATAGTCCTGGAATGTGTGCTGCTAGTTATATTTTATCTGGAAAAAATCAGCCAAAACTAGTCAAACTCAATTCATTTAAGTGTATTTCAGGCACCACTGGCCAGAGCATGGTAGACTCTGGAAGTCCAGTGATATCACATTTTAATTTAATACAATTATTGAAAATAATTCATTGAAAAAATAAAGCAAGAAAACAAACAAGATACTTCCTAAACCTGAAAAAACACAGAGATTGCAGGTATAAGCTGGGAAGTTTACCCCAGAACGAAATGGCAAGTGTGATCATCCAAATCTCATATCTAGCTCCTATACAGTCTTCCCTTAGTACAGGAGTGGGGAAATGGTTCCAGGCATGAGGCCACCAAGCTGGGTTACGAAAATCCACAGATGCTCAAGTCCCTCATATAACATAATGTAGTATTTGCATGTAACCTATGCATGTCCTCCCATATACTTTAAATTGCCTCTAGATTATTTATAATACCTAATGCAATGTATATGCTATGTAAGTAGTTGTTATACTATATAGGTTTTTAAACTTGTGCTACTTTTATTGTTGTTTTATTTTTTCCCCAATATATATTTATTTTATTATTATTATTTTTTAAGAAACAAGGTCTTACTATGTTGCCCAGGCTGGAGTACAGTGGCTATTTCCAGGCACGATCGTAGCTCACTGCAGCCTTAAACTCCTGGGCACAAGCGATCCTCCAGAGTAGCTGGGCCTACAGATGTGTACCGCCACCCTAGCCTGAATATTTTTGATCCATGGTTGGTTGAATATGTGGAAGTGGAACTTGTGGATGAGGAACTGCAGATACAGAAGGCCCATTGTATATATATATAGGGCTCTGTTTCTGGGTTTCCGATTCTCTTCTGGATTATTGGATAACCCCTGTCTCAATAGCCCAGGCAGAAGTTGCCACTGTCTGTTCTGTACAGTAGCCCACCTACGCTGAGCTTGTCCTGACTCCTGTTATGTATCTGGTTTAGACATATGTCTGTCTTGGTTTTGAGCCCGGGTGAATATTTGTTTGTTGCTTTTTATATTTGATCAATCATTACTATGTAATTGGGGCATATCGTGCATGTCTAACTACATTTATTTGCCATCCTGACTAGAACTCTCAAAGATATTTTTCAGAGGAAACCTTTATTTTTTTCCCACACTGTCATGTCAAAAATGCCAAATTATAAAACATCTCTTTAAATGTTAATATAATTTCATCAAACAAAATTACAAAATCATCATAATGAATAAAGACTTCTTTAGAGGTTCTAATATACTACAAATAAAATAAAAATTAAAAACATTTTTGATTTGAAAGAATTATACTAAAGTAGGAATGAATTTGACTTTGACAATTTGCATTTGTATATTTAATTTTCATTGTCAAATTTTTTTGAAATAGTAATAATTCTGGACTGTTTAGCAAATCTAAACTGTCAAATTTCTTACCAGTATATGATTGGAGATTTAATTTTTCCTCTTGCTTCTCACCAAGCATGTATTCCTTCTACAATCACATTAAACATATTATTATATATTAAACCTATTGTTATATATAATATATATGATTTAGGTTTTTTTAGAAAGTGAGTCTTGCTCTGTTTCCCAGAATGCAGTGCAAAGGTGCTATCATAACTCACTGCAGCCTCCAACTCCTGAGCTCAAATGATGCTCCTGCCTCAGCCTCCCAAAGTGCTGGAATTACAGGTGTGAGCCACCATATTTGGCCATTAAATCTAAAAAGATTCTATGGAATAATGAACATAGAATTTTGTGAGCAAACTGACAATTGGAAATTTAATTGTTAGCAAGTCGTGTTTCACTCTTTGCTTTATTTTCTTGAATAACTCTATTATGGAATACTTCAGAGTAATGATTATGACTTCATATTATTTATATTATACAGTACAAAGAGGAACATATTAGGTAGTTTTTCAAATATTAAAATCTACATTTATGTTTTTCTCCTATTTACAAGAGAAATATTAAATTTGTAAATAATCATTCAATTTATGGGATTTTGAAAAGACTGTTTCTTTAATGTATCTTTGATATATTAAAACAAGGTATGGGTTTTGAAAAACTTGGAAATATATCATTTAGTTGCAAAACATCAGCTCAGTTTTTCATTTTGTATAATTAATAAAAAGAGTAATTATTATGATTGACAATAGAATTTGGCCATGAGATAAAAGCATTCTCACTGAGAAAACAGTGTGAGTAATGTCATGGGTTAGGAATACTCAGGTTAACAGCAGTTATTTTAGTTTGAAATAGTGTTCTGGATATGATGAGCATTTGGAAGATTGGAAATGGAGATAGGAGACCAATTATGGAAGGCTTTGAATGTTAGACAAAGGGCTTTATCCTCTGGGCCAAGGGGAGAAGGAGAAGATTTTTATTTAAGGGGATATCATGATCAGATTTGTGCTTCAATGAGATAAATATGCTGGAAACACAAGCTGGGAGAAGATTTAGAAAGCTAGTGTTCTAAGAGAGGTAATGAGAGTGGTGTCTGTGGAAATAAAGAAGAGGGAATAGATAAAAAAAATATTGTGGAGTTAAAATGAGAAATTGAATGAGAGGCCTCATAAAGAGAATGTTAAAAAAGGGAGAAAAGATTGTTTTTGAGCCTGGGTGATGGAAAGGTGATGATATCAACAAAATAAATCAGTAGCATACAAATAAGTATAGTTAAAGAATGAAAACCATGGGTTTAGTGTTGAACATATTTAATTTGTGGTATTGGCAGGGCATATAGATTATTGCCATTAGGCTCCTAGAATTGTGGCTGCATATTTGCTTCTTCATATAAACATTTGCAAGAGCAATCCAAAGCTGCTCTTGAAAACTAAAAGAAAATTACATTAGCATCACTGTTGGGAAAACTAATCAAAATGTAATTTACAAAATATATACTTTGCAATGCCTTTTGCATTCTTTTTTAAATTCCAATATAAAGGATTCACTTTATATTCAATAAGTATTTGGGCAAGCTTGACAGTCTAGTTAAGATTCAGTACACATTGCACCAAAGCCAAGTTCATTGTCAGGCCTGGAGACCATTTAAATCCAGGACCTATCACAATGCCTGGAATTTGGTAGATCCTCATGGATGAGAATGAAAGGATAATTGTATCAATGAGTGAACACATTTTTGGTTTTTTGAACTTTTGAAAGTCATTGATGTTCCTTCTTTTGGTATAGTGTTGGAGGAGAATCTGATGAGAGTACACGATGAAAGTTTAAAAAAGTTACCTTCTTAAATACAACTAGAAATACCTTAGTTGGGCAGATTAAAGCATGGAAGCTTTTATGGTTAATCTGAAGATTTCTGAAGCTGCAAATTTGTTTTCATTTCTTCATTTACGCAACTATGTGAAATATAAGGGAGTGGTATGTGAATGTTATATATTTTCTAATAAAATGAGAAGCCAAAATTATTATTACTAGCATTAGGCATTTCCTTAAAATAATTGTCCATGTCACCAATGTCTATCCACATAGGGTGTTTAGTTGCCAATGACAACTGGAAAAAAAGTCATTGTGTTTCTTAAGATTATGGGATTTAGGGATATTTCTGGTTGGTTGAAGCTGATATCAGAAGAGACCATAGGAGAATCTTTTATATTCATTGGGTCTTTAGCCCATCCTGCTTTTTAGTCATTGGAGTACATTTTTAATGCTTACTGTATGACATCACAAAGCTGATGATAACTATTTTAAATCTCATGACCTCCTATGAAGCTTTGCAAGCCAAAAGAAAGAAATGGTGGCATTTTATGAGGTCTGATAGTCTAACTAACAAGTACTTCCTGATATTGTGAGAGTGTTTTGGATTAAAATGTGTCTCCCAAAAAGGAAATAGTTGGAAGTCCTAACCCCCGGTACTTCAGAATGTGACCTTATTTGGAAATAGGGTCATTGCAGATGTACTTAGTTGAAATGAGATCAGACTGGAGTAGGGAGGGCCCTTAATCTAATATGACTGCTGTCCTTACAAGAAGATGGCCAGTGGAGAGTGAGACATGAAAGGAGAACACTATGTGATGATGAAGGCAGAGATTAGAATTATGCAGCTACAAGCCAAGGAATGCCAAAGATTGCCAGCAATTCAGCAGAAGCTAGACAAGGGCAAGGGAAGATTACCCTATAGGTTTCAAAGACAGCATGATCCTGCTGATACTTGATCTCAGACTTCCAGCCTCCAGAACTGTGAGACAATACATTTCTGTCACTTTAAGCAACCTAGTTTTGTGCTGCATTGTTATGACAATCTTAGGAAATTATAAAGTAAAATACAACATAACAGTAAAGGCAATTATTTACAGTTCCTTGATGTCTCTGCTACGTCTCTTTTCATGAAATAGACAGTGAGTGGCCACAAACTTGTACTTTCAGAATTTCCTGTATTTTGGAAAACTGTGACTCAAATAACAGGTTAGCATTCTAACGATGTCCCTTGGCATTTATTTCAAGATGTTCTTGTCAGCTCCATCTTCTATTTGTTTTTACAAGAGGCAGCTATGGTTATGAAACTATATACCAAGTTATGATTTCTATGAATCATTTAGTGCCATTGGAAACTAGGTCCAAGGAGATGGCACATCAAATTCACTTGAGGTTTAAGCAGTTCAGTGATAGTTTTTAAAAAGATGACTGGTATAGTTTTCTGGGATAATGAGAACCCATCATATATTATGAAAACTGACATATTTATTACTCTTTCTTATTCATTAGTTATTATGTAAAGCCTTTTGACATGAAAAATCTGGTCATTAATTTTTCCCTTGTTTGAATTTTGAGATATATTAATTAATTTTTATTTCCTTGGGCTATGGAAATTCAGGTGATAATTTTGGGAGAATATTCTTTGATGAGATATTTTCATAGGAAATCACAATATCTGTTAAATTTTTTTCTTTACATTTAATTTTCTAAAAATATATAAGTATGAACCTTAATTTTATAGGTTTTCTTTTGGAGATAGTAAAGACTCATAAAAAAGATCAGCGAGTTAGTCATAAATAAATATAGTTTGTCCTTTTAACATCTTTCTATACCTGTTCCAAACTGTTTTATGTAGAACATTTCTATTTCCCTGTGACTCTGTTTTTCTGTCTACTGTTTGCTTCAGAGGAAAAATACCTGTGTTTATTTTCTCGACTAAACTGGAAATTTCTTATACCCCAGTTACACTGAAAACATGCTCTTGTCTACAATTATTCTTAGCTAGATATTTAATACTATTACAGAGATGACATGTATTGGGCTAGATTTTGGAATTCCTCTATCTTTGTAGAAAGAGAAGTTTAAAGAATATGGAATCACATAAAGTTGTAGAAACTATGACATCATGTACTGTTAAGACCATCGATCATTCCTGTTTACTTAAATAAGAAAAATGCATTGAATAACGGTTGCTTTCCATATTGTGTATGTGTGCATGTATGTATATGTGAATAACCGATATGTAAAGCTTCTCACTCACGCAAAAGTACTGAATGAAATATCCTTTATTTTAGAAAGGAAAGTACCAATGATTTTGATACATTTTGAAGGTCAGTAATGTTCAGCATAGAGCAATATGTGGAGAACAATAGCTCCTTAGAGAGTGGAAAACATGGTACTCTCATTATCCATAATCTCAGCTGGTCACCATAGTAACAGCATTTTATTTTCCAAGATGTAAGCCTTTATAGTTCTGTAGAATTCACTTCCTAGGCCACCAGACACATCAGCGGCATCTAGTGGCTGAGACCTCAGCTGAGATTTTTGCGCTTTACCGCCTGCTACATTATGTTGAAAAATTGATGTTATGCACATGTGGCTACCTATGCCTATATTTTTCACTCATCATGATGGGTGACTGTAATTTTTCAGAGAAATATTTGTGGGATGTAGTTCAAAACAAGGGTAAGAATGTTAGTACAAAGAGTTATTTTATTAGTATTCCCATTAAAGAGAATTTTGCAGGGGAATTGGGGAGTGGTAGAGGCATTGTGTGTTCTCCAAATATAGAAGGAAGTCAGAAAGGTGCAGTTTCCAGACAGGATGAAATGGTCACTCAAAGAATGTATAGAACTGTTTGCTGGAATGCCTAGGGGAATTACTTGCTAAAGATTAGAAAATATCACCAGTGAATTCTGAGAATATGAAATCATGTTTACCCCTTTTCACTTTGTGATTCATGTATCTGCCCTTTACCATGCAATTTTTAGAAACTTACGTGGTAGTGATTATTATATATTTTAGATACTTACCAGGGTCTAACATAACTTGATCACAAATGAGCTATTCAGAGATTCTATTTCACCCCCAGGGATATAGTGTGAGGTTTTGGAAAAGACATGGACACTAGATTGAGACCTAGGTGTAGTCCAGCTTCTACGATTTCATGGGTATGTATTCGTGAGCAAAATCAACAGCAGTAGTTCTCAATTCTGGCTACATATTAGGGGAAAAAGTCAGTACCCAGATTCTGCCCTGGACTAATTGAATCCGAGTCATAGGGAATAGAACCTGGGTATAACTTGAAAAAAAAAAAAAGTCTGAGTAACCACACATCAGAATTTCCTGAAGAGCTTTATAACAATTATAGTGTCTGGTCTAACTCTACATCTCTCTCCTCATAATATGGACCACTGATCATTGGCATCATTTGGGTGCTTGTTAGAAATTATACACATTTAAGTTTGAGAAGAAAGAAAAACCCATAGAGATTCCAATTCAGGAAGTCGGGTGAACCTGGTAATGTATGATTTTGAAAATGTAGGTGTTTCTGTGTATGCTTAGCTTCCTGTTATATTAATAACTAATGCTGTTATCTAAAAGTTACCCCGAAGATTAAATATGGACATTTAGGTAAAGTACTTTGTGAGCTGCAACATACTATATAAACGTTGTTCTACATTTATTCATTAAGTCAACCACATTTATTGAGTGCCTATGATGTCTCAAGTGCTGTAACAGGGATACATGAAAGAGCTCATGTGGATGACACCTAGGGCAAAAATCAAGTCTTGAAAATAGGTACTTCTTAGTTTATAAATGCTTTTCTAAAATTTTTAATTTGCTTATATTATACCTATTAGGGAAATTTTACCATAAATGAACTTCAAGGAAATGATTTTAATTCATAGAGTACAAGTTAAATGTATATTGGGTATCCAAATCTGTATTTATCTTAGTGGAATTTTTTGATAGAAGATGCAACATATTATCTGCCTTTAATAAATGTATTAGATGGGTAGTTAAAGTGTATTAATAATGCAATCAAAGAATTATACCAGAAATAAAATTATATAAACTAATTATACATTTTTTAGTAATGATGTAAATTTTTGAGAAAAAATATTATTGGATCAATTTTTTTGCAAACAGACTTTCATGTGGAGAATTGTATGCAGGAAATTTGTTGGGAAGAATTCTTGGAACAATACCTGTTAGGTAATGAGAAGAGCAGAACTGAGTAGAGAGAGAGATCAAAAGGAGTTGCATTTGTATCAGATAATTCATCTCACCCTACAGGGAACTGAAGCTGGAATGATTATTCAAAAATGTCTACAACTGAGAACAGGAGGCCAGGCCTTTTGACCCCTGCATCATGAGGCATTGGATGGGGACTTTATCTAGGAATAAGTGTAAACATAGCTGAAGCAACTTCCTTTGGCTGAGTGTAATTTTCAGGGAAGAAATCAACTGAGATTCCAGCAGCAGTACTCACAGCAGCTAAAGAGTTGAGTTACTCATTTCTGAAGGGTGGAATCTGAATAGTGAATCATATTTAATACAAAAGCACTCATCTGTTTATACATACCCAGTGGTTCCCCTTGACTTAATTTTCAGGCCATCTCTTAACCAGATCCTTTCTATATTTCAAGACTTAACTTTTGCTACTATGAATAAAATCTTTGCCCTAGCTAAATTGGCAAGCTAAACTCTTCCTGGGACATCTCTTAGAGCCTCTCATGCTATGCTTTTGTTCTCTTCTTAGTATTTGCCAGAAATTTTCTGGCCCCCTTGTCTCTAATTTTCCTGGCTACTCATTATTTTAACAACTGATTTAAGTACTATCCTGCCTATTAAAACATCTAAGAAAGAGCTTCTCAAACTTGAATTTGCATGTATTAATAAATCACAAAATTTGGACATCTTCTAAAATGCAGGTTCTGATTCAGTAGGTCTGGGGTTGGGTCTGAGATTCTGTACTTCTGACAGGACATGACCATGCTCATGATATCCACTGAAGAAATCTACCTTGTCTCTGTTTTATTAGTAGCAGTTCTATTAATATCTGTAGCATCATTTACTGCATGCAACTTCTCCCTTCTTAGAGTGTTATTATTTTGTACCACTAGAAATTAATCCCCTAATTAAACTGCTGGCTCTTTACATTATGGTAATTGTGTTTCATATTTTTCTACATTTCTCACATCACTTGGTATAGTGGTAGTGTGGATTAAGGACTCTGTAGGTATCTGTTGATTGATTTTGTAAGAAAGAACTAATGTAGTTTGTGACTTTTCAACTAAGCATGCCAGTTTTCAGGGGTTTGCAGCTTTATGTCTCCTAAATGAGAACTACTATTCGTTATGGACTTTTCTGGTACCAATAGAGCTCTCCTGGTTCTGCTCCCTGTTCACCCCAAATAGCAAAATATTCTATTTGCCCACTGAGGCTTTTTCAAATACTTCTTTGGCTCTCATATTAAGCTAACAGCATATTGCATCAGTCCATGGAACAGGTGTCATATATCTACTAATGCTCAAGCATACAGAAAATAAAAATAACTATAACTAAAGACTCACAAAAATTAGATTGCATGTTTTTCTTAATTTTCCACAATATAAACCTATTTTCCCCATTACCTCTAACTTCCAAGGAGCAGTGGGATAGGACATCCAGTGATACCTGTCAATGACCTTTCTTGTTCTTGGGAGGTTGAGAAACAAGCTCATTATTTCTGAAGAGCATCAATTGAAGAACACTTTGAAGCCTATTCCTAGGTAATACTTGACTCTAACATTTGATTGATAGCTATAACAAAATGGCGATTCCAATTTTCTTACTCTGATTAATTTCTCCTCCCCATTTAAAACCCTATTTGCTATCCATATGCTCATATTATTCTGTTGCTATAATCTTGGTAAAAATGTAGACTAGAAAATGTAGCTTTTTCCCCAACTGATTTTAAATAAATTAATCAGAATGGATACTTGCATAATCTAGAAACTTTATGTATCTGGGGATAAGCAAATTGAAATTTCTCATTAGGTGATTGTAAGTTGTGAATTTGTTGCTGAACCTGTGTTCGTTAATGATGCAGTGAGTCACAACTGACTGACTTGGGCTGTTGTCCAGGTAGATGTTTTTTGCTTTTGTGATCATTATAATTTTATGTGTATTGGTATAAAGTTATTGGTATTCAAACTACAAAAGAATTCTAAAGATGCTTTTCAGTGTGCTTCAAATTCCTTCGGAAGCCAGGAGAGTTAATACTAAATATTTGATAAGGTACAATAATTTGAAAGAACTCTAATAAGCTCTTTTAGTCAAAGACTACAGAATTGTGATGAGTATTGCTTGTTACTGGTTGACAGCATATGTATACTCATAAATTGGTTATTTTCTTGGAAACTTGGGCAGCAAGCATAGCTGTGCATATTGATGTTATTATACAAATCAAATATGTTTAAAGAGACTGAGTTAGCAGAGGCTCAATATTAAAAGGCTATGGTTGACTCTTTCTCTTCGTCTTAATTTCTGTATCTCTTTATAATTGATTAATGTTCATTGGTAGGGTAAGTATGAATAATTTATGATTCACATAGCTGCTGGCTTATTAATTGTTTAATTTTAGAGAAAGTAACTATATATTAAAGAAATTCAAGTTGTCACTCTGAGCAGGCAAGTGAATTTATACACTTTGTTACTGCATAGTCCAGAAATAGAGTGTATCAGACATACACCAGTGCTTAAAAAGAAGAATATTAATGAAAAGCTGAAGACATTTTTCTAAGTAAAAAAGGAGCAACTGACTTGGTCTGAGAACTATGTACTCTGGATTTCCTCCCACACCTTACATTATAAATTTTCTTCTGCCTCAGTGATTCCATGCAATGTGCCAACCATAAAATGAAGTTAATTGAATGAACAATGCTTATTCTTTACAAGAAAACATAATTAAACATTGAAAACAAAGTTGTATTAACCTCAGATATATTACAAACTCTTTGGAGTTTTAAGAAACGATTTTAATTCTGAGACATTAAAATAAAAAAACATAGAATATGTGATAGATTTCCTTCTTTTAGCCACATGCATAGAAGAACATTGCTGTCTCAGAAAAATACACATTGTTCTCATCATACTTGGTAATAATTTCATTGTTCTCTACATTTATTGCTGGAGATCAAAGGGTGATACAAACTTTATTTGAAATAAATGTTGACTGTCTTCCTTTGTTTGGCAGAGTATTTTCAAATAAATTTAAAGGATGATAGTTTTAATCAGCATGAAAATTTTAATTAGCATGTTTAAAGTTTTAAGTTAGCATGAAAGTTTTAATTAGCATGAAAATAATCTGCAGTGAAGTTTAAGAATAGAAATCTGAAACATTTGCCTTTCTGAACCATAACTTTTAATGTTACATATTCAAGGAACAGAGTTTAAGAAATGATCGATAAGATTGATTTTGCCTGTCTTTAAAATATTTTGGCTCTGATAAAAGTCAGTTTCACGTTAGGGAGTAAGGGGCAATGTTCTTCATAAAGGTGAAGTGTGTTTTGATATGGGAGGAGAAGTAGAATGACTTTAATGATTTAGCCTCCTTCTTGTCTCTTTCATGCATTTAGTCTGAACCATCCCCCCACCCTTGAGGAGTTGTTCTACAGCCCACAGTGCTACGTTGTGGAAGGCAGCCTATGCTTAATGTTGGCACTTTGGTAAATATTGCTGCTTTCATGTATCCATTCTTTAAAAAATTTGTAAGAAAAAAGGATTAGAGAATGCTATGTAATCTTAGAAAATGAAAGAAGAACAAAATGTATGTGTATGTTCAGAAATGGAAGGATGAATGGCATTTTAGTTATCTTGGTTATGTCCTGCTTTTCCTGGTAGACTGTGAGCTTCTTAAGGACATTATGACCCTTGTTTAATTTACCTTTATATATATTTTCATATTATTAAAATAGGGTTGTGGGCTAACATTTGCTTAGATTTTCACAACACCATATCTAAATAATTTCTCCTTCACCTCATTTTATACTCCTTGCCTCTTACTTTGCTTTCTTATATTACTGAATGCCCTCAAATTTGTGCATACCCTGTGTCCTCCTATACACATTAATTTAAAAATGAAAGCATTCTTGCTACTCTTTTGCTCAAAGCTACACTTTGCATTGATGCAATTGATTGCTTTCTCCAGAACATGCTCTATCATTTCTCTTCTCTCTTACTTCCAGGACGTTTCTTCCTCTTGTGGCTACTTCTCAGATTAATGATAAGCTAATGGTTCATCCACAGTAAAACAATCAAGTGAAAAAATATTAATAAATAAACAAACTTTACTTTGAACATGCATCCAACTTCATCTATTACTATATCTCTCTTTGTCCTGGATCAAACTTTGGAAGAAAGTCATCACTTTGTCTCCATTTCTTTTTGTTTCTCATTCCTTTATCAATGTACTACAAACTGATTTTTAGCATCACTGGTGTTCTGGAAGATCACTCTTGACCTCTAGATTCCCAAATCCAATGGGCACCAGCCCTATCTTCTCTGATCTCGCTGCTGAACTTGGCCTTTTTATTTTCTTTCTAATTAGACTTTTTTCAAAATTATAAATGAGGCTCAAACAAACTGCTAGTACTATTTTCGTTTTCCTTCTTTTTAGCCAAGTGTATATTTTGTTTGTTCTAGATTTCTCTTTCTTGACAATTGTCTCTACATAGTTTTTGTTCATTTTCTTATGAGTTTGCACTACATGCAGAGTATATTTCAGATTCTAATCTGTCATTATTAGCATGAATTGCAAATACCCTCTTCCATGTATGTAGGTATGGGGTTTTCTCCCAAAGAACTTGCCATAGGTTTTGTTGGTTTTAAAATATTTTTTCATTTCATTGATTCTTTCTAAGATTTTATTTCTTTTACTTTCTTTGATTTTTTTAATAGTCTCAAGTTTTAAACACTTAGTCATTAATTTTTAGTCTTTTTTCTTTATACATTTATTTACGAATATTGTTTTTTAAGGATATATATTTTCCTCTAAACGACCCTTGAGTATCTTACCAAAAGTTTTGTCATGTAGTATTTTTTTTTTTTTTTTTTTTTTTGAGACAGAGTCTCGCTTTGTTGTCCAGGCTAGAGTGAGTGCCGTGGCGTCAGCCTAGCTCACAGCAACCTCAAACTCCTGGGCTCGAGTGATCCTTCTGCCTCAGCCTCCCGAGTAGCTGGGACTACAGGCATGCGCCACCATGCCCGGCTAATTTTTTATATATATATATCAGTTGGCCAATTAATTTCTTTCTATTTATAGTAGAGACGGGGTCTCGCTCTTGCTCAGGCTGGTTTTGAACTCCTGACCTTGAGCAATCCGCCCGCCTCGGCCTCCCAAGAGCTAGGATTACAGGCGTGAGCCACAGCACCCGGCCTGTCATGTAGTATTTTTATTATATCAGTGCTATATATTTAAAAATATTTATTATGATTTCTTTCTTGAACCATTTCCTATTTATAAGTACCTTTTGAAAATTTAAAAATGTGTGCATTTAAAAATATTTTTTTTATTTCAGCATATTATGAGGGTACAAATGTTTCGATTATGTGTATTGCCCTTGCCCCACCCAAGTCAGAGCTTCCAACGTGTCCATCTCCCAGACGGTGTGCACCACACTCATTATATGTATATATATCCATTCCCTCCTCACCCCATCTGCTCAACACTCAATGAATGTTATTATTATATGTACACTTAAGTGTTGACCAGTTAATGCCAATTTGATGGTGAGTACATATGGTGCTTGTTTTTCCATTCTTGGGATACTTCACTTAGTAGAATGGGTTCCAGCTTTTTCTAGCATAATATAAGAGGTGTTAGATCACCATTGTTTTTTGTGGCTGAGTAGAACTCCATGGTATACATATACCACATTTTATCGATCCACTCATGTATTGATGGGCACTTGGCACTTGTTTTTCTTTGATTTTAATTTTATTACATTGCATACAGAAACATGATATATATCATATTTTTGTGGAACATAAGTGTATTTCTGTCTCTCTGGAACTTTATGCTTAGGCTATTTGAGGTAGTTAATGATCAATATTTAGAAATGTATCATATGTAAATGCAAGAATGTGTATTGGTTAATTGTTGGGTGTTGAGTACTAGTTAGGTGCATTGGAGAGAGCTTGTTAATTGTGTTATTCAAAATTTTTATATCTCTACTAATTTTTTGTCTTCTTGCTAATTATTGTGAGAATTGTGTTAAAATATTCTACCATGAGGCCGGGCGCAGTGGTTCACGCCTGTAATCCTAGCACTTTGGGAGGCTGAGGCAGGCGGATCGCTCAAGATCAGGAGTTTGAAATCAGCTTGAGCAAGAGTGAGACCCCGTTTCTACTAAAAGAAAGAAACTAATTGACCAACTAAAAATATGTATTAAAAAAAATTAGTTGGGCATGGTGGTGCATTCCTGTAGTCCCAGCTGCTTGGGAGGCTGAGGCAGGAGGATCGCTTGAGCCCAGGAGATTGAGGTTGCTGTGAGCTAGGCTGATGCCACCACGCTCACTCTAGCCTGGGCAACAAAGTGAGACTCTGCCTCTAAATAAATAAATAAATAAATAAATAAATAAATAAATAAATAAATAAATATAAATAAACAATAAAATATTCTACCACGAGTGTGGATTTTTCTCTTTCTCATAATTCTTTCAATTTATTGTATTTTAATTTTAAAGTTATGAATTTTCTACTTTATATAATCTTTTATTGCCACTGATTAGACTGATAGATTTTTTTCCTATTATCATACATCTACTGATTTAAAAGTTAAACATGCTATTGCCATTCTTTTTAGTAATTATACATAACATTTTAACATAAATGTATATATTAACAGGTCTGATGATGATATAATTTTTTATCTTTTTTTCTAAAATTGCATGTATTTTGTCCTCAGTTTTGAATGATAGTTTGATTGGGTATTGACATGTGTTTATATTTATTTTATCTCAGTGCATTGAATATATAAATTCTATTTATTTCTGATTTTTATTGGTGCTTGACGGCAGTCTTATTGTAATTCTTTCATAGGTAATATGTATTTCTCTATGCATTCCTTTGTGATTATTTTTCTTCTTAGTCTTTGCTTTATAGCATTACTGCAATGACTACTGATGTAGATTTATTTTATTTATCATGAAGAAAAGTTGTGCTTCTTTTCAACTATTCTTGAAATTTTCAGGTTTTATACTTTAATATATTTCTTGCCAGTATATCTATTCTTTTTTTAATTAAAATTCACATTAAAGGTATATGGAAACTCATAATTCTATTCTCCATGCCTCTTAACTTCATGATCCTTTTTAAACATTTTTGCTTCTTTTTTGTCTTGCTGCATTCCAGGTAATTTTCTCAGATGCATTTTCCAATTAATTAACTGTGTCTTTAGCTGCTTCCATATAGGCTACATAACCCATTGAGAAATATTTGTTGTATTTAAGGACCTAGAAGACCACAGGTTCCCCACCCCTGGGGAAGACACTCTAGTATCATGTTAAGGGTGTAGGCTCTGGATTTTGGATGCCTTGGTTCAAATTCTACCTCTTACTAGTTTTGTCACTTTGAGAAAGTTACTAACTTCTTGTATCTAAGTATCTTCATCTGTAAAGTGGGGGTAATGAGAATTACATGTTTGCAATACGATAACAGTTATAATAACACCTCTAGAAGCAGGTGTTATGAGCACTAAAGTGGAGATAATCCATATAATATAAGCATATAGTAGGTGCTCAGTAAATGTTACTTAATATCATTAGTTTAGTCCCAATATATGGACCGTGAATAAGCATTCTAATCTCAGATTGAAATCACTCAACCATATTCTTTCATTTGCATTTACTTTGTTAATAAGATGTAAAGGAATATCATTAAGTATTTAAATTTTTGTACTTTGATGCTTGGAGTCATCATTTCCTAAACTTTTGAATTCTTCAACAAATGATGTTGATAACATTTTTTCATGTATGATATCAAATCCAATTTGTTTACATTTGTTTTTAATATGAACCATTTGGGAAATAAGTAATAGTACATTTCTATAGCTAGAGATAAATTCAGATCAACCTGTCCTGGACTAACTTTTAAATAAAATCCAGAAAATTAATTTTATGATTAATATCATCTTGTTATATTGAGTGCATAATATAACACTGCAGGGAGGGCAGGAAAATGGTAAATAAATATTGCTGGACAATTACCATTTCTTGGGTGATCTTTATAGTATTGAGAAAAAGAATTGCTTTTCCATTCTTCAGGAGATTGATGACTAAAATAATCTTTCAAGAATGTTACAAAAAAGATAAAAATATTAGACAGGAAGAAAATTTCCTCTTCTCATTTATTTATAGTGGGAACATTGCAATCAATAGGAAAATTGGGAGAGTTTTAAAGGCTTTAGCCTGATGACATTTTTTAGTCACAAAAACTATTGCATGGAAACTAACAGCATGAACTAAGAGGCACCATAGCATAGATCTGAGATATGAGTTATGCAGTAGACAAACCAATCTTGCTTGAGTATAGGGCTTATGAAAAGACATTTTGGGAGATAAATTTAGGGAAGCAGGTTGTGGCATGTTGAAAAGATTTTGAGTGATAGTTTAAAAAAGAAACTTTGTAGTCTGCTAGTCTAGGGTAGGAATCTTTCTCTGCCACTTACTGGCTATACAACCTTGAGAAAATTATATTCTTCTATAAAATGAAGATATTATTAGTCTAACCTGATTGAGTTGTTATAAAGATTAAAGACACTCATACATTCAAAGTAATAAGCACTGTGCCCAGCATTTTGTAAATAGGCAGTGGGACGTCAGTAAGTAGCTTTGATAAAGGGAGGGACAGGACCAGAGTGCACCTTAGACAGAAATGTTTTTGGTTAGTAGAAGATGGGGGAAAGATTTTATGACCTGATGCAATGCTTTACAGAAAGGCTTCATTGCACAAAACAAGATAGTCTTGTGGGATGTACTATTATCTGCACCACTGAAGGCATACTTAATAAATGTTTGGTAAAGATGAGTTATTTTTTCCAGTCATATACAAAGTCTGTTAACTTATAAGAAACCAGTGGAACTTAAAGTATAGAGTAAGCAAAGATACAAGAGCTTTGTTTATCAAGAAAACAAAATCTTAGTATAAAGTTAATGATTCTGTTCAAGATAAGGCAAGGATATCTTTATTTTTCATACATATGAGCAAATATCTAATCATTTCATAGAATTTTTTTTCTTTTTGGTTACTTGTGCTGAGTTCTTAATTTACTTTTACTGCCTCTTCTACATTACATCTGAGTTTATAGGGAAGTTAAAAGAACATACCTTTTTTAGGTACATTTTGATTAAAATATGTAAATCAGTTTGGCCTAACATTAAAAAAAATGATTTCCATAATTATATATTAGCTCACCAAAACATCTTAATTTTTTCAAATACTTTTGTGATGTAATAAAATTATTTATTCCATAAACTCTATTTATCTCTAAAATTTTTGATTGTCATTGCTGTTAACAAGAATTTGATGAAAATGAAAACTAAGCTTGAGCTTTCATCTTTCTTTTCTGCAATTTTAGGAGAGGAGAATGATGACAGTGTTTGACTTGCCCTGAAGGATAGGCTAGAATCCAGAGGTCTCCAGAGAGAAACAATGTCAACAATATATACAGACTTGTGCTATCAGTACAGGGAGTTCTCTCAGCATTCTTCATCATGCGGACTGGGTGGTATAGCCTTTCTAGGCCTTTTAGGTCAGAGTTTCTTAGTTGCTTTTGCTGAGCATTGAACATTGTATCTGTGCTTCAAGGCCAAGTTGGAATTATATACTTTTCTTTTCAGCAAAATTGAGAGGAAAAGATGTCAATTAGTTTGGATAACATTTAAAGACATTTATTCCCACATTTAGGTATTTTTCTTAGGTGATTTCTGCTCTTGTATTTTTCTTCCTATAAACAATATAATTTTATAGTGAGATAGAAAAGTCAATATGGTTGTTTTGTTTTGCAAAGATTTGCTATGCCTTTTTGACATGTCTAAAAAAATCCAGCTACATACAAACTATTCTACTATACTACAATAGTTTAACATTCTCCTTAGGAAATTATAAGCTAATACTACAAAAACATTTTTTTTTTTTTTTGAGATGGAATCCTACTTTGTTGCCCAGGCTAGAGTGCTGTGGTATCAGCCTAGCTCACAGCAATCTCAAACTCTTGGACTCAAGGGATCCTTCTGCCTTAGCCTCCCAATTAGCTGGGACTACAGGCATGTGCCACCATGCCCGGCTAATTTTTTGTATTTTTGGTAGAGATGGGGTCTGGCTCTTGCTCAGGTTGGTCTCTCTAACCCCTGAGCTGAAAGGATCTGCCTGCCTCAGCCTCCAAGAGTGATAATATTACAGGCATGAGCCACCATGCCTGGCCTACAAAACCATTTTACTATATCACAACTATCACATCATTTTCATTTTCTTCCTCTCTTTTATGGAGCCTATGAGGAAAACAAGCATCCAGTGATCCATTATTTCATCAAAACCCAAGTAAGTCATTTGGAGTAGAAGACAGCCCAGTGTTGTCATCACTTACTGCAGAGATTCTGAAAGTGAGACTCCTGGGACTCTACAGAGATCTCTTGGAATTGTCATGGAGAAGAGGGGGATGCAAATTTATTTTAAAAGAATTGCAACGATTAAAATATATATCTTGAAAGCCATTGATTTAGAAGACTGTACAACTAAGGAGATAGAGTACAGTGCAGATATACCTTGTTCTACAGTGCCAAATAAATGTGAATTTCTAGAATTAATGAATTTTTAAAAATTGAATCATATTTTACTTGTTTCATTTCAAGGAAATCTTTGATAGTCTTTTCTAAATTAAAAAATTAGATTACTTTGTAATAACCTTTTACAGATTTTCAAGTAATTGAGCCTTGTAAATTAGAGAACTTCTATTACCTATTGTGCCATTTGCTAAGTTCAAAATTGATTTTTTCTCATTGAAATGTTATTTTTAGATCATCTTCAGTATATCTCAAGTCCTTATTTGGATGTACTGTTATCTAATTGGGTGATTTTACTTCATCACACCATTAAAAAAAAACTTTCTAAAATTGGATAATAGCATGTTATTAGGAATAATTTTAATGTGAAAGAAAATCTGTAATTGTCTGTAAAACCAAATTTTATTACTTAATGAGAATCTTCTAGGGATTTTGAAAATTGTAACAAATGATGAAACACATTGATGTTTTTAAAAATCACTGTAAAATTTTTAGTATCATAGCATAAAATCTGTATATGAGAAATTGAGAAATTGAGTATGATAGCATAAAATCTGTATATGAGAAATTGCATTCCTTTTTGTTGCTATGGGCATCTTCTTTCTCACTTTCATCAATATTCTCCTAGTGTGGGGGCAAGGAGATGAGTGACCGGGAGGGAAAGAGGTGACCTGGTGAGCTCTTCAGTCCTGGAGCACCTGTTATCCATGGATTTCAAAGCACTTAATCCTGTTTGATGGTCCTGTGAGTTAAGAAGTACTTTACTACTTGGCTGTGAACTTGTCATAGGTCTCCAGTACATTATTGGAAAATGCAAGCCCTGGGTTATTTTCCTGACTCCTGGGTCAATGTTCAAGTCAAGAGACAACACTTAAGCCTTGGCTGACAGGGGGATTGGGTGTGGATGGCTAACAGCGCTAGTAATTGATCTTCTTGCATCCTGTTTATCCATATGTACAAAACCTGCAATACTAAACATCCCCACACTGCAGAAGCTTAGTGGATGGAGAATTATGATCTTCTTCCATGGAAATCTGAATAATTTAAGGGCGCACATGATTGTGCCATGAACAATTGAGGACAAAGAAAAGAATAGAATAAATTGAAAAGCCTTGTGATAAAATATAATTTGGAAGAACTATGTTAAGACATAAACCACTTAAGAGATATTTATAGACTTTGACTTTGTAAAGCAACTTTGAATTTGACTGTGTTTATTAGTGAATGGGAATTTATTTCCCTATTTTGAATGAGCATTTCTTGGCAGGCAAACTGTGCACAGGCTACAATGAGCTTCAATGAAGTGCTTTCACATTCCCTTCCCACTGAGTTGAAAGCCTTCTTATATTCTCTCAAGTGTGTTTCTTTTCCCATGGAGGATGGCTTTGTTGAAAATTGCTTCCTCTTCTCTTGATTATTGAATCAGATATTATATTCAGTTCTTCAATACTTTATAGAGTGTTGGTGAAAAAATGAAATATAATGAATGTGATTCTTCCTTGTATTTTGAAGGCTATGTAGATTCAGCTCTAAAGAATTTAGTAGGGCTAAGCCAGGATTGGGGGAGGGATATTATTTAACTGACTTTTCTCTTTCTCTATAACTGCTCCCCCCACTGCTTCCATCATTATGACACTCTTCCTTTCCAGCATTTTCTTTGTGTCTCAATAGCCAGAGTCATCTCTCAGCACTCCTATGTCTCCTTTGAACATACCCCTTTGTTCCAGCCCAGAGGAGTCATTTACCAAAGGTAATTTACTATACTTCCCAATGAGACCAATGTCCTCTATTCTAGAATTTTAGAATTTTATTCTAGAATTTTAGAATTTTATTCTAGAATTTCTTCTTCTTTTTTATTCATCATTAATATTAACTTGACCTTAGAATGTTGTTCATCCACTAAGAAAAAGCAGAATTAAATTAAAGTACCCAAGATGAATATAAAACCATGTGTACCCTTAGTATACTTCACATTCAAACTATTGAAGAATTTTAAAAAGTTCTGAACTTTTATTATGCTTCAATTTTGTCTCTTCAGAGTTATACGCTGCATTATAAAAATATAGATCAAACCTAATCATAGTTATACTATTTTCATATTTTTGGGTAGGCATACTCTAATAATTCATTCATTTATGAACAATTGATTGTAGTTATTAAAGCATGAACTCTGGAGTCAAACTCTCTAACGGTGTGTCTGCCAATTCTCTGTTGTCTCCCTATGCTGGAGATTTCTTGTCTATAAAAAGAAGATAAGATTGCTGTATTCCATAAGTTAATAGGTGTAGTGCTTGGCACACTGTACATATAATCTAATGGTTTTCTACTATAGTTATTTATTCATTATCAAAAATTTATTGAGCTCCTATACATATCATAGTGGTGACCTTATAATGGTAAAAGTGTTGGTAGAAGCAGATACTAAATCAATAATCAAATAAATAGAATTGTAAATTATGAGAAAGAAAAAAATGTTGATGAAAAATACAGGAAAGGAAGGAAATATAGTTGATGGAAAACCAAGGCTGAAACATGGGAGATCTAATGTGTTCTAAAGTGAATGGCAAGTCTTCAATGAAGAAGAAACGTTTGAACAGAGATTGAAAGGATGTTAAAAGTTTAAGAATGGGAAGAGTGTTCCAGAAAAGGGAATTGCCAAAGTTAGAGAAGGGGTCATTGATAATGAGGTGTCTGAGAAAGTGGGGGGAAAATGAATATAGCATAGGTAGAAGTACACCACCTATTTAAACAGGGAAATAATAAAACAATGGGAAAATGCAGATAAGTTCATAGATTTGATGACAGGGAGTTTTCCTCTCATTGTGTCTGTTTACTCTGTGCAGTAGAAGGTAAAGCAGTATGCTGAGGATGAGGTTTCTGCAAACTCCTGGTGGTTTGAGGACAATGCAGAGGGTCCAAAATTGTGTGGAGAACAGAAAAGTTGCTTGACCAATAAATATGATACAATTGCCAGAAAGTCTGAATCCCATTAAGATTGGTGATTATTAATTTATATAAAGGTGCCAATATTACCCATTGTGTGTTTTTCTCTTGTAGGGGTCATCTGTCTAAAGTCAGGGGTGGAGAACAAAAATTATTGAGACCATCTAAATTTGGAATTTTGCAAGTGAGTAAGATGCAAAGGCAGAGAGAAAAGGGAGTCAGGTATTATAAATGTAATGATTACAACAATGTCCCATAACTGGGTCGGGATGGAGGTGAAGTTCTAAAGAGACTAATTATAGAAAAATAGTAGAAGGATCAACAAGTTGGAGTTTTCACCTGTAATAAGTTTTAAGGTTATAGTTAGTGTAGTTAAATAATAATAATAAAAATAGTAAAAAACTGATAGTGATCACAACTCAGAATTCTTACCTAACAAATTTAAAGTTGGAAGAGTTTCAGGGATGACAAGATCC
This sequence comes from Microcebus murinus, assembly GCF_040939455.1. Taxonomy (NCBI): domain Eukaryota; kingdom Metazoa; phylum Chordata; class Mammalia; order Primates; family Cheirogaleidae; genus Microcebus; species Microcebus murinus. The sequence continues at coordinate 81,329,735 of NC_134110.1, read as the reverse complement.
AATGTTTGTCTGGGAGAATGGATCACAAAAGAGGTCGCTGGAGATGAAAAACTGAAACAATTGGGAAGCTAGGATTTGGAATGAGTTGTCCATCTGTCTTTTAAAATTCCCAGGATTATAGCAGAAATTGTTATGAATGGAGAAATTGTGAGCTAAGTGCCAAGATTTTCAAAAAATGTGAGGTTTTGGGGGGCTTGGGGGGGCAAGGGGCTGAGATCTTGACAAATGTGATTGTGAGAGTTATATGGTAGAATGGAATGAGCTTCAAAAAGCATAGTTTTATTATAAAAGCATAAGGGAATTATTGTCTAGAAATATTGACATGAACAGTTCATAAAGGAAAAAGCAATTTTGTAACTCCTGCTTTTTAAAGAAAGTATGGTTTTCATGATTTTCTTATAATTTGTCATTAAAATACACTCTTGATTTTTACATAATTATAGGTGGAATGTCACTTTTGGCTTACGGCTTAAAATGCCATTTTAAAACTTGTCTGCCTTTAGAAATTCCAGTATTATTTATAGAGCTTAGTTTCATATATAAACACACATACATATACTTTCTGTAGGTAGAAACACCATCATATAACTCATCAAACAATACCAGATATTTGATAGTATACTGAAAGACTGCAAATATTTAAAGATTAAGAAAATATGTTAGGGGAAAATATGTTTACTGGAATGTGTAAAAAAAGACAGAGAAAAATTTATGATGAACTAAGTGTGTGTTAAAATAGTTGCATACAACTTCATCCATGTTCATACATTAGAAAGGTGGTTTAATCACCCATAAGAAATTACTAGCTTCTCTGTTCGTGAAGCATGACATTTCAATTGCACAGCCAATAAAAGAATTACATGAAGAGACTGAAATGATTTACTGTATGAAAAGCATCAAGACCAAGGTTACCATGGTGAACTACCTTTCTGCACACCCAAGGTCAAGTGAGAGTGACCCATCAAGGAGCAACCTTCAGTTATTACCTAGTAAGAAATTGTTCTTACTATTATTATTTGAATTCTTTCTTAAATAATAAAGATAATCATACTGTGCCTATTACCATTATTTACCTTTAAAAATATCCACGTTACATTTAAATTTGTAATTTAAAAACTGGCATCACTGTTAAAAAGTTATTAGAAGAGCCTTGGTGTTTCTCAGAACCTCATAAATTGCAGCTGTGTACTATAATCATTTCCTGCAAATGTGGGGAGGTTAGGAAATGTTAACATATTTTTAATGTAACTTAAAGGAGATATAGTTGTGTTGTAGTTTTTAATGTTTAACCAGAATCATCTTTATTGTAAATAGTATCTTTATTCCACTGGGATGGAGAGGGAGAAAGAGTATAAATAGTATATAGATATTATAAAATATTGTTATGTATAATTAATACCTTAAAATATGTCCAAAATTCTGGGAAGTTCATATATTACTTCCTTCAGATACACTTTGTTGATGCATAAAAAGAGGACTGTACTAATAAATGTCTTTTGAATTACACATGGTGTAAGAAAATGAAAGCCTTTGGGTTATGAATCTTGGATTTAAAGAGGCAATCATCAAATATTTAAGATGAAAATGCAGTAACACATGCTAGCTGTCATGTGTAAGTTTGGTGAATGTTATGACAAGGTTTTTAAAACATTTATAATTGGAATATTTTTATGAAAATATTCATTAATTCAAACAGACATTCATATCTGGCAACCTGCATTTTAATCGTGATTTCTGGCTGCAAGAGAAAATCGGTAAAGCCATGAAAGAATGGGTGAAATATATAGTAATCATGTTTAAATTATACATTATAAGGCATACATATCTGTATGTTGTCATATTATGCTTTAAATTTAATGCATAAATCAGATTGTTATAATTCTGATGTCGCCAAAAGGCAGAAAATATGACAAACAGGAATAGGCATGTAGATATTATCATATTCAATAATTCAATGAGCATTTGTATTATGTAAATTAACTTTCTGTTAATAAAAATTATACTCATTTATTACATCACTTCCATATAATAATTAAAAAATGTCTTTTTCCCCCTAAAAATCATTACAAAATGTGAATAATACATTTGTTTAATATCTATATAAACAAGATCTTACCATCTGATTAGTTCTGGAAATGAAAGCATTATTGATTTCTGTAATAATTTTTATAATATTGCTCCACTGCAGTACTGAAGTTGGTAATCTTATTTTGTGGAGAATTCTATGCATTTAAAGCAGTGTTTAAACTTTTTGAAAGTAAACAATCTTAGTTTTTATAGGTCCCAGTAATGTAAAATTTGTAGAAAATATGTTTTTGGAAGTAAACAGAAAATGCTGTGAAGAACTTAGCAAAAAGTTAAATTCCTCCTCCCAGTGCTATATTCTATTCTCAACTAAAATAACATTGAAAGCTAATCCAATCAACTCTTGAGTTCCATATGTATCTTTCTTAAAATCAGTGGTAGTTACATTGAGAAGAGTAGATCGAATAACTCCCAAATGGTGGACTTAAAACCATAAAAAAATGTTATAATATATCACTTCAAACTACAACAAGTTATAATATCTTAGAATATACTGTTCACATTTCTTTTGCAAAAAGTGATGCAGCATTTCATAATAGAAGCTATGTTTCTCTTCACTTTTGTTATATTGTCATATTTTAATGGCTTTTTTAGGTTATATTGTTATATGCATGCAACTTTATCATTTTAAGTGTGCTACAGTTACTGATTGAGCACTGTGGGCATTCACAAAAAAGATAAGCATATCTTTTAGTTGCTTATAGTCTTACATTATTGTCATATATGAAGATGCTTATAAACTTTTTAACCTAGATTAAACAAACTAGAATTTCCCCTGGAAAGAATGCAAATAAAGTTAATTACAGAAAAATGAAGGAAATTCCACTTTCAACTTTAGGCAGCAAACTTAAGAATCAAATTCAAGAGCACTTAATGTATACTAATTACATGTATCTGCTCTATGGTAGCAATGGGATGTTTAGAAAATTGTTACATTAATCCACATGATGTTGCCAATATTTGAACATTTTGACTCACAGGAATGGCAGTTTCATATGATTCAGCTTTAAATCACATGGGTATGTATTTGTTATTGTATAAAGTACTTTACTATATACAGTGTACCTCTCTTCCTAACACACTGTTAAAGCAACCAGTTCTTTTTAAAATAGATTTAGTGGGTATAAGTTAAATTCCATTGCATGTATATATTGTATAGTGGTGGAGTGTGGGCTTTTGGTGTACTCATTACATGAGTAGTGTATATTGTACCCCCAAAGCAGTTATTCATCCCTCCTCCTTTTTTGAGTCTCCAATGTCCATTATAGCACTCTGTGTGCTCTTGTGTAGCCAAAGGTTAGCTCCCACTTGCAAGTGAGAATATGCAGCATTTATTTTTCTGTTCCTGGGTTACTTCACTTAGGATAATGACTTCCAAAGCATCCAGTTCTTAAGCAAGAGTCTTTACAATGTACAAAGGAAGTGGGCTAACCGAAGCATTTATTTTTAAGCCCTTCTCTACCACTCACTTACTGAACTTCTCTGAGTCTTGGTTTCCTTATTTGTATTATGGAGTTGCCCCAATCAGATTCCTTCAAATTGCAAGTAACAGAAACCCAACCAAGGCGGCTCAAACATAAAGCGCTGCTTATCTCAGAGAACAAAAAGTCTCAGAGAGATCCAGGGTTACTTCAGGAGTCCAACATTGCCATTACACCCAGAATCTTTTTCCTAACCTCTCTATGATTTTTCTGAGTGTTTTGGACTGAGGATCTCCTGCTTTTGTTTGCCAGGTGGTTATAGTAGCATTATTTCCTCACACAGCAATGTCTGAAGGACACGTATCCATTTCATAATATATTTTAAGAGCAAAGAAAACCTTTTCCACAATTGTATCATGTGGCAATACCTAAACCAATCCCAGGCAATGGGAAAATATCACCGTCTTTGTCTTAATTATTTAAAGAGGCCCCTTCCTTGAGTTCATGTATGCAAAGAGGGTGAGCATTCCAATACAATTAGGCCCTGCCCATGAGGAGGAAGTAGAAGAAACTTATGTAGATACCACCAACAGTATGTGCTATGCTAATTCATGGTATGCTGCAATGATAAAAAAATATATGAAAAATTGGAAAATAAAGTTGAATTTCAATTTTTTACAACCTATAATAGAGTACTGACAAAATTTGGTGCATGAAGGTGAAATGATATAGAAATAATTTATATGTAAGCATGTGCAATGAAAGCCATAACATGATTATCAGTTACAGTAAATAAATAATTGTACAAGTTGCATGTGATGACATCAGAATGTGAGAAATTTTTAAATTCATGGGTAAGAATATTTAGGATAGTTAGATTTCCAAGAACATTTGTCTAAGTTACTAAATTTTTCACAATTTTAAGAAAATTTTTAAAAGTTTGTGGATAAAGCTTGAGTTGATTAAATGCCTAATAGTATTAATAAAATTTAAACTCATTGGGTTTACTGGTTTTTTGCTTTAAGAAGCTAACCTTTATAGAAGTCCAAACATAAAGTTAAGAAAATCACAACTATCCTGAAGATAATATAATGAGAATAAGATAACTGGAGTTTCAATATTAATTTCCAAAGGATGTCAAAAATAAGAGTCTGTCATCAACTCTGGGGAAATGTTTTTCTGAATTACAGAAAATATCTGTCACTTAGTAAAGGTGTACTTAATAATATAGATTATATCAGTGCAAATGAAGAGCATGAAGACCAAAAATACTAAAAATGTATCAGTATTGTAATTAAAGTTACAGTTTAATATAAATTTACTTTATGAAATGGAGTGACTTTACATTTAAGAGCATATTTCATAAGAAACTGGCACCTATTCAGATATTACTATCTGAAATACAGATGGTAGGGGAATGAAGTGAATTATATAACATGTTAGAGTTAGTCATTAATTGCTTTTTAATGCAAAAATTAAAAAAGAAACTCTATAGTCACACAGAATATAATTAAGATATTTTAAGTAGGCAAATTCCTTTATTAGATATGATTGAAGACCTTTAGTAACAATTGAATTAATAACTTTTTATGAATATTCTTACTTCATTAGTATAAATATAGTTTCTTTATACCAAAATACCTTTTTTATTGTAAATAATGTGCCAAAATCTTTTAACTTTAGTTAAAATATTCTTACTCAAGGATGAATTTGATTTATTCACCTTAAGAAAGAAAAGTATGTAAAAGTCTAATTGATGTAATCTACTGATCATCTTAGTTTGATATTTTTTGTATTGGTATATACAAATTAGTGAATTATTTGACAAAGTATTGTGTGTGATACAAAGAAGAGTAAGTTTAATAAGTAGGATAAAATAGACATAAAAAATTATCCATACAAGGCAATATGGAGTAAAACAGTGATTTCTAATACCATGTTATGGGTGGATTTCACTTGTGATGAACTTTCAAGAGTCTGAAGTGAAATGAGGAAAATTGAATATAGTGTTATATAGAAGTTAGTGTAAAATTATAAACTGTGTCTAATTTTAATATGAAATTATGTCCTTCCTATCTTTTTGGAGTTAATATGTCCTATCTTTAATGAAATGATTTTGTTAATATTCTTACCTAACAAAATTAAATATTGCATGTGTCAAGCTCTAAATTTATTTTATTTTAATATCTTCTTGCTCTATAAAACTTGAAAGTCTTGGAAAAACTGCTGTAGACCAAGAACTATAGAGGATGAGTTTAGGAAATTCAGTTTAAATGAAATGATGAATCCACCCTGTACAAGAGAAATTAGAAAGTTTTCCATTTTTTATATTTTGCCCTCCATTTTTATTCAATCCTGGGAATAGATTATTTTCCTACATGATGCAGGCAAGGAATGTATGTGTATGCTTGTATGTATGTACTGGGGATAGAACTGGGTGATTGTGAGGAGGGAGTTGGCAACTAAGTGTTTGGATTATAAAATGCTGCTCTTCATGCAAAATAAAAAATATCGGAAATGCCAATAATCGAGTCTGTATTTTCAATATACTTGAGAGTTAAGTTTTCATGGCTAAGTCAATATATAGATAACCTGCTGCCATTTTATTTGGTTGAATATATATTGAAAAATCAAGATAATATTTTATTTTTTAGGGGAAATATGTTCTTAGCAAGAATGCTTTTTATGCCATGAAACATAAGTATAAGCCCATTCTTCTTTAAAAGCTTCAATTGATTTTTCAGTTGAGACAGCAAACACAAGATGATCCATGAAGTTACTGTATACTTCCTGAGACTATTTGGCTTTCTTAAGCTGTTCAGACAATTCCCTTTGGAAAATGTCTACCTGAGGGTACAAATAAAAACACTATCAGACTGGAGAGAGGAAACCAGCATAATAATAATAAAATTATAAAATTATTTATAAATAAATAATAAAATTAACAGTGTCATTAATTTTACCAACTTACCTTGTTTTGCAAACAAAGAAGTAGATGGTAAGCAGCTTGTATTATGTCACATAGACAGATCATAGGTCCTGAGTATCTTTAGAAAAACTAAATCACATAATTCATCTCCTCTGTGATAAAATTATGGTCTGTACTAGAATACCTACCTCATCCTGAGTGGTCTGTGAATCACAGCATTTATGTTCCTTAATTTTTCTGCAAAGAGCTTTCTTTCTAATTTTCTAATTAAACTCAATATTTTATATGTTAATTTATTGCATCTGAAGTGGAAGGAACACAATGAGTTAATAAATTTGATCAAAATTCTGGATTATTTACAGAACAGAGTCTAGGGAAATAACCTTTCATAGCCTATGGGGCAGTATATATAGAAACTTAATATATTAAATTGTTACAACAAAAGTATTAAGTACCATTGTACCTGTAACTGGAAGAAAAAGCCCTACTTTGATTTTATTGTAGAAAGAGGGAACATAAATGTCTACTTTCAGATTATATAGATCAGTGAGTGGAGGGTGACTTAGCAAAAAAATAAAGAAAAGAATTTTAACCTTCATGCTCTGCCTGGTTCCTCTTCTGTGTAAGACAGCCATTGAGGCAAATGGTTATATTATTGGCAAAATTGTTATTGGTCCCATTATTCACATACCAGCAGGTTTTCTACCAGCAGGAGGAACTGAAATCACTCCTCAAAATAATGTAAAGCATTATCTGTGATTTGGGCAAGAGAATCTGAGGAGATGATAATGTGCGTAGGACTATATACTTCTTCCTTAATGTGAATATAGTCTACATTACCACTAAAAGTCATGATCTGTATTTTGAAGCGTGTGTGTGCCTGTGTGGTCAATAAATGTAAAATAATTAGAAGGTAGAATAAAGCAAGGATGGGAGAAAGAAAGTATACTTGTTCTAGTTTCCCCATTTTTTATACCAGGAAGTCAATAGAAGCAAAAAAAAAAAAAGAATCAGTCCTTGAAAAACTGTAAGTAATTTTTATAAAATCAAGGTCTATAAAATTTACATTTTGTGGTGTAACCAGAACTGCCATAATTATTTAGGCTTAGATTTCTATTTAAGTGGATTTCATGCTCACTACATCAACTTTTTTGCTATGATGCATCAATTTTAGAGTTTTGAAATTTTTGATTTATCTCTTTGTTCAAGATATTTTTATGATCCACTAGCTTTTTTTAAAGTAAAAAAAAAAAAAACATTTCACATGTACTCCATTCACTGGGCTATAGGTATTTGAGAATGTCTATTACATCCAGACTTTTTTTTTAACTTGAAAAACCTATTTTATTATAAAATATGAAATGTTATGCAATATTTCTGGTTACGAAAATACCAGCAGTTGTGATTATTCTCTTTCATAATATGTGGACTTTTGCTTTAACATTTTTCTACCATTCCTGGTATAAGTTACCTATTACTATGTAACAAATTACCCCCAAATTTAGCAGCTTAAAACAAAAATATTATCTGAGTATCCGGGGATCAGAGATCCAGGAGCAGGTTAGCTTACTATTTGGGCTCAGATGCTCTTACAAAGTTGCAGTTAGGATGTTAACCAGGGCTGAAGTGATCTGAGAGCTTGGCTGAGCTGGAGCACCTGCTTCCTGTTGACAGGCACATTCCTCACTATATGGACCTCTCCCTGGAGCTGTTCACAACATTGCGGCTGGCTTACCCCAAATAAGTGATCCAAAAGAAAGAATTTTTGAGGAAGACCCTGAAAGCAATCACCACAGCAACAAAAATAAACAAATGGGATCTAATCAAATTAAAAAGGTTTTGCGCCACCAAGGAAACTATCATCAGAGTGAGTAGACAACCCACAGAATGGGAGAAAACATTTGCTCTCTACACATCCGATGAAGGTCTAATAACAAAAATCTATCTAGAACTCAAAAGAATCAACAAGAAAAAAATCAAACAACCCCATCAAGAAATGGGCAATGGAAATGAACAGAAACTTTTCCAAAGAAGACAAAATAATGGCCAGCAAACATATAAAAAAAAAAAATCCAACATCTCTAATCATTAGAGAAATGCAAATCAAAACCACAATGAGATATCACCTAACCCCAGTGAAATTGGCCTGTATCAAAAAATTCCAAAAAAACAAATACTGTGGGGGATGCTGAGGATGTGGAGAGACAGGAATACTCTTATACTGCTGGCGGCACTGCAAATTAGTGCAACCTCTGTGGGAAAGAATTTGGAGATACTTCAACCAGCTAGAAATAGAAATACCATTTGACCCAGCAACAGCATTATTAGGCATCTACCCCAAAGAGCATAAGACATTCTATTTAAAGACATCTGCACTTGAATGTTTATGGCAGAACAATTCACTATTTCAAGGATGTGGAAACAACCCAAGTGCCTGTCAATTCATGAGTGGATTATTAAAATTTGGTATATGTATACAATGGAATATTACTCAATTATAAAAAATGACAGTGATCTAGGACTGCTTATATTTTCTTGGATTGAGCTTGAGCCCATTATCTGAAGTGAGGTGACACAAGATTGGAAGAATGGGCTCCACATGTACTTGCCATCAAATTGGTACTGACTGATTAACACTATGGTGCTCAAATGATGGTGGTATTCACCAGGGATTAAGGGCATGAGAGAGTAGACTCACAACTGAGGGATATGGTGAGCATTGTGGAGGGGAAGGGCATACCTCTAACCCTTGCTAGGGAGAGGCAAAGATATAAAATGTAACCAAAATGTTTGTACTCTGATATTTTCCTGAAATATTAAAAAAAAATAGTGCTGTTGCAATTTCATTATGACCTAGACTCTAAGTCATTCACTGTCACTTTTGCCTTGTTTTTATCACAGGAGAGGATTACATGAGGGTATGAATACCAGGAGACAGGGATCATTGAGAGACATCTTAAAGTCTGGCTATGATACTCTCCAAATTTTAATGTTTAAATGTTTTTGTGGTAAGATGTACTTAACAAAATTTACTGTTTTAATCATTTTTAAATGTACAATTCAGTGGCATTAAGTACATTTACAATGTTGTGCAACTATCTGGAAAAGTAAGAACTTTTTCTTCATCCTAAAGAGAAACTCTGTACCTATTAAATAATAATTCTCTATTCTCTTCTTAGCAACCCCTGATTACCTTTCTTCTACTTTCTATGAATTTGCCAATTCTACCATGTTTCCCTGAAAATAAGACAGGGTCTTATATTTATTTTTCTTCAAGAAGACACCCTAGGGCTTATTTTCAGGGGATGTGTTATATTTTTTAAGTACAGTACAACAATCTACATTTATTCAAATATAGTTAAGTCATCTTCTTCTGGAACATCATCATAACTCTCCAAACCCTGAATTCCATCCTGAATTTCTTGCAACTCTATTTTCTTTAGGACCACTGACCCCAATGTTTCATGTTGAGCAATAGAGCTTTCATGGGGCAGATGAGAAGGGCTTCTCATGTTCTTCCCCGCTCTGCGATGAAATGCGTGGGTTGTGCAGATACACTGCGTAGCCACACCCATCACTAGGTCTTATTTTCGGGGTAGGGCTTATATTGAAATGATTAGAAATCCTGCTAGGGCTTATTTTATGGGTAGGTTTTATTTTCGGGGAAAAATGGTAGGTGCCTAGGAGAATCAAAATATTTGTCCTTTGTGTCTGGCTTATCTCATTTATCATGGTGCTTTCAATGTACATCCATGTTGTTATATGTATCAGAATTTCATTCCTTTTTATGGCCAAATCATACTCCATTGTATGATTGTTGGATCGTATGGTAATTCTATATTTAACTTTTTGGAGAACCACCTGTTTTCCAGCAGGGCTGCATCATTTTACATTCCCACCAGGAATGCGGGTGGGTTCCAGTTTCTCCACATCCTTGAAAACATGTATTTTCCATTTTACTGATAATAGTTATCCTGTGGGGTGTGAAGTGTTATTGCATTGTGGTTTGATTTGGATTTCCTCCATGACTAGTGACATTGAGCATCTTTCATGTGCTTAATGTCCATTTGTATATCTTTGGAGAACTGTCTATTTAGGTCCTACACCCATTTTTAAAATTGAGTTGTTTTTTTCTTTAGTTGTATTTTTTTTTAATGTATATATATATAGGATATTAATTCCTTAGCAGAATATGATATGCAAATATTTCCTCCCATTTTGTGGTTTGTCTTTACACCCTTGATTGTGTCCTTATGATACATACAAGCTTTAAATTGCGAGGAAATCCAGTTTATCTATTTTTTCCCTTTTGTTGCCTGTGCTTTTGGTGTCATGTACGAGAAATCATTGCCGAATTCATTCTCATGAAGCTTTTCTCCTATGTTGTCTTCTTCCCCCTCCTCCTTCTCCTCCTCCTCCTCCTTCTTTTCTTTTTCTTCCTTTCGTCTACATTTAAACTTGAAGGACAACTTAGTAGGGCATAACATTCTTTGTTCACTCTTTCCCTCAGAATGTTGTGCATGTTCTTAGATGTTGTGGAGATTCCTCTACTACCTTGTGGCTCTTTCTGAATGCTGCTGTGGAGAAATCTGACAACCAGTTCATGTTTCTCTCATGCGAATGACTTCCCCTTACAGTCTGGAGGCCTATGTCAGTCATTGTTTTTGAAGTTCAATGACTTCAAGAATATATGCAAGATTATCCTATATAATTTTTTCCTAGACTATATCTGCTCCTTCTAAAGTGTAGATTCAAATTTTTCTTCATTTCAGAAAATGTATTCTGGTATATTACTAAATATATTTTAAATTATATATCTTTTTATTCAGAGATATCCAATATACATATGTTGGGCTCCCTTTTCTGTCTCATATATATATATATATATAATATTTTTATAATTATATTTTTTTCTATGAGGGCTGCATGGAAAAGGTTATATTGGAAAATGTTTCTCTACTCACATCAGGGCAATCTTTCCAACTAAATACTGGGTCATGTTACTTGCTTACTTACTAGTTTTCAATAGTTTACCATCATCTTTGGGATACATCTGAAATTCTAAACAAAATTTGACGTCTCCTTTTCTATTAATAGTTTCATCTTGCAATCTTCTTCCCAAGGTGTCTACACAAGCTCCACTGGGCTTGTTTTAGTTCTGCAAATGTAATATGCTTTAGTGCTTTTTTTCCTATACTTCCAAGGTACTGTTGATTTAGCCTTGATGTAATAAAAGGGGGTGTTTTAGAAAAAGTAATTTGAATATAGTGTGCCGATTGACTTGGGGGCTGTGGAAGTTAGAGATGAAGAAATTTGTTGGATGAATGTTAGAGATGTGCAGGTGATGTAATTAACAGCATCATAAAAGGGGGCCAGGATAATGGAAAGAGTGGACTAATATAAGAACCAATGCAAAAAAAATATCAGTGCCTGAAATGAAAAAACAAAAAAATCAGCATACTTTTCCCCTCAAACCCATTCAGTATTTTATATTCCTTAGTTTGTATTTCTCATGCCAGTACTCACTGGGTTGTCCTAACCTGAAACAAAAGGCATCCTGAATATTTTTGCCTTTCTCCCCATATAAATATTCACCAATTCCTGTCAATTAAATCTAAGTTTCTTCCCTCCTATTCCACTACTACATGCTTAAGAGACCATCAGTTTCTTCCTTCCTCTTCCACTGCCCCTCTCTTAGTTAAGCCCTTCATTATTCCTTGCTTGGACTAAAACAACAACCATTTAAGATTACTAGCCTCAGCTCGCATTTTTCTTCAAGCCTTCTTCTACATTGTTCCCTGCGCAAACTCTATGATGCACAATTCTGATAATTCTACTTCTAACTAAAATTCTTTTGCGCTTTCTGACTGTATTTAAGAAAGTGTCCAAATTTGTTGCTGTAGTTCAAGAGACCTATTTCTTCTAAATTATCTTTCTTTTATCTCTGCCTTCAATTCTTGCCCCTCTTTCTTGAATGCTCCATAGTTCACCCACATCTATTTGTGGACTCTCACATACACTATGATATTTTTGTTTGGTCTTTTGCTATTCACATTTGTACCTCAGACTCTCTCTCCTGCATAATTTTTAATTATGATTTTTATTGTGTGAAATTTAAAAGGCACAGTAAATTCAAAAAATAATGTGACAAACATCTTTGCAAACTTCACCCAGAGTTAGCTACTGTCAACATTTCATCATAATTTATTTAAATATTGTTTTAATAAATAAAATAAAACATTACAAATAAAAATGATGCTCTCTTTTCCTCAGTAACATTCCAGCCGTATCTGCCTCTCCACTCATTTGCATGCATCTTTGACCATTAATTTGGTGTACATTTTTCCAATCTTTTAAACATATTTGTGTGTATGTGTATAGCCAAGGGTATACATAATATTGTCTTATTTTTTCTTTTTAAAAAGTATATAAATGATATCTAATTATATAAAACCTTGCAACTTGCCTATTAAATTATGTTTTTGAGATCTCCTGATGAAATTCTATTTCTCTTTAATTTTCATTTTATTTTTCTTTAAAAAAAAACCTTCCTTTTAAAATCTAGGAGAGTGTAGTCAGATCTACAAATGCTTAATATTATTTTAATAAGATACCTTTAGTTAGCTAGTTTAACATCATAACAGGATTCCATTAAAATAAATAAATTGCTCTTTTAAAAAGACTTTCCTTTGTTTCTGAAAATGAACCTTAAGAACAATAGTTTATATCTAGGATTATCACCTGTACATTGTTTCTTAAATTCTAACTTGAAATGAAGTTGATTTTTCATATAAAAGAATATTTAAAATTAGTAAACAAAATTAAAACCAAACTCTAGGAGTTAAGGAGAAAATGTTTAATTTCATAGATAAATTCACTTGCAGTAATTTCTTATGGCGCTTTGTTTTGTCTTATTTAATTGTGCTCCACTGAAGACCCATCTGGATGTATGTGTGAAGAAATAGAAATTATTTATACAATTGCAGGAGCCTACTTGTATGTGAGTGCACACACACACTGAGTTTGTACATTATTTCAGTGGGAAAGAGTGAGTCATACCTAATTAAAAATGAAACTCCCCAAAGAAATATGCATAGTATTAAATTCTAGTTTTTCATAAGTGTAATGAAAATTAAATAACTAAATTAGGATATATACTCTGGAGTTCATCTATCCATCAAAATAATTGTTTTTCTTTCTCTGTATTACTTTACTAATCAGTCTCTAATAAGGGACGGACCTACCATTGGTGAAGCATATGCTTGGAGTGTTTTATTTTTGCTTAATCTGAACCGATGGACTTTTATGCTAATTCAGTGCCCCTCACCTAGTCAAACCAATTAATATATTAATATATTAATGTTGAGGGAAACTTTGCCAGATATGGGACCAGTATCATTTGTCAAGTTCACAAAGCTTACAAGGATTTTACATAGCCAGTCATAAGAATCCCTCCAAATAATGTAGAAAGATCTGTACTTCTCTCTACCCTCATGCTAAGAGCTGCATTGCCAGAATCATATCTTCTATTTGTATGTTCTGATATCCTAAGATGTCCGCCATCTGTTTGGTCATTGTGAAGGTTAGGAATGTTGTGTGTATGGTTTTATAGCATCTACTGATTGGTTTATTCTCTTTTATCCAATGGTCTAGACCAAAGTTTTTCAACCTCAGAACTATGGACATTTTGGACTGTGCAAAGTTTGTCATGGCCATGGCAGGAGACAACTCTCCTGTCCCTAATAGAATATTTAGCAGAATCCATGGCTTTTACTCAGTAGCTACCAGTACCACCTCCTTACTCCATTATTACCAACAAAAATATCTCCAAGCATTGCCAAAGGACAACTGCAGAGGGAGGGGATGGCAAAATTGCCCCCACTTGAGAACCACTGCCCTAGACGATACTACCATCTTCCATCACCACTATGCTTAGTCCTACATGTTTGGCCAAAATGTATATTTGGGAAACATTTCAATCTGATCTTTAGGGCTATGTTGGCTCCCATTGACTTGGGCTAAATTTATATACAGGAGTGTATTATTTTATTTCATGTTTTATTTGAAGTAAAAGTGTATCAGACAGATTTTTTTTTTTTCTATTTCTGAGTCTCGCTTCTGAAAAGTTACTTTAAAGCCTAGCTGTTTCTTTTGGTATTTCTCTTTATATTTCTAAAATCAGAAGGAGGTGCTGCATGAGGTAGAGCTACAAATATAGTGCTTTGGTTTATTGGAAGTAGTGGAGCGGCAAGAACACAAATGTTAGGGCCTGGAAAGCTAGCATAATATTATGGCAGGGAATAATATTCAATAAAGCTGTTGCCTGTGATATATTGGACAAACAATGAGCTACATGAGACCTTGAAAATATTAATAATGTGTTTTCTCAATATTTTTATATAAGAGAAAGTGAATATAGGTTAGCCTATTTGCCTAGTTCTCTCTGTTTGCAGCTTGTAATATAAGTTGACTGAGAGTTGGATAGTTTGGGATCTCAAATATAAAAAGGAAACAAAAGCCACCTGATTCTATTTTACTGACAGAAGCAAATAGATTTCTTGGCCTGTGATAGGTGCCAACACAGCTGAAAGATCATTTGAGTGGGGCTGACTTCTCATCCAAGCCTATTGTTTTACAAGAGAGGAGGTTGGGCAGAGATCAACAATTTAAAAAATCTGAGTTGTCAGAATTCATAAACTGTATCTGGAGAGAAGATGGTCTGTGTTTACTTCAATATAGAATTGATCAGAAGCGGAGTGACTGAATTTCTATTATGTTTTTGAGGCAATTAGATTACCAGAGAAACCACAAGCTTGATTCACAGAAGGTGTGATCAGATCACCTCCAAAAGATCCCCAGATTGCATAAACAGAAAGAGTTCTGTAAAAGCAGTGCAGCCTCTAAGAAAGATCATTCTGCAATGCCAACTATGGTCATATTGCTGATAGATTAATCAAAGAGCTTTCTCTATTGATAAGGAATGGTGTTTCTGTGATTTCTGTCCAGCAGGATTTGAAAATTGCTTTGAGATACCCTATTCTATTTTCCAAATGGGAAATTTAATTTCTGTAATTCTGTTTCCACTTTACTCTGTACAATGGGCTTATAGGGGACATATAATGGGATATTTGCTCTCTATATCCCTGCAAAGAATCTCTCTTATGGCCCACCCTAGCTGGAAACATACAGCAAAGAAAATTCTGGGAAATGTAGTTCAGTCTAACTAAATTGGCAGATTAACAATTCACAACAGCATACCAAGGAAAACTGAAGCTGGTTCATCTCTGTCATTCTCTGCATTCTCAGATCAATTTTCCATCTTTCCTTCTTTTTCTGTAGAACATAGGACTGGCTTCTATTCATCAAGCAATTCATTGCATAAAGCAAACGCCCTTGCATTCTGGCTTCTGGTTGGGTTTGGCCAATGGGAAGTGCTAGAATGAGGAATGAGCAGACAATGACAAAGATTGGTGTAGTTCTTTCACACTGTCTTCCTGCCTGGCTGAGATTCCTGCAGTAACTGCATTTCACAATGGCTATTAGTGCTGTCCAGAGGCTCCTTTTCATGTCTCCAGTTCTTTCCAAGCTCCTGAGAAAACATTCCTTCCTCTTGCCCTTCAGGCTTAAGGCTAGTAATAACATCCCGCTGTTCCTAGTCCCTGGGTGCCCACCAACGAATATGGTCCCCTTACCTCTGCCCTCACATCTGCAAATGGTCTCTTTAATAAATCATCTTTAGTAAACCCTTTATAGTGTGTCAGGACTTTGTTTCCATTTACTTTTTGTCTTCTATTTGCATTTATTTCTTTTCCATTTTTCATTGAGTTTTGTAGAATGTGTAAATAAACACATAAATATCTGGAAATTTTAAAAGTCTATTTAAAAATAGCAGAAAAATGAGAATTTTGTGGCAATTATAGATATGAGATTGACGGTGGAATTTTTTTGTGTGTTTCCTCAAAATAGATGCTAATGAGACTTACCTATATTTTAACACTGATTCCAGTTTTAAGACAGCTGAAAATTGTTTTATTTTTATTAAGCTTCAAACTGCTGCTGCTTAAGTGATCATGTTATTTGCTAACTGCTTTACTAAACTTGGTGCCTTCATTGATCATTCTCCTCACACCCCACTGCCAGACAGAATTTTTGGCTCTGTTCACTGTCACCCACTATCATACTTTCTTATCTCTAATATTTTCTTTTATATACTTTTTGCCCCTGGAGAGCTCCTACTAATTGAATTTTCTCAGAGTATGGGCCTTACAGTAGATCTTCTTTCATTTCTGAATCTTGAGCAACTAGGTATTTAATCAATAAGTCAATAAATAAGTAGGATGGAAGACCCATTTTACAATTTTAGGCTCTTTTAAGGATATCTTTTGTCTTTGCTTCTTCCAGCATTTGTTAGATTGCTTAACTTATTAGGCTTTCAAGAAAGTTAGCTGGGTAAAGTTCAGAGATCACAGAAAACTGAATGCAAGGAAACTGCAATAACTTCTCGAATTTTTCTGAAACAGCTCTCCCTCCATTACACGTGGCTTGTATTATAGCTATCCTATTCCAGACTTCTCTCTGATTCCCTTTTACTGTGCTCAAAGACAGCTTCCAAACTTCCTTTAGATTATTACACGGTCTGGGCAAATTGACCTTTACTTGATCATTTCCAAGGTGGATAGAATGATTTTTAGTCATTTGGACTTTTCAAAATGTTTCTTAAAGAGAGTAAAAGACATGAAGACAACTATTTGTAGCTTGAGTGGTAGTTGGCAATTTTCTTTCCACTTCACCAAATCTTCTATTTTCTTTCATTTCAACTATTATTGAAAGCATTTAAACTTTCCTGAGTTGAATTAGAATTAGTGAATTAAACGTGGCTTCACTATCTAAACAGGCAACATGTAAGTTACATTTTCTTTTGTTTTTTTCTCTAATGAATGTACCTGGTTTGTGCTGTGCTTTCTTTATGTCACCAGGTCAGTGTGTTCTCGTTCACTATTAAAATTTAGATTATAAGAATCCTCTGAATATCTTTGATTATTAAAAACCACTGGCATAATTGTCCCTCATTATTTTCAAAGGCAGAGATGAACAATATAATTTTTAATAATGATGGTATAAAAAATATAGAGGCAAAATTATCTGAATAAAGAAAGTAATAGCAAAAATTAATAACTAAAATTTAAGAAAAGAGTTTGAGAAAACAAAGTTATCAAAAGTAGATTACCAAGAATAGGAGAGAGGTGATTTCTAAAGATATGTGGGCTACTGTAACCAGTAGGAGAGGAAGTTGGATGTTAGATAGGCACAATAAAAAAAATGTAGCATTTCATTTTTTAACAGTGCTGGCTCATCATTGTCTCTTCACACATGATTGATGAATGAAACTACTAAAGATAGCTATGATAGCCATGAAGCATCTGATTTCAAAGAGTTTTGTTTATTGCTCAAGGTTTACAATAGAATGCTTGTTGGTTAAATGGAGAAAGGGTATTTTAATACATGATTTGTTATGTAAGTATATGCAAACCTTTATCCTTTTTATATGAAATATGTTGCTATTAGAATTATTTAATTTGGTGATTTTACCTTCTATCTAATATGTAATTTGTGTCACATAGATTAATACTGCCTAAATTTAAAAATATCCAATTTAAAATGATCAATATAGCAATTATATATAAAATCATGTTTATGTCTTTTTGAGAGACATATTACTAACTTATTTACAGTGTCTACATAAGATACTTCCATAGGATATACAAAGTATAAATACATGTGTACTTATCTGGAAAGAAATAAGAAATCTGTGACTCTGAGAGTTGCATACTCTTCATGTTGTGTACCTTTCAAATGAAATTGGAAGTACATACATAGAAACTCTAGAAGTAACTTCCAGATACTCCAGTAAAACTGTAATTCTGATTGCTATTTTTTACTTAATTCTTTCACAGAGCTTTCATTAATTTGACATCAATGAATTATGGTGATATATTAATATAAGACTAATTCAAACAATTTATAAATATCTCAATTGTCTTTCCGAGGACTTCACAGGTAAACTTACTTGGCCCATGAAAATCTTTGAGACATATGAGGTCTCTCATTTTTATTTGACATATGGCACATAGATCATCCTTGTGCCTAATGTTCAACCAGCACCCAGGTCCTGACTCACAGTTAGATTGTATTCATAGAGCCTCACTACTTTGCTACTTCCTGATCATTGTTTTGAATATAGGAGCAAAATAATAATAGGGAAATGGATCTGGTAAATATTATTGAGTGAATAAACAGATATATACTCTGAATATTAGAAAAACTCCTAAATTATTTAAAAATTTTGTGTTTCAGAATTCACATAAAAATGTTCTGTGTATTCTTCATTTACATGTACAACAGGTTGAATACTGTAAACTCTCTTCTATTTTAAATTTACAGTCTAAAATAAACCTTGGCAAGAAATAGGTTGTACAAAACAGACACATTAATTACATGTATATATTAAAAGGACTACAGATCCAAAAGACACATTGAAACATCACACATTTGACCTACTAATTAAATAAACCTGTTCAGATGGATAGCCCTACTACTTTTGAGGATTTCATTTATCTTTCATCTTTTAACAAAATTAGTGCCAACACCATTGTACTTCTAATTCCTCTTAATTTTTGTCTGAAAGTCATCTCAGAGTTATCTTTCTCATGCTTATTTTATTATACCTATCCTCATATCACTGTTTTCAGTAGTATCATTCTTACCATTCTTAGCTACACCTCTACATTTATATTAGTCAAGGTTCTCCAGAGATATAGAACTGATAGGGGACATACACACATATTTATTTATTTTATTATATGAAATCAACTCATATGAAGGCTGAGATGTCCTATGATTTGCAGATAGCAAGCTGGAGACTTATGAGAGCCAGTGCTGAAGTTCTAGTCTTAGTTCAAAGTCCTGAAATAGCAAAGATCAGACCAGAACTAAATGAAATTGAAACCAAAAAACAATATAAAGAATCAACGAAACAAAAAGTTGGTTTTTTGAAAAAAATAAATAACATAGACCACCAGTCAGATTAATCAAGAAAGAAGAGAGAAGATTCAATAAGCTCAATGAGAAATGTTAAAGAAGCCATTACAACTGATATCACATAAATACAAAAGATTGTATGTGATTACTATGAATGCCTTTATGCATATAAAATAGAAAATCTAGAGGAAATGGATAAAGTTTTGGAAATATATAACCTCCCAAGCCCAAATAAGGAAAAAATAGAAATCCTAAACAGACTAATAAGTACTGAGGTTGGATCAGTAATAAAAAAACCTTCCAAAACCAACAAAAAAAACCAAGGACCAGGTGGATTCACAGCCTAATTTTACCAGATCTACAAAGAATTGGACTTATCCTACTTCATAACATTGAGAACAAGGGAATCGTCCCTTACTCATTTTATTAAGCTAGTATCACCCTGATACCAAAGCTAGGAAAGGATACAACAACAACAACAACAACAAAACTACAGACTAATATCCCTCATTAACTTAGATGCAAAAATCCTCAACAAATTACCACCAAACTAAATTTAATAACACGTCAAAAAATAATTCATCACAACCAAGTGGATTTCACTCCAGGCATATAGGGAAACAATACATAAAACAATAAAGTGATTAACCACATGAAAAGAATTAAAAAGAAAAAAAACATGATTATCTCAATAGATACAGAAAAAAAACATTCATTAAAATCTAGCACGTCTTCATGATGAAACACTGAACAAACTAGGCATAGAAGGAACATGTCTCTCTCTCTCTATATATATATGATAAACTGATATATATATATATATATATATATATATATATATGATAAACTGTCAGCCAACATCATACTGAATGGAGAAAAGTTGAAAGTATTCCCTCTAAGAATTGGAGCAAAATAAGTATGCCCACTTTCACCATTTCTATTCAACATATTGCTGGAAGCTCTTGCCAAAGCAATCAGGCAAGAGCAAGAAATAAAGGACAAGCAAATTGGGAAGGAGGAGGTCAAAATCTTCCTGTTTACTGATGATATGATCTTATATCTACAAAACCCTAAGAGCTCCTCCAAAAGACTCCTAAATGAATTCAGTAAAGTCTCAGGTTATTAAATTAATGTACAAAAATCAGTAGCATTTCTATACACTAATAACAACCAAGCTGAAAATCAAATAAAAAATGCAATCTCATTTACAATAGCTACCAAAAATATATATATATATACCCTTAACCAAGGAGGTATAAGACCTCTACAGGGAAAACTGGAAAAACTGGGAAAGACTAACTTCATTACTGGTATAGGAAAAGAATTTATGACTGAGACTCCAAAAGTAAATGCAATGAAAACAAAAATAAATAAATATAATTGGACTTAATTACACTAAAAGCCTTCTTTATAGCAAAAGAAATAGTCAATAGAGTAAATAGACACCATACACAATGGGAGAAAATATTCACAAGCTGTACATCTGACAAAGGCCTAACAGCCAGAATCTACAAGGAATTCAAATAAATCAGCAAGAAAAAAATAATAACCCCATTAAAAAGTGGGCAAAAGACATGAGTAGACACTTTTTGAAGGAAGAGAAACAAATGGCCAATGGACTCATGAAAAATTGCTAAACATCACTAATCATTAGGAAAATGCAAATTAAAATCACTATGAGATACCACCTTACCCCTATCAGAATAGCCATTAATAAAAAATAAAAAAAGAATAGATGTTGGGGTGGATGTAGTGAAAAGGGCTTGCTTATACACTGTTGGTGGGAATGCAAATTAGTACAACCTCTATGGAAAACAATCTGGAAATTTCTCAAAGAACTAAAAGTATATGTACCATTCAATCCACCAATTCCACTACTGGAGATCTATCCAAAGGAAAAGAAGCCATTTTATAAAAAAAGATACATTCACTCATATATTTATTGTAACACAATTCACAATTGCAAAGATATGGAACCAATATAAGAGTCCACCAACTGATAAGTGGATAAAGAAAATGTGGTATATATAAACTACATTATCTATCTATCTATCAATCTATCTATCAATCTATCTATCTATCTATCTATCTATCTATCTATCTATCTATCTATCTATATTATACACACAGAGACACCATGGAATACTACTCAGCCATCAAAAAGAATGAAATAATGTTTTTGGCAGCAACTTGGTTGAAATTGGAGGCCATTATTCTAACCAAAGCAACTCAGGAACAAAAAAAATAAATACCACATGTTCTCACCTATAAGTGGGAGCTAAGCAATGGTCATACAGAGTGGCTTAATGGACACTAGAGACTCGGGAGGGGAAGGGTGAAAGGAGGGTGCAAGATGAAAAATTACCTACTGGGTACAAGGTATACCATTCGGGTGCTGAGTATATTAAAAACCTAGACTTTTCCACTATGCAATTCAGCCAGGTAACAAAAAACTACTTATACTCCCTAAATCAATTTAAATAAAAACAAAATAAAAATATATAATACAAACACATACAATATGGTTTATTGTAATGTGTGAGATTAATAAAACAAATTTAAAATGCTAGAGCATGTTCTTCTATCATTATTAAAATAAGAAAGACTTCAGTTTGTTCACATATTAGTAATTAATAATAATGAAATATTTTTATATTGATGATATATATATAACTACTAACCTAAAGTTTTTGTAAATGATGACAATCTAAAGCTAATCTAAAATCAGTGTTTAGAAATGGAAGCCAGACAAATATCCAGCCTTTAACTCAGATTTCAGCTCTAACCCTAATGAAACAAGAAAAAATGATGGGAAAGAAAGAGGAACTGGAAATGTTTCTGTAATAATTTTCCCTTCTGGGAAGCAAAGCAAAAGTTCTTTCACATGAGGAAATGAGTGGAGTAAGATACTAAGTACCTCCCCTATATGAAAAGAATTATATTAAAAGAATTATATTTAGTTCATAATATGCAATGATTTTTTTTTACTACTTGAGAAATCTTCAAATGTTATGAGCAACAAAGTCAAAAATAAAATGAGATGAATGGCTACACATTTTTGTCTGTATTTTTCAACTACATAGAACACTTTCATGTAGTCACTGTTTTGATTTGCCACAAAATTATGTTAGAAGTGAGGCTGCCTTATGGTGAAATCTCTAGATGTGCTCTGTGATGGATCCTCATTCATTATAGCACAGAATACTGATAATTTATCTTCACATAATGCAATGAAAAAATCAGCTTCAGATTTACCAGTTGGATCCAATTTAAATAACTTTAATGACTTTTGATACTAATTTGGAAATAAACATTTTATAGGGAATGAAATTATTACGTACTAGCTAAATTTCATATAATGCTAGTTGGATTGTTATTATAGTGGTTAAATTGCTTTCCTCATAAAAATCTCCAACTATTTTTGAAATAATATTGCCAACAATTGCAGATTTTTATGCATATTTGTAAAGAATCTCTTTAGAAGAATTCCTAGAAACTAGAGGAACTTGGATCTGTATGCATTTTCAGGATTATTAAGCTACAGGCATATATTTAAAACCAAAGCTTATAACCTATTAACAGTTGATGTGTGAATATTGTGGGAACATGCAAATAAGATTATGACATTCTTGATCATGCTCAGTATCTCCAACTATTTGTCAGAAGCATTAAAATGATACTTGGCTAGCAGACAAGCAAAATAAATAGAATATTAAAGTAATTCTGTTTGGAATAATTTTTAAACTTTCTTTTCACTTGGTAAAGTTTTACTTTCATCTTGAAGGTCCAGTTGAAAATCCTACTCCTTACTGATTTACTGCAGTAATTAAGCTCTTTTAAATTCAATGTTTACTTCTTTATGCTCCCTAGTATATTTTGCAATGACTTTTTACATATAGATTCTTTCCTGAACATATACTATTTGAAGTTTACATATTAATTTATTCATGAGCATATTTTAACTAATGAACTCTCCCTATCCTAGCTGCAAGGCAAGACTCTGTGACTAGTTCTAGCCAATGAAATGTTATGTCTGTCACTTATGGGTTGAGAAGTTTAAGGACTGTTTTGGAAACTCCATGTTATCTCTTCTCTGGGTCTAAGAACCATGAAAGCTTCATGTTGAGATAATTGCATCCTAGAATGAAGAGGGCCTGGTTACTGGATATGGGAGAATCACCCTTGACCTGCATTGGAATGGCATGAGTGAGAAACTTCTGATGTGTTAAGCTATTGAGATTTAGATTTTTCTCTTCATGGCTGCCCAAATACACATAAACACACCTCTAGTTTCTAACAATCTTTCTAAATTCTGAGTTTCTTATGTACCACATATAGTACCTGCTTAAGAGAAGTCAATAATGGTGAATCATTAAAACATTTGTATATAATCATATTAGAATGAAAATGTTATTTTTATTCATTTTATTTTGTGGATTTAGATACAAAGTCTATTCAGTTATTCATTCATTCAGCAAATGTTTGTTCCATGTACACTATGTGCCAAGATAACTATATCAAATATATATTCTAAGGAGAAAAAAAGAAAGCAGGAAAGGCAGTGAGACAGGATTATTGGCTTAAATTTTAGAATGAGTAGCCAAAAAAGATCTCACTGAAAAAGTGACTTTTGAATAAAAAACTAAGGGAAGTGAATGAACTAACAATCAAATTGAATGAAAAACTCCAGCTTAGAAGAAACAGGATGTATGAAGGTGGAAGCATGTCTAGACTCTTCAAGACACAGCAAGGAAGTAAGTAGGACTAGAGCCCTGGAAATGAGGAAGTGAGTAAGAGTTGACACATTCAGAGAGCTAATGAGGGCCCAGATCATTTAGGGCCTTGAAAATTATTTTAAGGACTTTGGCTTTTATTCTGAGATAGAGGGCCCCTGGAGGGTTTTGAGCAGGGGAATGACATGATATGAATTAGGTTTTAACAGGACCATGCTGGTACTATGTTGAGAATAGACGGAAGGATGGTAGCACTGAAGCAGGAAGACCTGTAGGAGTGTAACTAACTGATATAATATAGATGAGAGATGTTGGTGCCTTGGACTAAGTTGGTAACAGTGATGGAGTGGAGAAATGATAAAATTTGAAATATATTTTGGAATTCCTGACCATACGATCTTGTTATCAGACCAGATATGAGGTTGAGAAAAAGATTAGTTAAGAATGGCAAGAAGGTTTTTTAGCTTGAATAACTGGAAGAGTGCAGTTGTCATTAAGCAAGGTGGTAAGACTATAGGAGCAACAGTTTTAGAAAATCTACAGATCAGTTTGGGATGTATTAAGCTTGAGGGGCCAGTTAAACAACTAAGTGCAGATGTCAAGGCTCTTGAGAATATGAGTCTATACTTTAATGGGGGAGTGCAGGTAAAAGATATGCATTTATGAGTTGTCAGTATAAGTATGTGGTATTTGAAGCTATAAACAGGATGGCACTAACAATATAACAACTGAATAGGGAATGGGTTCAAGGACTGAGCCCCAAAGCATTTCAAAATTTAGAAGTCAGAGACAAAAAGAACCTAGCAAAAGACTTTGAGGAAGAATACACATAAAAGTAGGAGAAAATCCATGAATGTATGTTTTGGAAACTACATTTTAAAAAAAATTTTTGAGTAGTAATAAAAAACAATTATTAACTATGTCAAAATACTCCTGATTTGATGAAATACAATGAAGTCTGAGAAATGACTATAGGATTTGGCAAAGTGAAGGTCATTGCTGAAATTGGTAATAGCTTTTTGGCAGTAGTAGTGGTGGGATTTGATTTGGTGGATTCAAAAGAGAATGGGAAGGAAGAGATAGAAGACAACTATGCTTAGACTTTTAAAAAGAGTTTTGTTATAGAACTGGAGGCAAGGAATGGGGACTAGAGGGAGGAGTTGGACCTAGGCAGTTTTATTTTTTTCAAAATAAGAGCTTGTTTTTAAAATAATAGCTTTATTCATTTAAAATAATAGCTTGCTGCATCATGATGGAATGATTCAATGGAAAGGAAAAAAGTAGGATGCAAAAGTGAAGGCAGTTTGTAGAAGTTTATTTTTATTTCTCCTATATACTTACTGATGTAGAAAGCAAAATAATAAGCTGGGTGTGAAGAAATTGAAAATTTCAGGGACTCAAGGAAAACAATTACCTAAGATAGTAGGTGAGAAAATAGATTAGATAAATATAATATTATTTGTAGGTAGGCTTAAGGGTCCACTTAAGGTTTGTGATTATAATAAAGCAATCAGCATTACTGTCTATTTTCTTTAGCCAAGTTCACCTGCTTGTTGGAAGCAGTGTCATAAGAGAACCATGTTTTAGTTAGGACAGATAGGAGATGGGAACTTTATAAAAGTGTTGGGTATAAAACTTTAAAAGTTATTTACTGATGATTGACTCTAAAGTCCAGAAGGCTAAACCTTGGGAGATGGGAAGATTTGGGAGATAGAGTAAGAAGAGGAGAGGCCAGAGCTGAATTAGGATTTGGCCTTGGCAAACAGGGATAAATGGAAATAGTGACGTTAGCCTCTGTGTTCCAAAGGCAGTGACAGTGAGGTAGTGACTGCTTAGGGGAGGGGAGGAGACTAGGAATAGGAGGTGGAGGAGCCGGGAGCAGTAAGGAGGAGGCTATTTGAATCTCTCCCTTGACTTCTGCTAGTCTTTGAGTCCTGTAGGGCCAGTTTGTTGAATCTCTGTGATGGCGGTGGTCAGAGGGAATGTATTCCAGGACTGCAGTCTCCCTCTTGATTTGGTTGTAATGATTCTAAGTGCTTTAATAAACAAATTCAGCAAAGCTCACTCATTGAGGGAGCTGAGGACCAGAATCTGTGGTAAACGTTATTTCTTTTTTCCTAAACTGTATGACTTGTCAAATTTGTCAGAGCTGCCTGCCTTAGCTTACACTTTTCATCTACTTCTTTCTATATTCGAAAGTGAGAATTCTGCTAACCAGATAATGAGAGCAAGATCAATTGAGGCCAAAATGACTTTTGGATGAGGTATAGGAGTAGAAAGGTAGAAGTAGCTTTCAAACACAAGACACCTGGACAAGTGCTAGGTGGTATCATCCTTACACTATATCTTTTACTTTTAATTTAATCTTATTATTTCTTTCTTGTTTGTAGTCTATAACAATCTTCTTCTCCTTGCTTTATTTTAATTTTTAATTTAGTACTCTATTCATTATTTAGTTTCCTCTATAATCATTCTGCCACTCTCATGATAAAGATAAATCTTCATTTAAAATAATTATCGTTGAGCACTACTTATTTTTTAGTTTATTTAGTTTAGTTTTATTTTATATACAGTAAAATTCCTTCTTTTTGGTGTATTATTGTGTGAATTGTGACCATTGCATAGAAACATGTAAACACCACAACAATTAATATATAGAATGGCTTCATCATTCCTAAAAATTACCACAGGCTGCTTTTGTATCAAACCTCTCCTCCCACCTCTACCCACTGGCAACCAAATTCTATGTCCCTATATGTTTGACTTTTACAGAATGGAAATCTAATCAGAATGTCTTTGGTCTTTATTCATAACAGAAATTACATTCCCCTAGTTATTCAAGGCAGACATTTGAGAATCACCTAAATAATTCCTTCTTTAGATTCAACATCTAATCAATTTTATGTCTTCCGTAATATTTCTGGAATACCTTCTTCCCTTTCAATAAGCTAGGAGAAGTAAGAAAAGGAAGTTATAGGAATTTCATGTTTAATCAGCATGTTTTTGATGTTAATGGTCATTATTCTTTAGCTTTACTTGGGACTTTTCTTAGAAGGCAGATTTGATTGATCTTTTTTGTAGGTTTATGTTGGTATTAGGAGAAAGAGTTGAGATGGTTTGGGTCAGAACATTTTAAATGTAGCTTATAGCTTTCACTGGGCAAGGAGTACATAAAATAAATAATTTGACAAAGTGAAAATATTTTCTTTTTTTTTATTTCGGCATATGATGGGGGTACAGATTTTAAGGTTTCAATAAATGCCCTTTCCCCCTCCCCCCACAAGTCTGAGTCTCCAGCATGACCATCCCCCAGACGGTGCACATCTCACTCATTATGTATATTTTCTTGCGATGAAGAGCGATCTTAAGAATGGAGAATTGGTAAAACTTAAAATTAAAAAAGATTCTGGTAATGTAGACCATTAGGATTTAAAACAAAATAATTAATTTTTTTCTACTTCCTCATCATTCATTTAATAGTGTCCTATTACTGGAGTATTCAAGATTTCCTGAACAAACATGCTATTTCATATCTTTCCTCTTGATTCCTCTTCTGAGCATCAAAATCAGGGTTAGTTTTCTAACAATATCTGACGTATGTTTTTTCATCTTTAGACTTTACATATGTTAATATATAATATATAAATATATATATTTAGTAACGTTTATATGTTTATATATTCTGTATAATATGTACAATAAAAATATTTATTTATGTTAACATTGATATGTCAATATAATAATAATATATAAAATATAAACACATATAATTTTATATGTTAATATATGTTTATATTTATAGAGAGAGACTAGTTGAATCTGCATTACATAATGAGAATTGCTTAGAGCTTGCCACAATATTTATATATGGAATATGATACAAGATATATTTCTTATTAAGGGGCTGGTTATGACCCTTAACAATGTGGCTAAACTGTGTGCTCCAGCCCAGACTGCTTAATCCCATACGTGTTTTGGGAAATATGACATACTGGAAACTTTACTGTAAGATGAGTGCCTTGTCCCTGAATTTTGAACTTTTGAAAAATATAATGAATATGTGAAGGTCTCAATCCTGAAGAGAATGGAGATTTCTCAGGGAAATGGAAAACAATAGCAAAAGACAAAAACAAGCAAAAACATGAACAACACACATAAGCACATAGAGAATGTTTCTTATATTTGATTAATTTAAAGTCTCAATGTTTCATCAAATTTTACTAAATATAGAGACTGAGTTGACAAGTGAACAAATTGCTAGACCTAGAAGATGAAATCTTTTTGTCAGATGGTGGATTTAAAAGGAATGAAGATAATTCATGTTATAGTGACCAATAAAAAAGGCTCCTTTTAAGCAGTCAGGTGAACCCACTTAGGGGTAAGGACAATTAGGTAGGTCTTGAGGGTGTATGCCCCCTAGAAAGTCCACAAATTCTGTATTGTTCAAAGACCTATCTATCTATGCTACATATTGTCTTTGACTCAGAGCTTTGTTTTTGTGGGTAGAAAAATTCCAACACTTTCTCTTGGCTTTAAGTATTCGCCATGTGAGTGCTCCCTTGCATTTCAGACTTGACCACAAGTCAAATGAGAGTTAAGCCGCCTGCCTCAACCTGTGCTTATTCCTGATCCTGGAATCCTTTTCATTCACCTATATTAATACTAGTTTGGTATCTTCTGAAGTACAATGTTGCTCTATACAATGAAGTTTTGGTCAACAGCAGACAATATATAAGACTTTTGTCTTATAATACCACTTGACCCAGCAATAGCATTGTTGGGCATCTGCCCAAAAGAGCATAAGACATTCTATTATAAAGACATCTGCACCTGAATGTTTATGGCAGCACAATTCACTATTGCACGGTCATGGAAACAACCCAAGTGCCCATCAGTTCATGAGTGGATAAATAAAATGTGGTATATGCTCACAATGGAATATTACTCAATTCTAAGAAATGACAGTGAGCTAGCACCATTTATGCTATCCTGGATTAAGTTTAAACCTGTTATCCAAAGTGAGGCGAAACAAGACATGGAAAATGGGCCCCACATCTACTCGCCATCAAATTGGTACTGACTGATTAAAACTATGGTTTTCAAATGGTATTAATGTTCACCAGGGATTTTGGGGGGGGGTCCCAATCTAGGATGTGGACTCTAGGACCCTAGGATGTGGCGAGCATTTTGGAGGGGAAGGATATAACTCGAACCCTTCTTAGGAAGAGGCAAAGATATACAATGTAACCAAAATGTCAAAAACAAACAAACAAAAAAGAAAGAAAACAAAAAACTTTTCATCGGGTGCTGGGCAGGCGGGAGGGGGGAGGAGGAGAAGGGTGTATACTTACATAATGTGTGCGGTGCGCATCACCGGGGGATTGGACACACTTGAATCTCTGGCACATCGGGGGGAGGGAGGGGGACAGGGGCAATATTTGTAACCCTAACAATATTTGTACCCCCATAATATGAGGAAATAAAAGGAAGAAAAAGAAAGATTATAAAGGAGCTAAAAAATTTATATTGTGTAGTGATGTCGTAGCTGTTGTAACATCACAGCACAATTCCTTTATTTTTATAATTTCATGTAGCCTAAGTGTACAGTGTTTATAAAGTCTACAGTAGCGTACAGTAACGTTGTAGGCCTTCATATTCACTCACCACTTACTCACTGACTCACCCAGAGCAAATTCCAGTCCTGAAAGCTCCATTCATGGTAAGTGCCCTGTAGAGGTGTACCATTTTTTGTCTTTCATACTGCATTTTTATGTACCCTTTCTATGTTTAGATAAGTTTAGGTAAACAAATACTTACTACTGTGTTATGGTTGCCTACACTATTCAGTCCAGTAGTATGCTCTACAGGTTTGTAGCCTAGGAATAATAGGCTGTACCATTTAGATTTGTGTGAGTACACCCTATAATGTTTGCACAAATACAAATCACCTAATGATGCAGTTCTCAGATTGTATCTCTTGTCAGGTGACGCATAGTTGTATTGTCTGTCCGGCCATGTGGCTCCACTATATCACATACAGGTCCCCTTTCTCTAGTGCGAAATTATTATTAGTTCATTTGTTAACTGAGTAAAATATATTATTGCCTTAGACATTTTTCTTCTTGTTTACTATGTTAATTCCATAACTGATTTAATTAAATTTTGGAATGAGATTTACTGAGTTATGCAAAAATTTATAGTAGAACAATTGTTTACTCTGTCGTTCCATATGTTCCATATGTTTATTCTATCAAGCATTCTATACTCTCAAATATAGTAGACCAAAGAAAAATTATTCCTGGCAGATGAAAGAACTTCATAGTAATTTTAGTGGTTCAAATCTTCTTTTTCCTATTAGATTATTTTGGAACATGTCATTTTTTTTTTTTTTTTTTTTTTTTTTTTTTTTGAGACAGAGCCTTGCTCTGTTGCCTGGGCTAGAGTGCCCTGGTGTCAGCCTCACTCACAGCAACCTCAAACTCCGGGGCTCAAGTGATCCTCCTGCTTCAGCCTCCCGAGGACCTGGGACTACAGGCATTCCTGACTAATTTTTTCTATTTTTAGTAAAGACAGAGTCTCACTCTTACTCAAGCTGGTCTTGAACTCCTGAGCTTAAGTGATCCTCCTACTTCAGCCTCCCAGAGTGCTAGGATTACAGACATGAGCCACTGTGCCCAGCCACATGTCAATTATTGATATTCCTAGCTCTGACTTTATTCATTTTTAGATGGTAGGGTTGGATTAGCTTGGTTGGTTTCAAAATTTAGATAACGTCAGATTCCTTTCTCTGAATAAAAATGTACACTAAAGTCAAATGTATAAAGTATTGTAAAACAGATCTCTGGTTAAAGTGTGAGGAAGGGGGTGGGAAACTCAAAACCCCTGAAAGAAGCCCCTGAGAAAGAGTTCATTTTGAAAATCACTGTTTTGCATGATCTGTAGGGTTACTTGCACATCTAATTTCCCATTAGTCAAAGTTGCATTGAGAATATTTTGAGATTTTAATTCAGATAATGGGTCTTAAAATCTGTTGCAAGGAGATAGGAATAAAAGAAAAGCAACATCATTAAAGGAAGTTTTACATTTAGGTGTTTCTTTCAGGCATGTGAGATTTGGGTCACCATCTGCTTTGGAATTAAAAACAAGAAACTTGTTATAGCCTTACCTGCTTGAGTATATGAACCTTTAAATATAACCCTACCCCTAGCCCTGGAACAACTGCTAGAACCTTTGAATAGATGGCCTAGCAGAGATGGAAAAAGATAATCAGGGAGATGAGTTAGAGGTTGAATAGGAGAGCAAAATTGTGAGTACTAGCTATTTGCCCTCATTCAATTCTGCAGTCCTCACCAGAGCTGTCGGTGAAGAGCAGTTTCTCCTTTAATTTGACTCTTTACTTTCCTATCAAATATTAAGCCTACTTATTTTAGTTCTATTCATTAAACACTCATTGAAGGCCTACTTGTGAAAGTCACTCTGCTAGGTAGCAGAGACACAATGATAAATTCCAGATACACTTAAATCCCCCTTTAAACAGGTGATTTCAGAGGCAGTTTAGAGAAATTGCAGTTGATGGAGCAGAGAGAGATTAAAAATTAGTACATGACATTTTTTCTTAAAGTATTGGTTTAGGAAAACAAGATGAAAAAACATCTGAAAAAAAGATGACATATAAATACGTTTGTATCCAAGTGGTGCAACTGAGTTATACAGTTTTCTAATCTCTGAGACCTTAATTTTTGTATTTGTTTTACAGAGTATTGAGTTTCCTTTCTCACATCTATTATATTAGGAAAGAAATGAGAGATGAATGGGCCAGATAGGAAGTAAAGAGGAGATAGCAAGTGTGTATATTAAAGGTTAATGGGAAAGAAGATAGGAGATTAAGTTGGAATTGAGAGGAAGTGTTAGTGGAGTACTGAGAAGGAAATTGAATGGGACTAACATATGTTCAGAAAAAAAAAAAGAAGAAGAAGAGAAAAGAGACACAGGAAGCAATCTCAACAGAAAAGAAATGTAAGTACATATTTAAAATTTTTTGGAAGGAGGCATCTTTGATGAGTATTTGCTTGTAGCTGATTTTAAATGCTATTAGAATTTTAGATTCAAACTTTTCATTTCAGATACAATGTCACTGCTACCATGAAGGAGGTATACTTTTGAAGAGGGCTGAAAAAACAAGATGATGCTATTTTATTGTAGAATGCAGCAGGTCCATAACTGGTGAAATAGCATTTAAATATGTTATATGTAATAAAATATAAATGATTATTTATATAATGTTTATATTAATTGTATTTAACATGTCACTTAACACAAAGCCTGTAAAGAAAACATTTCTATGTCTTTGCTCATCCCATGCGCTAACAATGTGCTATTCATCTCTAAAAGCAAAATTCAGTACTAAGCAATGATTTAATAATATAAAAGCTTATTTCTGGTTCCAGTTTATGCCATAGCAATAAAGAGTAGAAGCCCCTATACTGCTACAGTATAAAATCGAGAATGATATAAATTTTTAAAAAATGAAGCATAAAAAAAATCTTCCACCCTGGGAAATGTGTGTGGACTATCTCAGTTTCAACCAACAATACGTAAGAAGAAAATGTAGCTGACTTAATTGTATTACATCTTACGAGGCATGAGGTAATGGTACTTTTGATGAATGACTATAAAAAATGACTGGCAAGTTGGTCTGTATCAGTGTATATGTAGGGCAACCAGGGAACAAGATGCCCTGAGTGAAAGGATCCAGTGTCTGGCATGCCTGGCAGTCATTGTTCTATAGCAGAGTCCATAGCCTCCTGTCATTGGGCTGTGTGATGTCATCCACTAACATACAGCTCCCTCACCCAGATTTCAAGTTCATTGTACAGAAATTTTAACTCAAATTTTAAATCCAGTTCTTAAAAGTTGTAATCTTGAGCAAGTTACTTAATCTCCTTTTGCCTCAGTCCACATATTTCAAAAATTAGGATAATAATAACGACTTCATAAAGTTGTTATAAATATTATGTCAATTAATACATGTAAAGTACTTAGAACAGTGTCTGGCATGTAATAAGTGCCCAGTAAGAGTCAACTAAAATATAAAGTCAATAAAACTATATATTTCCCATCTAGTTTCCTATCTTATCTCCAATACCTACTACATAACAGGTGCTCTGTAATATTTTTTAAAGAATGAACACATTTGATACATTATGTAGCCTTTTAAAGATGAGATCATGAAAAATGGAAAATAATATTCTTGCTGGCCTGCTTAGCATGTCTATACATTATCAGAAATTAATAATATAGAATTCTGTCATATGCTTTGGTCCCTTATAAGATTAGTTACATTGCATCAGTAAATCAGTACCTGATGTCTCTTGCAAAACTGATAAAATGTAGTTTCTGAAGCTGTAAAAATTAAGGGTTTGCTGGATGGAGGCAGTTAGTATAATGACT
Organism: Microcebus murinus; assembly: GCF_040939455.1. Classification (NCBI taxonomy): domain Eukaryota; kingdom Metazoa; phylum Chordata; class Mammalia; order Primates; family Cheirogaleidae; genus Microcebus; species Microcebus murinus. The sequence continues at coordinate 81,296,079 of NC_134110.1, read as the reverse complement.
GAGAGAACTTGGAATCTCAGATCCACCATTTACTACCTGTGTGATTTGGGCTGTTAGCTAATCTGTCATATGTTTTCTTATCTATAATATTGGCATAATAATCATACTTATCTTAGAGGGTTCTTTTTGAGAATAGAATAGGATAATTTATATAAAGTGATTTGCAGAGTGTGTAGTATATAGTAAATCCTAAAAAAAAATTGCTCCCAAACATAATATTAATTCATTTATTAATGCAACCAACAAACTTTATTGAAGTACCTGTCATGCTAAATATGCAAAAACAAATAAGATATCCCTATCCCTAGGAAATCCCACTATAGTAATGTAGGGGAATAAGTAAAAAAGAAATTACCAAATTGTGAAATTGCTATTATAGAGATAACAGGGAATATTAGGAGCACACAGAAATGGAACTTGATTCAAGAGAAAGTTCCCTATGCAAATATCAACATTTTTTTTCAAATCTAGAAAAAATAATTCTATGCTTCACATAGAACCAGAGAAGACCCTGTATAGCAAAAGCACCTTAAGCAAAAAGAACAAATTGGGAGGCATCAATTTACCCAACTTCAAGCTATACTACAAGCTTATAGTAATGAAAGCAGCATGGGACTAGCACAAGAACAGAGACATAGATCAATGAAACAGAACTGAGAACCCAGTTATGAAACCATCCTCATGTAGCCACCTAATCTTTGACCAAGCAGACAAAAAGACACTGGGGAAAAGAATCCTTATTCAATAAATGGTGGGAAAACTGGATAGCCACATGTAGAAGACTGAAACAGGATCTGCACCTCTACCTCTCACAAAAATCAACTCACGGTGAATAGTAGATTTAAACCTAAGGCATGAGACTAAGAATTCTAGAAGAAAATGTTGGAAAAACTCTAACAGACATTGGCTTAGGGAAAGAACTTATGAAGAAGACCCCAAAGGCAATTGCAGCAACAATAAAAATAAATAAATGGGACTTGATCACATTAAAAAACTTCTGCACAGCCAAGGAAACTATCATGAGAGCAAATAGACAACCTACAGAATGGGAGAAAATATTCACATGCTACACATCTGATAAGGGGCTGATACCTAGAATCTATATAGAACTCAGGAAAATCAACAAGAAAAAATCAAACAACCCCGTTGAAAAGTGGGCAAAGTACATGAACAGAAACTTTTCAAAAGAAGACATACTAATGGCCAGCAAACATGAAAAAATGCTCAATATCTCTAATCATCAAGGAAATGCAAATCAAAACCACAATGAGATATCACTTAACTCCAGTGAGAATGGCTTTTGTCAAAAAGGCCCAAAACGACAAATGTTGGCATGGATGTAGAGAGATAGGTACACTCACACATACACTACTGGTGGGACTGCAAACTAGTTCAACCTCTGTGGAAAATAATATGGAGGTACCTCAAAGAGCTACAAGTAGAACTACCATTTGATCCAGCAATCCCATTACTGAGCTGGGCAAAGGCAATATATGTAACCCAAATATTTGTACCCCTGTAATATTCTGAAATTAAAAAAAAAAAAAAGAAAGAAAGTCTTCCCCAAAGATCTGTGTGAGCTGAGTGTCAAAGCAAGAGTAGGTTTAGGTGCAGATGGAGGGAGCTACAGCAATTCAAAGCATGGAGAAGAGGGAATGCATGGTTAGTACTTCAGCAACATGTTAAATACTCAGTATAGCTGGAGGAATAAAAATATGGAATGTGATTTACGTTTTCTGTTAAAAATAATGAGAGCAAAAACATATTGGCATAGTTCCTTAGAGGTTATAGGATATCTTTATATATTGTATCTCTTGAATTCTTATGTAAAAACCTTAAGAAGAAAGAAAGGCAAGTATTATTTTCTGTATTTTGTACAGGACATTAAATCTGATTTTAGAGACTGGCTTGCAGTCATATATGCATTATTGGGAGTGAAAATTGAACCATGATTCTTCTTGCGTTTAGCTTCTGGTGAACTCTGAGCCAAGGCAGAAGCAGAAAGTTAGGAGAGAGAACTGTCTCCTGATTTTGCTCCCATGGGTAATGGTGCTTGGCAAAATATTATTTTGTGTGTATTATCTTGGCATTGACTATGACTTTCTTGATAGTTCTCAGTTGTGTGTGAAATGGTTCTGTTAATGAGTATCATTTAAAAAATCTTACTTGATGTAAGGTTACAAATCTTGTGCCTGATACATGGTGTTCAATACTTGTTTGTTCAGTGAATGAGTGATTGAATGACTCCATAGCTATCTAAACCCTTAGCAGTGTTATTCCAGATACAGTTTTGCAGACAAAATAAAAAAAGTTTTCTTAGATTTATATACAAATGGCTTCCCTGGCAATATAATTTGAAATTTCAGCATTTTATTCATTTTGCATTTTCATGAGATTAATGTTTGTTTTTTTTTTAATTGTTTTTTTCTAGAGACAGAGTCTTTCTCATGTCCCAGGCTGGAATGCAGTGGTGCCATCATAGCTAACTGCAGCCTCAAACTACTGGGCGAAAGCGATCCTTCTGCCTCAGTCTCCAGAGTAGCTGGAACAAGAGGTGTTGCCAGCATGCTGGCTAATTTTTCTTATTTTTCATAGAGATGGGGTCTCTCTATGTTGCCCAAGCTGTTCTCAAACTCCTGGCCTCAAGCAATCCTTCCACCCTGGACTCCCAAAGTGCTGGGATTACAGGTGTGACCCACTGCACCCAGCCTCATGAGGCTAATGTTTATTAATTAATAAACTAATTCATTTATTTGCCCAAGAAATATTTAGCACAGGCCTGCTATGTCCTAGGAACTGTGCCGGGTACAACATATATCATCTGATCTAATCCTTACAACAATCCCATGAAAATGTTCTATTATTTTCTGCTCTTTTCTAGAAAAAGAAACTCTAAGAGAAAAATAAAAATTTGCCCAAGGTTACAACAGCTAACAAATGGAAGAACTGGACTGTCAATCCAAGATCCGTCTACCTCCAAAGCTCAGGTGCAATTCAGTTTCAGTATAACAATTTGTTCAATTTGCATCTGTTGATTTTGTAGGATTTTGTCTAATTTGTATGCATTTCCACATGGATTATGCTAATTATTTAAATGAATATTTCCCATTCCTTAGAATGAGATTAAAGATGAACATTATTTTTGTTTTAGTATATTATTTTCTCTTTAGTTTTTTGATATTTTATAAATTATTCATGTGTTTTCTTAGATGTCTGTATAAAACATTCATCTGTAGTATCATTCATCAGAATCTCAAAACCTAAGTTTTCAATTTTTGGTTGCTTATATTTAATTCCTTAAATATTTACTAATAGTTTGCATTTTTAGTTAGAGGTTAAAAGAATGAATGAAATTTGCTTTTCTTTAATAAGGTCATATTTTCCCCTACTAAATACAAAGATTTTTATCCCAAATAATGACTCATTCTATCATCATATTGTTACTGGGAAACACCAGTGTATTTCTGGTTTTAGCATCAATGAAAATAGTCAAACAGTATATGATCATGAGTCTCAGCATTTGAAGGTGGCAATGAAGCCTTGAAATAGGTTGAAAATGCAATCTGTGTATTTTGTTTAATAGAACTAAGACACAAACTTCCTTTAGATCAAGGCTAAATAAAGCTCTGGAATAGGGATAAAATTCAAGTATCATTTTATGTTTTACAACATTAGCTTACATTTCTGTTCTATTTCTAGAGTTTCACATTTTTAAGTGTATCAGACAAAAAGAGAGCATCTATAAATTTTGTTTTTTTCATATAACTCATGAAGTTATAAGAGTTTTCTATTTTCCATTTCTTCCCCAAATCTGATCTTCAGAGAAGTACATGGTGGCTTGACATATATCCATATAGTCATTTAGAAGAGTTCTGTGCCTACTTTTGCTGTATATACATTTCTGTTTATGATTGGAAGATGAGTAGAATTCTGCATATTTTCTATTCAGGGAACAGGCTTAATTAATGGCCCATTATATTTCCTGAACACTGGGGGAAAATATGTTCTTTTCTGTAAAGACCATGGTTCTTATGATTCACTTAGCATAGAGAGCAAAATGCATGGAAGATCTCTTGTCTCACAAGAAGAAATGGGTGGCTGGCTGTATAATGCCGGTTGCATATATTACTGAACTGTTACAGAGGAAAGGAAATTACCCAGTCAGAATAGATATGTCTCTGTAGCCTTGTATCCCCATTCTAATATCCACAGAGTTTATCTTAGTCTGAATGGAGCTCTAAGTTATTAATTGTTTTAATGATTTCATTGATTTCTGTTAATCTAGGTAATGTGCCTTACTAAACTTGGTAGTTTATTTTGCTTTTCAATTAACCTTTTACTTTTGTTATATCATTTTTTATTAAAAACAAAGGTTTTATCTACATTTTAATGATATGCCTATCTTATTATATTATGAATTATATTTGGCTATCTGTACAGCAATTTTCCTGAATACTTTAGGGTAATGGCAAACCACAATGGCTCAGTATTTTTATTACTGATTTTCATTGATATTAAATGTTTTAAAAAGACATTTGAATAAATGCTAGAATTCTTTATGTATAACTTTATGTACAATGTTTTAAAAATATTTTGAAGAACATAATAATATAAAAATGCAATGTTTTAACTTGTGCTTTAATTTCTCAAGTTTAGGAATAGCACTATCATTCTAACTTAGTAAGTTGTTTTAATTTTGTTCAATTAATAAATTAATAAATGCCAAAATATACTATAAAACCTTTGAAAATTTAAAAGTGTTTAAAATAGCATATTCCATAACAGAAGATACATGCATAAAATATTTCACTAGCTTATATAAGTTATTTAATATTCAAACACATTCTGTCTAATTAAGGTCTTAATTTACTTTGAAAGATATAAAATTACCTGGATATACATAAAAATATTAGTGAAATAGTCCCACAGGATGCAAAGTGGGTTCTCTACATTTCATTTCTGGGAATTCACATTCACATATTATTTTATACCAATTAAAAACTGTTAATGACAAAACATTGTAATTGATTAGTCTTTGTATGTTTACAGCTCACTTTAATTGCTGAAAAACGCCATTTGTCAGCTTCATGTTCTATTGACAAAGCTATTGATTTATCTGAATTTGGCTTTGTCTTGTCTCTCGTACATAAAACTCACATATGCAGTTCAAATGGGAAATGACTGTATTGATTTCCTTAACTTGAGCCCAAATGCTAAAGATTTTTGGATAAGCTTTCTCATTACTTAAGCCAAAATCAATAAGAAAGAGCATCTTTTAATGAAAGAGCAGTTTGAGCAACGTACTTCAGAAATAGGGTCCTGTTCATTCTTTGCTTTACAAATCGATCTCCTAGGTTCCTTAAGTTAGGTCCAATTGGTTGACATTGTGGTTTGTCTTTGTGTGTAAACTTGCAGCTTCAGGAAGAGATGAGCTATAGAGACAGTGGAAAGAAATGCTCTCCCTGAGAAAGAAGATCGTCCACTAGCAGGTATAAAATCTAGTGTTGAAATGCAACACAATTTATAATTATATCAATGAATTCTTACATCCCTTATATGCTTATATATTTTATGATGGCACAATTTTTTAAATTTATTTGCTGGCTTATCTTTTTAATAACTATATGCATATCATGTGCATCTATACCAAACTTATTTCAATATTCGCTTTTATTTTTTTAAAAAACTTCTGCTTATTGCTGCAGCTTATGTTTGTAATGTGAGATAATTTGCTCAAACATCAGGTCATTTTAAAAATAACACTGTTTTTTTAAGTGATCTTTTATCTTTATTTTTTTAGTGGCAAATTTCTCATCTTCTGCAGAAGGCTTAGCATAGAAAGTGAGCTACGGAAATAAAATGCCTGTTCTGAGGAATAACAGAATGAACTGAACATATAAAGCAAGTTATGTGGACAGGCCAGACGTCAGGTACATATGATATCATTAACTTCTGTGAACTACATAAATTAAGCCGATTATGCCTTCACTTAATTAACTGAGAATGACCTATTGATGTATAGGCTGAGTTAGCTAGAGACTGCTTGCTGCACTGTACTTAATTTATTGGTTTTCAATTAGTTCTTCTCTTGCCTTTGATTGTTGAGGAAAAAAAAATGTCCATTTACATCTATGTCTTGTGTATTTTTTACGCATAGAGGGTTTATATTTAAAACCTTATCCTGAGTGGTTGTTTTTTCTTTGCTAACAATGCTTAGGTTGATGTAAGTAGTTTTTCTCACTGTTACATATAATTTGATTTCTGGATTAAATAAATATGCAGGTTAATTTTTCTTGCTAGTGTTGTGATACTATTAAATCAACTTTACAAATAATCTCATATTCATTTCAAGAAGTATCTTACTTTCGCCAAATTTTGTAAATTGGTTTTTACCAAAATTATTGTTAGAGTATGTTTTTGTGAAGCAATCTTGGGGAAGAATGTTTTTAGGTAAATATTTAGATTTTTGAAAAATTTTCACTAGAAGCTTACTTGAGAGTTTTTTAAAAAATAGAAATACTTTAGTATAAATCACTACTCTTGATTTCTTGTGGTAAGACTAATGTGTATGAGAATACCTTCAGAAAAAATTTACCTTTCTAATTTTGAAATTTTATATACTGATTTTAGGATGACTGTTATACTTTATTATGTCGCCCTCTGCTATGTGGCTTTTGTAATCCACTAATCAAAAGGCATTTATTGGACCATTCTTATATTCTCAGTATCTTCACATTAGAATACTTCATCAGAGGCCGGGCATGGTGGCTCATGCCTGTAATCCTACCACTTTAGGAGGCCGAGGTGGGAGGATCGTTTGAGCTCAGAAGTTCTAGAACAGCCTAAGCAAGAGTGAGACACCATTTCTACTAAAAAAAAAAAGAGAGAAAAGAAAAAGAGAAAAAAGAATACTTTATCAGAGACTGGTAGTCTGATTTTAGTTATTATAATTATTTTAAGTTATCTACTATTGTTATTGTAAAGGTCATTAAACATGAAATGTCTGATTTCAAGTCAAAAATGTAGGTTATTATACCTCAAACTGGAAGCAGTACACTTAACCAAAGTATGCACCTAAACTATCAACACAGTTTGCTATCTTAGCAGTAGCTTGTTTATGCCAACTTTTGAAGAAGCCTGGAAAGTGGGGAATGGCAATGAAATTGCAAAAGGCTTTTTCCACAGCTTATTGAGAATTGAATATTTTTCCTTGCAAGAAGTGGTCCAAAGCCTGGAAGAAGTGGTAGTCAGTTGGTGCAAGGTCTGGTGAATATAGTGCATGACAGAGAGTTTCCAATTCCAGCCTCTGTAATTTGAGCAGCATTGTTTGTGTGACATGTGGTTGAGCATTGTCTTGCAAGAGGATTGGCCTGTCTCTATTGACCAATCTCGGCTGCTTCATTGTAAGCATCCTCATTATTTCGTCCAATTGGTTGCAGTAGACATCCGCTGAAATCAACTGACCAGGTTTCATGCTGTAGTGGTAATACCAGCGCTTGACCACCAGACAAGACACCATTAGTTTTTCTTGATGAATATTTGGTATTGGGATGGTGGGCTAGATCACCATCATTTCTTATAGTTGAGTAATATTCCCTTATAAAATATACCAAATTTTATTAATCCACTCATAGATTGCCAGGTACTCAACAAGAAAAAAATCAAACAATCCCATCAGTAAATGGGCAAAGGATATTCTGTCTTTTTTCAAAAGACAGAATAATGGCCAGCAAACACATAAAAAATGTTCAAAATCTCTAATCATTAGAGAAATGGAAATCAGCTACAATGAGATATCACCTAACCCCAGTGAAATTAGCCTTTATCAGACATTTCTCTTCTGACTCTGATTTAATTCATGTGGAACACATTTATCCAGCTTCTTTACTTTGAGGATTTATTTAACATGGCCCAATATTGTTGGAATAGTAATGTCAAAGCATAGGATGAGATGGATCCACTTCTACTATAGCTCTCAGCTCACCATTACCCACTTTGGTTTCAGATCACCCAGGTGGTTCATTTTCAAGATTAAAATCACCAGAATAGAACTTCTCAAACCATTGATGTACTGTGCATTCATTAGCCACATCCTTCCCAAACACTTCCTTGATATTTCAAGTTGTCTGTGCTGCATTATTTCTAGGACAAAACTCATATTCGATAATAACACGAATTTTTGACTTACCCATGGTTCACAAAAATTGCTCTAAACATTTTTTTGAAAGATAATCACAAGTGAAAATGTATGTTTGAAGGACTGAAGATGTACTTTCACCACAAAATTAAAACAAGAAGTGTCGAAGTGAAATGTCAGTAATATCACCTGTCAAACTTAGTCCTTAAGGAAATCGGAAATTTTGTACTTAGTAACCTAATAATAGGATCATTCAAAATTTGAAAGTAAACAAAATATAAAGAACGTATGTCACCTGGTTTTGATAAATTGTTTTATCTTTCTCAATCTGAGGTTGTCATCTGAGAATGAAGTTAATAGTGAGACTTGCATGCAGGACTCCATTGAGGTATTTGCCAACTCTCATATATTTGTGGTGCAAATATTACTTGTTTGCACTTCAGGAGAGATAAATATTTCTGTGGATTGGAGTTGTCAGGAATGGATTAAAGATTTAATTGCTCCTATAAGACATATGTGAGTAATGTTATAGTTGATAATCCATGTTAAAATTTTATGCATAATTTAATTAATACTATAGGAGCTAGTGGGCATATGAGCATTTAGCATTCTCATTATTTATGAACAACCCTGAAAGCCCATAAATAGTTGTAATGATATGTATATCAACAAATTTGAGTCATATACCTTATGAACATATCCTAGCATTGGGAGAGTAATTTAGAAGCTGTGTTCAAAAGAGGCATTGTTGTTTTACACACATTTTTATATTCACAGCAATTCTTATTGAACATTTGAGTGGCCTACTTAAACTTTCAGCCATATTCTCCTGAATTTTATGAGGGAAATTATATGCTATTGGAGAATTTGTGAATTAAGGGGTACATGAAGAACTTGAAATGTCCTTTTGAAATACCTAATATGTTTTTGGAAGATAGTATCAGAATCTCACTTTTAGTTTTGTAATGTATTGGATATCTGTTAGACCAAAGTGGAAATGTTACACATGGTCTTCTGTGTGTGTGTGTGTGTATGTGTGTGTGTGTGTGTGTGTGTGTACATAGGACTGAAGAGTTCAGGGAAAAGTTTTGGATCGGATACTGGAAATTACCAGCATATGGAATTTGGTAATTTGGAAATTACCAGCATATGAATTGTGTTAAAGGAAAAAGAAGGGATGAGATGACCAAGAAGTGAATGTTGAGAGAAAAGAGAAGAGAATCATGGAAGAAGTTTTGTTGGCATCCCATTAAGAGGTCAAGGATATGAAGAACTCAGAAAGGAATGGAACAGACAATGAGGACAGAGAAAATCTAGGACAGTTGGGAGTTTTGGAAGCCAAGTGAAGAAAGTGCTTCAAGGAGAGAGGAGCTATCACCTGTGTTTAATGCGGTAAGGTGAGAACTAAAAATTGATCATTCAACTTAGCCATGTGGAGGACATTGACAATCTTGACAGAAGCAGTTTTAGTGTATTGGTAAGTGCATGTTTATTCTGATTGTGATAATCAGCATAGAAGAAAAAATGATATTAGACAAAAAACTTCATGAATTTAGGGTCTTTCACTTTTAAAATATGTATGTAAAATGTCTGACAGGAGTCTAGATTTGTTAAAACTTGCTTGAGACTATAGTCTATTGAATGTATTATTTTCTTCATTTTTCATACATGCTTTAAAAGTTCACATTTTTATTACTCTTCTGTCTAGAATAATTATTTAGAATGTGTGACTAAAGTGATGTTATAGCTGTTGTTTTTCTCAAGTAAGAACACATCATAGTGCTTATAATCTTTTGTAAAACTTCAACTAAAATTTTAAAAGTGAACTAAACTTAGAATTTAAAATCTCTCACAATTTTTTTTCTGGTAAATTTTCATATTGCATCTAATCAGAAGAAATTCACTACGGGCATTTGTGAAGTTTCTAAGTTTTCTCCATTTTAAAAAGAATGTCCAGAGACATGTTTTTATTAAAGTTATCATTTACTCTATAGATATTCATGAAAGTTCTTCTGTAAACATGAAAAATTATAATATGATCTATCAAAAGGAAAAAATTTTGACATTTTACCATAATTTAGTGATTAAATTTCAATATGCTATAGTTCTAATGTGGTAAAGGGCCTTAAAAGTCATTTAATTGAATCTTTTTATTTTATAAACCAAAAAAAGTGAGGTCAGATGTGAAAAGCTCCCCTGCTTTAGAGGAAATCTTTAAATATGTTGATTAATATTACACCATTATATTAAAGTGAATATTGTTAGGGCACGTAACTTTTCCAAGTATTTGAATGTATACGGTATATACATAATTATAAAGTTCATAGGCTTTTAGGAAAACACAATAATGTGTACTGAAGAAAATATTATGGTATAAGCATTGAAATTTAGACAAACTTGTACCTTCATTTCTCTTAGTCTTAGAAAATTTATTCTAATGCTCTTAAACATATTTTAAGCCCAGTTTTAAGCCCAGTGAGATTTTTTTTTTTTTGGATATTCTCATTGCTAGCAACCACATTCATTAGTTCATTCTGTTCATTATGAGAGAATAATCTTATTATTTATTCATTAAAGAAGCTGATATTTATACTTTCTATTCCATCTAACATCATTTAAGTGGAAACATTTTTCTGAAGGTTCTAAGGTTCTTGATATTTTTCCTTACATTGAAGGTTTCATTAGACACATCTCTTTGGGTTAGCATCCCTTTACTATGGAGTATGGGCATCCTCCCCCAGGAACAACCGATCCAGCTTAGCAAACAGAATAATTGGTACCATTCTTTTCACACACACAAAAGTAAGTTAAAACAGGATAGAGCTTTTATCATCAATTGATTCTTAGAAGTCCTTTCTTGATATTTCAGCCCCAAGGCTTATATCAAAGTTGTTTCCTTCAATGTGGAAACTTCAAGCTTCCAATTCACCAGTTTGCAAACCCTGAGCATCAAAGCAGACCTGCCCTGTGATCCACGGCTAAGCACTTACTTTCTTGAAGTGATGCTTAGTGCTCTGATTCAGCATCGAGATCTAAGCGTGCTGTTATGAGAAGATAAATTAGGGAACCAGACGATTACACCTTTTGGCCTCCACTGAGATTTTCCTGAGCAGGAGCACTTGTCTCCAATTCCTCTTTGACCTTTCATTGTTTCCATATGGCGGCCACTTCTCAGGATTCTCACTTGACTAACACACCGTTCCCCAGAGACTGGCGGGTATATAGAGCCTGATTGCTCGATAGGGTAGTTGTTGAGAGTTCACGTAAACCAAAGGGTCTATACAACCGCATATTATCTGCTTTTTAGCTACCATTTTATTTAATCCCAGAACCTATGCTTCTTCTGCTATAGTGACCATTAAAATCTTTATTTCCTTATCTTTAAAAATCCTACCATAGTTTCTCATTTCAATCTATCAGGCTGGTGGTTTTATAGTTTCTTCTCTTTACTTAGGGAGATTATGACTTTAAAATCATCATCATCACCATCATCCTTATTCTTATCCAATTGAGATTTAAACAAGAGGAAAATTAGATAATGTGTAACTTATTAATAGTGCCTTTGATCAAGTTTTCATCATTTTATCCAACTTTTCTCATGTGTCATTTTTCTGTGTGTGTGTGTGTGTATGTGTGTGTGTGCTGATGAGGTTTAGGACACACTACCTCAAACTATGGCACCTTGGCATTTGAGAAAAGAGCAGATGCATGAAAGCCACTCTCATCTTTTTCTTGCCTTTCTCCCCGGAGCCAGGTCCTAAAACCTTCATTTGAGAGGTACCCTCCCTATGCCCAGAGGAAAGGAATATCTTTATTTCTGAAGACACAAAGAATCTCAACAAACAGATTGCTAAATCCCCCCCAGTTTATTGTCTTTAGATCATATCCCCTTTGTCCAATTATACTTTTCCGTGACTACTTCATCCAAACTAGCATTAAAAATACATAGGTTTACTTGTTTCTTTGGGTCTTCATTTCCTTACGAAGTTTCCTCTGTCACATAAAGCTTGTATGAAATAAACTTGTATGCTTTTCTCTTATTAACCTGCCTTGCACTGGGTAAGGAAAAGAAATTTTGACTCATACAGTGTTCATCTACCACTATGTCATATGTAGTAGATGCTCAGTAAGTCACTTCATTTTTTTTTTTTGCCACAAATTATTCAAAACAGACTCATGATAAGGTGGAAATGTTCAATCTTTATTGTTAAAGGTGTTGATTAATACCAATGAGGGTGTAGAAGGGAGACCATTCCTCAGCCACTTTTCCAGCTGAACTTTTAGTCATGTCAGATACCCTGCTAAGTGTCTCAAATTCCTTTTTTTATTATTAATATTTCTTCCATCACTTAATTCAGTACTTGAGCACCTCTCTCTTGTACTTCAGCTCTCCCTCTGCCAACTGGTATCACCTTCTATTCACCCTCCTTCTCCTAGATTGGCCTTAAACATGTACACATATGTACACACAGAATTTGATCATGTTACTCTTCCACCTAAAATTCTTTTATATTCTCAATTATCAATTAAATTTCGTTCAAACCAGGAGGGGGGAAAGAGAAGCTAACCAAAGTCATATATTGAGCCTCTCATTCCCAATCAACTCTTAACAATTCTGCTTTGTGTATTTTATGTATTAGGTCCAGCTTAAATTGTATTTGAAGAAAAAGTGTTAGTCAACAATTGTAGAAATAATGCTATGCAACTAACATCTTCCAAATGTCAGTGTCTTATAGTGACAAACATTTCCTTTCTTGTTCACAGGCCTTTGGATTGGCTGAGGTGATTTTGCAACAGGTACTTCAGGTTTTCATCACATCTTTTTGCATGAGTGGCTTTTTGTGGCTTATTCTCTGATGAAGCATGCAGATGCTCCAGAGATAGGTCAAATAACACAAGCACATTTCAAAGTTATCTCATATCCTACCCATTCAAATGACATCGGCCCATGACATGTTGGTAGTTTGACGTTGACTGTGGTAGGAGTATTTACACCATGGAAATTGGCAAACACTTTAAACATGAATTTGTTTTCCAGGAAGCTGTCTTACTGGTATACCACAGATAAGCCTTGCTCTTTTGTGTGAAATTTTTTACCTTTATTATGATTCTCAAATTTGTAAGTTCTATGTAAATATTATTTCATCTAATTTGTGGTGTTTTATATTTTATCAGATCACATATTCTATTATTTTCTACCTAAGCTAAGTACATGACTTAGGACGCTTTTTTCTTTTGTTAATTCCCAAATTCTTTTTTTCCTCCACAATTCTGGTCATATATTTATAAAGATTCTGATATAATAGCATATATTTCAAAATGAGGAGCTGGCTTATTATTATAAATGTTATATTTTATTAAAATGTTATGAATAAGCATTTAAAAACTGTTTATTAATTCCAGTTGTTAGTTTTCAAAGAATTTTTTTATCTGTATAAACATATGGGGTGCAAGTATAATTTTGTTACATGGATAGTGGTGAAGTCAGGGCTTTTAGTGTATCTGTCTATCACTGCAGTAATGTACATTGTATCCATTAAATAATTTCTCATCCTCCATCACCCACCCCTGAACTGTTGAATCTCATTCAAATCTTTAACCCATCTTGAATGGACTTTTGTTTATGGTGAGAGGGGTACAGTTTCATTCTTCTGCATATGGCAATCCTACTCTCCCATCACTGTTTATTAAAAACAGTGTCTTTTTCCCAGTATATGTTCTTGTCAGCTTTATCAAAGATCTGTTTGCTGTGAGTATGTGGCATGGGGACCTTTCCAGGGTGTGTGAAAGCACCTCAATTTCCCCTTCTCTTCCACGAACAGTACAGCAGCTGCAGCAGCAGCCCTATCTCTACGTCCCCAGTATCTAGGATCTCATAATGATACCAAGCTGAAGCTGCTCTAGGCTTGGATGCCTGTTGGACTCCACGTGGGTTATTCCCTTTCTGCAGCAACTTCTCTGTGCAATCTCTAGACAGCTCTAGACCCAGGCTTGCTTGAGTCAGGGGGTTCTCCTGTAGCCAAGATCCCGAAAGGCTATTTAAAAGTATGGAGCCTTGGAGGTTCTTCTCTTACTGTTTTTCCATGTTCAAGACCTTCTCCCAGCTCCCAGCCTGGCAAACTGCCTGGAACCCTCTCCTTACTTGCTTTTGGTGCTTCCTGTCCCTTCTATGGTGAATCCTAGAGTTCTCTCCCAGATGGTCTGTTTGAAATGTGAGTATATCCACTTACGATTTTGGTTCCTCTCTGTGGAGGAGGTACATAACACCTGCGTCTAGTCAGCCATCTTGATCCCCCTCAGGAATTTTAAATGCATCTAAGGAATTTTCCAATTTATATGCAAAGCTAGGTACTGGCTAGTTTAACAAGATTCTCTCTCTCTCTCTCTCTGTTGGGAAAATCTAAATTTTAAAAAAAGCAGATAACTTTTTTTCATATGGAAACTATTTAAATAGACTATTCTAATATATATATATGTAAAATATAAAGTTAAATAAATGTCATTGAAGGGTAGCTCTACCACTACAGGTAAAACTGAAAAATCAGGACTGTAAAAATTTGGTAATTTTGGAAACCTTTCTGGTGTTCTTATTGGGGCTGTGGTTCTGTGTCCACAAACCTGTAGCCTGGACCTGGGGATTTAAAATATTTACCACAGTGCTCAGCATATATTCAGCAAATATTTAGTGGTCTAGAATCTTATTAATAATTACAAATCATTATAAGTATAAAACAATATTATTGTTAGAGAATTTCAGATTTTAGAAACCAGTGACAAAACTTTATCGTTTTTTATAGCCAAACTTTGGGAGTAAAAAAAGTCATCTTTATTTATTCATTATCAGAGTGTGATTAGAAATGTCTTCATGTTCCATACTGTTTTGTGTTAGAACTTTGTATATATGCATTTATACTTCCTTACAATTGTCTTTTCAATATTTTCTTCTTAGATTTGGGATCTTGCTTCTCCTACTTTTATTTTATTTTTATTTTTCTATGAACTTTTTTTTTTTAATTTCAGAATATTATGGCTGTATACACACTTTGGTTACATATTTTGCCTTGGCCATTGCCTTTGCATAGCCCAGGTCAGAGCTACAAGCGTGCCCATCCCCCAGAAAGTGTGTGGCTTCTCCTACTTTTATACAGATCAAGTTTCCGAGCAGAAAAAATTTAGGTCATGTTACTTTATCAGCGGTATGTTTTTTTTAAGCAAATTGTCCTATGCCCCATTTTCTCCATCTGTTTACTTGAGAAAACAATACTCTATATCCTATAATGCTGTTGTGAGATTAAATGAGAGTGTGCTTATAAAGTATTTAGGGAGTGTCTAGTACATAACTAATATTTATTAAGTAGTTATTAGCATTGTAGTTCACAAACCACCTTCTTTGTAGTTTCATCTTTAGTTCTCCTGTTGATAATCATTCCCATATTTTAGTACCTGGAGTATTTATTTTAACTCTTCTTGGTGTTATTTTCTCTTTATTTACTTGTTCTAGATTGCAAGGCCCTTGAGGATAAGAATTACCTTTTAATTCCTCATAGAATTCAAAATCCATAATGCTTTGTCATATTCAAAGTGGATTTAAACATTGTTAATGGTGAAGCTGTTGATAGGGGCATGTGGGGGACACTTACATTTACTTCTCATAGACTATGATTCAAAAGATTTCACATTTGTGTCCATATTCTCTTTTGTACATCACAGTTAAATATACAAGCATTTATATTTCTTGTATATATCATATGTGGTTTAATTTCAGAATTCTTGAGATTTTGAATGCATTACATTAAAATTGATTTATTCAAAATGGAAAATTATATGTTAGAAAAAATTATAGGAAAATTTAATAGGAAAAGTAGACTCTATAACATGTTTTTATTTCATTGGCAGAAATCTTTGTGTTTTTTAAACTATTTATTTTGTTTAAGTGGATGGGTTACTGTCCCATTATATATTCAAGGTTTCACTTCTTCAAATGTTTTTATCTCAACTGAGTAACTCTTGAGAAGCTTAAAACTCAATAAGCATGTAATACTGAAGAAAGATCCATAAATCAGTAACAATTTAAAAAATAAAGATTAGTATTGTCTATGTGATGCTCAAATAATGGAGGCTATTTATGCCAATGACAGTGTTTTGTTTTTGAACTAGCTTATCTCTAATTCCTTTGTTTGTCTCTTGCTTTTAAAATTATTCCTGAAACAAGTACAGTGGCAAGCTAATTTTCCACATTCATTTACATAATTGCCATCATAACTTCTTTTATCTTCCATCAATTTACAACTAAAAGCTCAGAATGTTTTTATACAATTATTGTTTTTTCATATTGTTTCTAAAGAACTATTGAAAGGGTTTATGATTCCTGGGCTCATCCTTATAAATATTAACCTAGAGTAGAGCAAACAGGTGTCTTCTCATAATACGAACATGTAGAATAAATAGGGAAGTAATTGAACACTTAGTACAAAGAGGGAAATTTATTTTAGGAACTCATAATGACATATTTTAACTGGATTTTGGAATATAAATAAGATTAGGGAACATGCATACTAAATGAAAGTAGATATCCTTGGCTGTGTTTTTTTTTTTTTTGAGACAGAGTCTCGCTTTGTTGCCTAGGCTAGAGTGAGTGCCGTGGCGTCAGCCTAGCTCACAGCAACCTCAATCTCCTGGCTCAAGCAATCCTTCTGCCTCAGCCTCCCAAGTAGCTGGGACTACAGGCATGCGCCACCATGCCCGGCTAATTTTATATGTATATATATTAGTTGGCCAATTAATTTCTTTCTATTTATAGTAGAGGCGGGGTCTCACTCTTGCTCAGGCTGGTTTCCTCCTGACCTCGAGCAATCCGCCCGCCTCGGCCTCCCAGAGAGCTAGGATTACAGGCGTGAGCCACCGCGCCCGGCCCTTGGCTGTGTTTTTATAAGTGATGTAAGATGCTTTGAAATGAAAATAAAAAGTGAATGAAAGATTCGAAACACTCAATGTCAATCCTGACCAAATGCTCATATATTAACATCCTCAAACCTTAAAAAAAGTCATGGTTTGGACACATTGAGATAACCAGTTTAATCAAGGATAGGTTAGGTAACATATTTTCCTTAATTCACTACAGTTTTCCCCCTTTATCTCCCAGGGAAATATGTTCCAAGACACCCAGTGGATGCCGGAAACCACAGATAATATCAAAAGCTATGCATATTATGTCTTTTCCTACGCATACATACCCATATTAAAGTTTAATTTATGATTTAGGCACAATAAGAGATTAACAATAACTAATAATAAAATAGAAAATTTATAAAAATAGTCCAACATTGCCACTTTGCTTCGGGGCCATTGTTAAGTAAAATGAGAGTTATTTGAACACAAGCACTGTTATAGCAAGACAGTCGATTTGATAAATGAGATGGCTAGCTACTAAGTGACCCATGGGGGGGCGGGTGATGTAGAAATGGTGAAGATGCTGGACAAAGGGAGGATTCAAGTCCAGGGTGGGACAGAGTGGGACGGCATGAGATTTCATCATGCTACTCAGAATGGTACACAATTTAAAACTTATGAATTGTTTATTTCTGGAATTTTCCTTTTGATGTTTTCAAACTGCAGTTGCCCCTGGGTAACTGAAACTATAGAAAGCAAAACCACAGGTAATGAAGACTATGATAATAGAGCTTCTATGTAAATTTATTTGTTTTAGGTACAAGGTAACTTAATAAAGGTAGCTTGAATTCAAGGTAGCTTGAATAAATAACGTTGATACAGACTAAACTGTGTTGGAAAATAAACTACCAAACACAAGATGAGATACACGAATTTCTGTCAGATTTGCAAATATAAATGTTATAGAGAAACCAAACAAACCCACATGATAAAATAACTTGTGTATATGTGTTATATATTTAACAAAACATTCATCTTTTAAAATATCTATTTCAATAAATGAAATTAGATTCTTTGGTCTACAGAAACATGTAACAACTAAAGTAAATGCATTGTTTTAGTATTTGTTATGCAGGCTATATAATTTCTAGAATGCATTTTGAATAAAATCATTTGATTTATGATTTTTTTCTATTACTTTATAATATTTAACTGGCTTAATTTATGGAAAAATATGCATTTTACTATTTAAAAGAGCAATTAGAATAATAATCTACAATATATTATGTGCCTACTATTATAAAATGATTTATATGTGTTTTTTGTCTAATTCTTACAAAACGCTGGGAAGTTATTATTATACCTATTTAAAGATGAGAAATCTCAGAGTCATAGATATTGGCTAACTCTCTGAAGATCATTGTTAGTATATGAGAAGGCCAAGGTGTAAACCCAGGCTGTCTGCCTAAAGAACCCATGCTGTTTCCATTCCAGTACGCTACATCTCATTTCTCAACAGCAGGATTATTTAAGATATAAATATTCATGCATCAATGGAATATTGTCAGAATAAAAATTACCAGATGAAAATGAAACACAATAGCACAATTAGGCAAACTAATCTGGAGAAAGAATGTATTTTCCAAACTGTACCATTCTTTAATCAAATCAGGTATAATACCTACTAGCTACTGTTCCTAAAATTTTTATAAAGAAATAAAATCTCCCAATGACATACATTGCAAAGCTGGGGTAATTTCCTCCAATTTATAGTACCTGGTGTTTTGTTTTCTCACATAGCCTCTTTTCAAGAGTGGAGTGCTACTGGGAGTAGCTTTTTTCAATATTACCCTTATTGATCCATTGCAAAATTTTGCTTCCTATCGCCACAATGGTGAGTTCTGCTGGCCTACTGGTCTTAGTTTCCAAAGATAGAATGTTTCCACCATTGGACACAGAATGGGTTACCTTAAACTGGAAGTTGAGATTGCCACCTGGCTATCGTGGGTTACTTATGCCAGTAAATTATTGAGCAAAGTAGTGAGTTTTTACTGGTTGAGGGGATTGATTGTAAATTTCAAGAGGGAATTGGTTTGTTGCTATACAATATGAATGAAAGAGGATTATGTCTGGAATGCAGAAGATTCCCTGGGATGCCTCTTTGTACTCCCATATCCTGTGGTTCAAATCAATGAAAAACTACAACCACCCAATCCAGGCAGGAATGAACCAATTCAACAACTCAATTCAGGCACTATTAAAAGTTTGAGGCACTCCAGTAAGCAAGGAAGTTTGACCAGCTGATGGCACAGGACATATGCAATGGATAGTGGAACAAGTTAGTTATCCAGTTATGTAATTTACTAGCTATAATTATTTAATCAGATGCAGAAATGAAAATTGCAATAGTCATGTGTATTTGTTCTAATTTATATGTATATATAAAAATATATTTATTAACCAATTATTTTTCTCTTTCCATTTCTCATTCTTCTGCTATCAAGATCAGATTTGTTAATGCTAGTTGATTTAATAGGTCAATATTTTAGTTATAGAATATCAAAGGGGAGCTGTGACTCCCCCAGAAGAATGAACAATTATTTAAAATCGATGAAAAGATACTGGGTCCATTATGGGAAGAATATTAGCATGCGTTTTGCTAATATGCAAGAGAGGTGCATAATGTTAGGTTGAAGCATGACTTTGCTGTTGTCTTTATTTGGAAGTTAACTATGTTAAAAAGAAGTGTGTTTGGGTGCTTAGCTGAGAAGGAGAGGATTATGGAGGCTTAGCTAAGCTGAGATATATTTTCTGGAATATTTTCCCTGTTACGTTTTTTTTCTCAGATTTGGCCACAAAAGATTTGGCCACAGAACCTATGTGAGATTTGGAAGATAAAATAAAGTAGTAGCTGTGTATACTCTAGGAAGGTTGATGAAGACTGGCTCCTTTGCAGCTCACAAAAGTTTCTGCGGATCTATTCACTCACATTTTTGGTATGGACATTGACCTAGCCCAGGGCTCCAGTTCCTGTTGAAACTCTTTTGTCCAGTGTCTCAGTTCAGATCCAGATTCAATTTTGGTTCTTTGACTACGGTCACAGCTTATTCTACAAGTCATCCATGACAGTGAAGATGGAGGTTGGAGATGAGAAGAGGCCAAGATGGGTTCCTTTGAGATACAGACGCAGGTTTCTATTCTCATTGCTTTTCTTCACTTCTTGCCCATTTTTCAAATCACTACCTATCCTGTGTCTTCAGGCTCGGTAGCAGATGGAGAAGAAACAGCAGGCCAGGACTATTTTACCAGCCACTACAATTGCATTAATCCAAAGTCCTAGAGCAAATTACTAGTCTACATTATTCTACATTATCCCTAATGATTCTATTTCTCTAATTTAATTCTGACACTACCTCTTTTACGATATACTACCTCTTCTCAACAATCAGAAGTACTTAGGAAATAAATTCACACTTCAAAGGCATACTGTCAGAACAAAATTTTAAAATTACAAAATGGAATATATCAAAATTGGTCTTAGCATGTTTTTAAGAATGATATCTTAAACTTCACTACTCTTTAAGCTAAATTAAGAAAAATATCTTCAACCACCTTTTTCTTAATATATGTAGAAGAATCAAGTCTTTAAGAAGAGATTTTTCGTTTCTCTAAGCATTTCATTATCAGGAACTACAGTACTATGTGTTATGAAGATTGACATCAACTCTAGGTTAGCCCTCACTTATTGCTTGTGTAGAGTGTCAAGGTCAGCCATACGTTAGAACTTAGGGTCTTTTCAGGTATTTCTGTCTAGATTCCCAGAAATGTGTGTAAGTTTTCCAAAGCTCTTGTGGACTTCTCAATTCCTAGCTTTTTAAAAATCCTATTTCTTGCTCCCAATTGTTTCTCACTATCTGAAGCAGCTGCAAATTTAAACAATTATCTAATTATTTTCAACAAATTTCCCTAGGAAAAAGGCATTTCAAGCTGGTTGAGCTCTGAGCTCTGAGACAGGTCAAACAAAGACAACCTTGGAATTGTCACCTTCTAGGCAACCACTAGATGGATCAAACAATGATAATCCTTTGGGAATAAAACGTTTAAAAAGCTCCAACTTCATCTTTCTTTCTCTTTTTTTTTAAATTACTGACTGCCGTGATGCTGGTTTTCAATGTGGTTGCAGGCTATTGGTGTTCAAAATTGCCATGGAGCTAGAAAGGTGTTGGTAAGTATAGAGCAAGTTAAAACTTTAAAAGCTCACTCTTCTTACTAATAGTTAGTGATTTTTTTTAACAACTGTTTTCTGTATTGCTGCAAGCCTTTGGTTAACTTCTAGAGTTTGAAAAATAATTCTGAAAATTTTTACATTTTCTCATTTCTTTTATGAAGGATAGAATTTTCAGAGATCCTTAATCTGCCTTTTTTTTTTTTTTTTTCTGCCATCACTTATAAAAACTTTCTTTAGGACCAAAAAATAAAATACTTCAATGTATAAAGATGGCTACATAATACAGAAGACAAAGCAATAATTGGAAGTGCAAGCTTCTTTAGTACTTAAGTCTTGACAAGGGCACAGAGTTGCCAAAGAAAATTCTTTGCTACACTCAGGGTTTTGTTTTGTTTTGCTTTAATAATCTCCTGGCCTTTCCCAACTCTTCTCCAGGCTCTTTCTTTGTGCCTGCTTGATCAATAGGTTTAAGTAATTGATACAAACCGATGTCAGTGTATTTCTGAGGAGTTAATTTGATGTCAGGTAAATTGAAGACCACTTTTTCTTCAAAGTTCTTTGGGATCTGACCATTTTAAATTACCTGAAGAAGACCTAACACATAATAAAGCACGCAGTAAATATTTGTTGAATAGATGAATGAATAATAGCTGAAAACCTGACTGCAATGCTATTTCTTTAGGTATTATTTGTAGAAACAATAAGTGAATAAACGATTGAATAAATACATGTCAACATTAGTTTTTACATATGGAATTTTAAATAAAAAACGTCAGGCATAGTCCTTTATTTACTAGTTACAAAACATACATTCATGACACAGTACATGATAATCAGTGTTATTTTTTTTCCTTTGGAGAGGGTATAAAAATATAAAGCACTAGGTCTCTTATAATAGAAATGTGTGAAATACTTTATTTATTTTTACCACTTTTCCTTTCTGTGTTTTATCTTTATTCTGTTTTGAAGTTATAATATACCATTTACAAAGTTTCTAATAAAATGAATGTAAAGCAGAAGTGTTTACTATTTATAAGTGATGTATTTGATACTATTAAATAATCAACACATACACCCATTCAAATTAATGTAAATAGTTCCACTTAGACACTTGAAGAATGATAAAACTACAATTTTTCAACAGGTTCATATTCCAATGTTTCATTTGGGTTAAGGCCACACAACTTTGTAATTGCTATAGAATTCTGGATATAAACATTAAACAATATTAGTTGAAAATCAAACAGGTATAATGAAAAATGAGAAAAATATTACTACTCAGAATTTATAGCATTAAATTATCATGGTATGCTGTAATATTGCTCTTAGTACTACAAGTAGGTGGCTGAGTTCATGTATTTGCTTATGAACTTCTTTGCAAGTTGCAGTTGAGGTGGATACAGTTGTTTATTGAATTAGATTAACCATTATAAGGGTGCTATTTTGCTAAAGTCTTACATACTGTCATCAAAGATTACTGTTGATACCTAAATAACATTCAGTGCCCCTCCACACAATGAGTCACCTCTTGCCATTAGCATCTTGTATGAAAGGCTCACTGGTACAGAAGCAACAATATTTTAATTGTTCAGACAATTACCCATTCCTGTATGGGAACATAGGACGCTGTAGTTCTAGGTCTCAAAAGTTGTTCTCAAACACTTGAAGAATTCTTATACCTTATGTATTCATAGGAAAGGGAACTGGTACAACTTTTATCACTAGCTATCTATTTTGTACAAAGATTTGATCAATAGAAAGTTATTTCTGATATATTTATGCTGATTTAAAATCCTCTAAAGTCAATTTTCACAACAGTAGTTAAAGATATAAATAACCATTTTCTGGAGTATTGCATCCTGTCTAGAGTGCATGCAAATTAGTGGTACGTGGACTTCAGATTAGAGTTGACACAGATAGATACTTTACACTGTTTTAATCAGGTGTTTTTTTTTAAAAGTAAATTACAATACAGGTAATATGACAACACATATATTGAGTAGTGCATATTCTATGTTCTACCTGATTCCAATAACATTCTCCATATTTTCTTTGGAGAACTGTCCTCCTTAGATCTTATTTAACATTTTGCAACTGAATCCATTTATTCCCAACGGTGGCTTTGTGATCCAGGATTGTCCTTTTACAGCCTCTAGTTTTTCATATCATGATAATTTATTCAGGGAAGGACTAGTGTTCTTGATTAAACCAAGCCAATCAGAGCCTGCAGTTCCAATCCAGAACTTTGTTGAAACTACTAAGAAAGAGAAGTTTGGTAGTTTGTGAATTTGGAGCTGTGAGGTCATATTAATGAAGCACTTTCCTGCAAATGAAGCTAGCTCAGAGGATCATGTGGTGAGAAGAGTCCTCATGGTATCAGTTGAATGCTTATCCAGTCAGGCTTAAAACTTTGGAATATTTAATTACAATGAGACCATATTTTCCTTATTGTTTATCTGTGGTATATAAAATATGCATAGGAAGAAATCTATTTTATATACAGTGCAAATACATAACTTGTGTATACAAATTAATAAGTTATGGGTGCAGCGTATCACTGCCCAAACACAATTTGACTGTAATTTATAATTACCCCACTGAGACTAAGAGATGGCTTCCAGGAGTTGAAAGAAGAGATGGGCAGCAGTGGGTAGATAAGACATATTCTTTATTGTTGGGGGTGGAGAGTTGGGTGTAGGGACGTGGCTCCGGCGAGAGCAAGAACATGGCCAAGAACATAGTGAGCACTTATATATGGCTCAGAACAATAGTGGCAACATGCCATGGGAAAGTGTGTTCACATGTGTTCACATGGGAGATGACACCTTGGTTACGTAAGTGTGTTGACTCATGCTTCCCCCGGAAGGCTGGTGGAAGACACAGCAGCAATTACTTTAGTCTGGCCAAAGAAACCTATAGCTTATACAAATGAATTTCCCTTACAATGTCAGCCGGTATCAGGCAAAAGGAGAAACCAAGGCTCCTTCCAGATGACATCCAGAAAACGTAGGATTAGTTGTCCTAAACTAATACTACAGAATTATAGCAAGGGCTATACTGGAGCTAAAATGACCTTACAAATGGTTTTACTAAATTTGGATCTGGATTTCAGAAGTCACTTAATTTCACCTGGCTCAGTTACCTCATCACGGTAAAGATGAGGCTTGATTAAATGACCTCAAGGCATTTTGTTCAATACTCGAGTAATATTTGAAGAGCATGTAAAAGAGGTCAAGGTCTATCTTGGGAGATGCCAATTAAACAACCTGGTGTCAAAAGCCAAAGACAAGTTCAAATGCTGTCTTACAGTGCATGCTGTATGAATAAAAAATGTATAGGTTGTACAAAATATGGTAAAATCTCTGTTACATAGAAGAAAGGAGAAATCTGGGATTCAATCTCAATCTTGTATCTAGTCAGCTGAGTACTAGAATTTTCAAGTCCAAGTTCCCTCATCAGCGAAATGAATAGAAGGAAAACATAATCCCCATGTTCTCTGAGCAACAACATTAGGGAAGCTTTATATACTTTGCTTTTCTATAAGAACATACCTGGCCAGTAACCTGCCTTATTGTGTTAGACCAACTTGCCTGGGGAGCAGTGAGCAATAGTTCATATGATTTCTTAATCAGTGGTTGCAAACTGATGTGAAGTTTATTCAATCCTTTGTCTATTTTCCTAAACTTAATAGATACTTCTTATTTACTTAAATTACTTATTAAATTTAAACTTCTTACACTCATAAAATGTTTCCACAGCCTTAACCCCATGCTAGCTCTGGCTAGTATCTTGTTGATCAACACCTTTGTTCCCTCTTTATCAGTGATATTCCAATTATTCTATATTTTCATTTGTGTCTGTAACTTCTTTTAATGACTCAGCTTAGCTATTGAATCTCTTCTCAAACATCCCTTTGTAAGGCAACTCTAACTTAGCAAATAGAAATACCCTATTTGACCAAAATATGAAGTACATGATGACCAATTATCTAATTGCATATAATTTTCTAAAATCTGTGAAAGTGTTTCTAGCTTGTTCAAGGATTTTTTATTGTTAAACAAACCAAAGAAAAGAAGGCATTAAATATGTTTTAAATAATTATTGTAAAATTTCAACCCCATATTTGGATTAAAAGGTAAGTAGCGTTGCTAAATCCCCAAGTCAAACATTTTAGAGTCATAAGATTGTGTTTACTACTAACATAAATCAGTCAGATATCTAAATGCAACTTCCATAATGCATTGTTAAAAATTAAAAACTATGTAAGAAGGTAATAGACTCTAAAATTGTTAATTTAGATAGTAATTAGATATAGTACTGTACTTTCTAATTTGAAAATAATTAGGTATGGAATTGTATCAATGATCCATGTATTAATGATTTATGCTGATACCTTCAAATGACAACATGTTGAACTAACATTACCTAGATTAAAGATAAACCATTTTAAAAATAAGTTTCTAACAAACAGTCCCTAATTCAAGTATGAAAACCTATGTTTAGGATTGTCCATTGCAGTGAATTTTTTTAAATAACAAAAATTTGTTATTTATATATAAATAAATATATACTCAAATAGAGTATTATTTGATAAAATGCATTATGCATTTATGTAATAGCCATGTATTGCCATTTAACATGATGTGAATCTATAAGTTTGAACAGTAGGAAGATCTACAAAATACAGATAAGAAGATTAGTTATGGAATAGTTATGACAAATAACTGTAATAATAATATACAACACTTACTAAATACTATGTGACAGGCACTGTTTGTGTTGTTTTACAGACATTGCCACATTTAATCATTATAATTTTGTTAATTAGGTACTATTATTATCCTCTTTACACAAAGGAGAAAATTGAAGCTCCAAGAATTAAGAGATTGAATAATTTGCCCAGGACACAGACAGTAAATGATAGAGCCCTTGCTTCTATAATCATCTATTTATCCATATTTTAAATCTATCTATCTATCATCTATCACCTTCTATTTTAATTGGCAGCATCCTATTCAAGAATGAGTCCAGTATACAACAGACACTTGGAGACCCTTTAGGATGAATAGTTAATATATAGTAGTTAATATAACATATAGGCATTGCTTGATATCTCTGGGGGAGCAGTTCCAGGACCCCCAGTGGATACCAAAATCCAAGGATGCTCAAGTCCTTGATATTAAATGGCATAGTACTTGCATATAAGCTATGCAAATCCTCCTGTATATTTTAAATCATCTCTAGAATATTTATAATACCTAAAACACTGTATATGTTAAAATGCAGTTGTTATACTGTATTTTTTTATTTGTATTATTTTTACTGTTTTATCATTATTTTTTATTTTTAGTTTTTCAAATACGTTTGATCTGTGGTTGGTCAAATCCACAATGAAGAACCATTGAATATGAAGGGCCAACTATGTATATAGAGAAAATTAGGGTCAATAGTTTAGGAATTAACTTACTATAGAAAGCTTGTTTTAATTCTCTTGGCCAGGGTAAATGGATTCTTAAGGCTTTTGACCTCCAGAAGAAAATGTCTTTGTTCACATTTTAACTCTGTGGGACTTTCAAATACTTGAGAGACAATATTTCAGGCTCCAGATTGAGGCTAAAGACTAGTTTCTATATCTCAGTTAAAACTGTATTTTATTTTCTGTAACCTTCTTATAGAGATTATTTTAATTAATAGTCATCCTACTATTTCAAAAAAATTAGAAATAAACTTCAATCAATTAACTTATTATGCAGTTTTTTGGCTTTTCTTTAATCTTACTTGCTAGATATATTAATGAAAATGGGCCTGCTAGAAAATGTATAGAAAATTAATCATTATGGAAGGAAGAAAACTAATTTCTCTGAGGAAGAAAACCCATAAAATTTGCAAAGTAGGAATAACATAATTTTTAGATTAACCAGAAAAATAATTTAAGGACATTTTTAACACAAAAATTATAAAAATAATTATAGTACCAGATAAGTATCTGCTGCTTTATAGTTTTCACTATCTCTTCATATGAGCGTGATTTTTTAAAAATTTATTTTTTAATCACCCAACTGTAAGAGATGAAGGCACTGTGGATTTCCTTTTTACGTGTTCCAACTAAGGAAATCCAGGGCTCAGAGAAATTGAAAGATTGCCTCAAGGTCACAAGGCTAGGTCTAGGGGAGCGAATCTAAGTACCCAGTGTTGTTTTTCTCAGCATGCCTTGGTGCTTCTCTATAGAAATTACAATAACAGAAAAGTTGCACCAAAAGGAATATTGTCAAATTTAGCGGAAGCTAATTAAAGTACAAAATATTCTTAATGCAAAATTTGATAGCCATTTATTTTCAGCAGCAAGTTATAGGTAATTTTGCAGTTATCTAAGTGGCTTTTTATTTCTGAAATTGCATTGTACTCACTGTTATTTTCTTGCTCTTTGCATTCTTTGCCATTTTTAATATCTTTAGTGATTTTGAAATATTTGGTGCTGGATCATTCTGCTGCAAATATGACCTGTCATTCCAACAAATGAACTGATTGAATCTGTCACACTGGTGGGATTTATAGTAAATTCACCACAGCACAAGTAAAACCATTAGAAATTGCATTGGTTTAAATGACTGAATATAGGAGTCCTCTGATTTTATCATCAGGCTGGCTTATATTTTTTCTTCAAATGACCATGGAGAATCTTAAAATTACATCAATTTTAATGTGCATAGGTTGCTATGTTGATTTCTATTTCAGATCTCTAACATGGTTTTGGCCTCTAAAATCTCTGCATTGATATAATTTATGAAAAGAATTAATAAGCTTTTATACTACAAAGTTTTGCTTTGAAAACAATGAATATATCTAGAATGTTTTCTCAATTTTAATTGTAACATATATACATATATGTATATGTTTTAGTGTGCATTTACTACTTTTAGTATATATATATATATTAGGATACTCATTTAATTATGTTAGCTTTTAGACTAATCTACAATTGAACTAGAGAAAAAAATGAGTTATTGGGTAGAACCTATATCCTGGAGAAAGTTTTCAGGTATTGATAATTTGAAAATAATTCAATGATTTTGCTGTTGTCCGTGTTCATATAATCCTTGCTATTCCAATTAAAATATTTTGAATCATTTTTGCCTCTAAAGTAAAAACAAAATAATGCAAGTTTAATTTTTAACACATAAACAATTTTTATTATTTTGTATAAATAAACTATATTTTGTTTTCTGTTGTTTGCCTCCACTTACTTGATTACCTGTTTTATATTTTCAGATTTAATGTAGTCATGTTTCACAGTTTATTTTACTTTGTTAACCTAACAGTTCAACTTGATACTATCCCTATCTGAATACTAAAACCACAATAAAAAAAAAAACAATTTTAATAGTCTTGTAAAACAGAGCACATAAAACAAGAACATTTATTTTAGTTGAAGACATGTGCTAATTTTTTATTGAGAAATGCATTAAACATTGATACATCCAACCTCTGATTGAACCTTCAGACTTGTCACATGTAGGAGCTGCTGAAGATTTATTGCACAATATAAAATTAGGCATATACAGTAAACTTGATAGTAAATGACCTTTGCAGACAAGAGACTGCCACAGAGAATAGCTGCACAATAGAAGGGGATTTGAAAAACATATTTAAAGACATTCAAAGATGAATGATGGAAACTGAAAAACATAAAGAGAAAAAAAATTCTCCAATGAAACAGACATATAGAAAATATACTTTCTAAAATGAACAGATATTTCTAACACCTCTAACTCATTTATTATATAATGCAACAATCCATATTAAAGGGCAGGCGTTTAACTCGAAATATGTAAATATTCCTATTTAATCATACCAGTTTCACAAAGTCCTTGTGGAAATATAAGCATAAAAAGATCTATTTGGTGCCTTAAAAAGGACAAATTAATAAAGCAATAAAGATTCACATAAAGATGAATAAAATGTGTCACAAGCAGGGCACCTTGTGATCTGACAGGAGGTTGACTTCATTGTGAATTGAATTTAGTGCATGCTTCATTCGATTATCTGTTGGTTCCTCCCTTTTCTTTTCTCTTCTCCTTTCTTCTTTCTCTCTCTTGTCTTTCTGTCTTTCTCTTTGTCTTTCTCTGTCTGTCTTTCTCTTTCTCGGTCTCTCTCTATTTCTCTCATACTTAAGTTGATTGCTCATCATCATGAGGCTTCCTTTATGGACAATTACAAACATGTCCGCTGCAACACAGGTTTACTGGCATGATCCTTTAATGATTCTTTCATTGGAAATCCTAGAAATTGGGTAAAATATATCTTGACATTTTAACATTGCTTGTTCAAGTGATTAAATTAAAAAAGTTATATCAGGCTCACAAAAAGTAGTATAAAATAATTTTAAGATAACTACATTTATTTCCTATAAATGAGACTAGGTTATTTTTTAAAAAATGATAAAACTCATAACTATAAGAAAACACTGCTAATAACGACTATGTCTAGAAGTGAATCAATTTTTCTCAAGAGAGCAGAATAAAATTCATATTTATAAAATCTGTTTTTTATAATATGAATAAAAAGATTGCTCTAGTCGGTTTTTCTAAACTAATGTTTTCTTGATTTTTATGTGATTTTAATTCATATTTTATGAATCTGCATGGTTTCTTTTTATACACAAAACAGATGGAACATTTGGAGAGACATATTAAGATTTCTTTGCTTTTTAAAAAATGTTCAGAAACATTTGCTATTTTTTTAGATAAAATTGCTACAACTAATCTTTTTCTACCAATTTCGAGTCTAATACCTAAACAAATACAGGTTGAGCATCTCTATTCTGAAATCCATAATCTGAAGCGTTCCAAAATTCAAAACTTTGTAGGCACCAAGATGATGCCACAAGTCGAAAATTCCACACCAGATCTCACATGACTGGTCGCAGCCAAAACACAGTCAAAACTTTGTTTCATGCACAAAATTACTAAAAAATTGTATGAAATTACCTTGAGGCTATGTGTATAAGGTGTATATGAAACATAAATAAATTTCATGTTTAGAATTTGGTCCCATCTCCGAATTATTTTATTAGGTGTATACAAATATTCCAAAATTCAAAAAAATCTAAAGTCTAGAAAAACTTCTGTTCCCAAGCATTTTGGATAAGGGATACTCAATCTGTAATAGCATTTTTAGTAGTTTTAGTAAAGTAAACATAGTTTGGTAATACCTTTTGGGGACACACAATAAAAGGATATTTCAGACTTCTGAGAACTTGATGTAATTGATCGCTCTGAATCCTAAGTCCAAACATCAAATCTGAAGTAATAAATAATATTCTATTTTTAAAGAGAGTGAGGAGGGAGTAGGAAAGTCCTCCTGAAATAAATAGGACCACATCATAAAATCCCAGTAAGTGATCTCATTTAGCTATGAAAATGAATTAGAAAACAGAGTTTATCTTTTTCTTAGATCAGAGATATGATACAGAAGATAAAGAGGAGACCAACTAAGGGCTGAACTTGACTGCTAACACAACATTACTCTGCCTTAGTGTCTATTTTGTTTCCTACTCATATATTCCTCTGAGATTTTGTCTAGACATTCTATCTTTCTTATTCTTTCTTTATTACTTTCATTTTTCTCCTTCCTTCTTTTTTATTGAGTTTCTATTAGGTAGGGCATTACTAAGGAAAAAAAAAAAAAACAACGTCTGTAGTTCTTTTCAAAAAGCAGAGTTCAAAGGGAAATTTATTTACTGGAATGAAGATTCCACACGAGGAAAACCTTTTTTTTTTTACCTGGCAACTATACAATATCCTTGAAATCCATCATTGTATAGAAAAGTAAATTCCTTGTATTATTAATACTTTTAATGAAAATAGACTTTGAAAGGTTCTGACACGGAGTTTTGTGCATGAGGTAAAGCTGGTAGAAGACTTAGCATTGACAAATTGAAGTGCTATCTCCTCCATTTTCTTTTGTTTTTTAACTTTTGCTGGTAAGTCTAGTAATTTTCTAACTATCCCCTCACTATGCAGCCTGGAAGTCTTCCTTGAAAACATTGTAAATACTATGCAGATTTGTGTGCTTTGTCTTCCCCAGATTGTGATGCTACTAAGGTGATTGCAGTCAAGTTTACACATAAGGATATTTAGTCTGAATCTTGCTGCAGCAAATGATAGGTGAAAGGTTAAATTACAGAGTATCGAATTTTTATTTAAAAAATTAATTTACACTAATGTTCGATGTTGAGCTAAAGTGGTTCAATAAATTGAATTTTGCAAAGAATTTAGTATTTTGATTCACAAAGTATATATGTTATAGCATTAAATTAAGCTGTTGTCTTTATGGTTTTTTAGTCACTCCCTAGTAATAAATTAAGACTTGATCAAGATACTCTTGGCAATCCACAAAGTTTCAATGAATTTTCTCCTTCCTTCCTGTATTTTGATTCCAGTGAAGTTACCATTAACCTTTTTATTTCTTATGTATTATTTAGTCATCAAATTTTATTGTCTACCTACTATGTGCCAGGTACTATGCTGATCTTGAGGAAATGGCAGTGAAGAAGATGAAATTCTTATTGGCAAGAAATTTACAAACTCCTTGGAAAAACAGACAAGCAAATTGATGTGGTAAGTGCAATAGTGAGAGTAGTTACTATGGAGGCATGCTTCTTGATCCCATTCTTTTGCAATAGTAGTGCTATTCTTAGTAATGCCTAATCTTTTTGCCTTTCTTCTTTTCTGTAATCAATCCTATCTCACTTGTGAAATTCTTTTTTTTTTTTTTTCCTTATGTTCTACTGAACACTTTAGCCTCTTTAAACGTTAAATAGAATCATTTAATATCAGGGCTATCTCTGTGTCAGCCTCTATTGACAGTTTCTTCATTTGATCATGGGTTACATTTTATAACTTCTCTCCCCTCCCTTTCCTTCCCACCCTCCCTTTCTACTTTACCACCTGATTGTCAGCTTTTGGGCATGCTGGGGACTACTTTTGGTTTTCTGTGAAACTGGCCATGTTTTTGTCTGACTCTCTCTCTCTCTCTCTCTCTCTCTCTCGCTCGCTCGCTCGCTCGCTCACTCGCTCTCGCTCTCTCGTTCTCTCTCCCTCTCTCTCTGCCTGGTTCTCAGTTTTAGGAGTGTAACTAGATTACACTCTGCGAAGGCCCAGAATGACTCAGAGGACTTGTACCAGCTCTCCTGCTCCTCTCCAGACTCTGACAGCTGAAATCCCAGAGTGTTTCTTCTACCTCTTGGTTTCAGATATTTTAAAGATGTCACTCCACTGTCTTCTTTCTTGCATTATTTCTGATGAAAAATCTGCTGTTATCTTTATTTTTGTTCCTCTCTCCATAACACTTCATTTTTTTCTGATTGGATTTAATTTCTTTTTATCACAGGTTTTGAGTGTTTTGGTTATGTTATATGTTGGTGTAGTCTTGGAGTCGATTGAACATTTTGAATCTGTGGGCTTATATTTTTCATCAAATTTGGAAATTTTGGCCATTATTTATTTAAACTTTTTGTCTTCATTTTTTCTACTCCCCACCCCCCCCCAGTCTTTAGGGTCTCTAATTATACCAACATTAGTACATTTGAAGTTGTCCATCAGGTCCCTGGTGCTCTGTTTATTGTGGATTTTTTCTGGTTTGTTTTTTAAATTGTCTTTTCTCGCTTTGTTTCATTTTTTAATAGATTTGATTGCTGTTATATATTCAGGCTCAATAAACCAATAATATTTATTCTGAAATATCTAATCTTCCACAAATTGCATCCAGTTCATTTTTTATCCCATATTTTATAGTTTCCATCTCTAGATGTTTATGTCTTGTTTTTATATTTTCCATGTCTCTACTTAAATTTTTCAAAATATGTAATACTGTCATAATAACATTTTAATGTCTTTGTCTACTAGACACAGAATTGCAAGTCACAGTTATAACATCTGTGTTAGTTCTGGATTGATTGCTACTGATTCATTTTTCTTTTCATTACGGGCCATATTTTCCTGCTTTATTGTATGCCTTTAACTTTTTGTTGAATGAAAGATACTAGGAATTTGTCTTCATAGGCACTAGATATCTTTGTATTCCCAGAAATGTTCTTGAGATTTGCTCTGGAATGCAGTTAAGTTACTAGAAGAAAGTTTGATTTTTCTTCTTTTTTTTTTTTTTTGCTTTTTTCCTTTTATTTCATCATATTATGGGGGTACAAATATTGTTAGGGTTACATATATTGTCCCTGCCACCCCTCCCCCTCATGTGCCAGAGCTTCAAGAGTTTCCATCCCCCAGGTGGTATGCACCGCACCCATTATGTAAG
Organism: Microcebus murinus; assembly: GCF_040939455.1. Lineage (NCBI taxonomy): Eukaryota > Metazoa > Chordata > Mammalia > Primates > Cheirogaleidae > Microcebus > Microcebus murinus. Next base: position 81,262,513 of record NC_134110.1, on the reverse strand, counting down.
TATACACCCTTCCCCTCCTCCCCCATCCCACTTGCCCACCACCTTATAAAATTGTTTTTTTTTTTGACATTTTGGTTACATTGTATATCTTTGCCTCTCCCTAAGAAGGGTTAGAGGTATGCCCTTCCCCCCAACAATGCTCGCCACATCCCTAAGATGTGGGTCTCCCCCGCAACCCCACCCCCCCAAATCCCTGGTGATCATTACCACCATTTGAGCACCATAGTTTTAATCAGTCAGTACCAATTTGATGGCGAGTACATGTGGAGCCCATTTTCCAGATCTTGTGTCACCTCACTTTGGATAACGGGCTTAAGCTTAATCCAGCATAGCATAAACGGTGCTAGCTCACTGTCCGTTTCTTAGAATTGAGTAATATTCCATTGTGAGCATATACATTTTTCTAGGTCTTACTGTCAAGGTTTTTTGCATGGAATTGGAAATCCCCAAGCTGATATAAGACCCTTTGAGTGCTCTACCTAATGCTTCATAAATCATGTGATTTTTAAAAATCTGGCTAGTATAAAAAGGCACTGTTTATGGTTCTGAGTGAGCCAAAGGCAATCTTAATACTAATCCGTTTAGGTAGTTTTTCTCAGCCTTGGGTAGTTTGCTCACAAGTATGTACTGACCAGTACTCAGTTGAATATTTGAGGGGGAGCCTTAGTTTGTCTCTGGAGTTCTCTCCCTGAGCAGCTTTCTTTTTCTGGTACTCTGTTTTTGGTACTCTAGCTGCTAGCTTCTATAGACTTTAGATTCATTGCCTCAATTCAGAGAATTTGGTGGGCTCCTGAGCCATGTCCTTGAAAATTCCCTCAAAGATGTAAACTGGGAAAATTGTGGAGCTCACTTTTTTTACTTGTCATCTGTCAAGGATCGCTGTTTTTCATTGCCTGATGTCAGCTATCTTGAAAACTGTTTCATATATTTTATTCATTTGGTGATTGTTTCAGGCAGGATAATAAATTTTGCACCTGTTACACCATCTTGGCTGGAAGTTCTTTCCCCCTTCTTATTACTGCTGCTGTTTTATACTTCAAGGGAGTTCCCATATGCCACAGGGATAATGCTTTTCAGCTTACCTGACCATGCCCTAAACCTTGGTAATATTCCTGAGTGCTTGATAATGATTCATGAGAAGGTTTTGGTAGGTTGTATAAAATTGCTCTGTGCCAGGGCTCACCTTATGCAAAATCACACCCACTTATTAAAAGGTCATTTAAAATTTGTCTGCTAGATTCTTACTCTGTGGTGGATTTCTTTTCCTCCTCTAGTTGTAATGGGAATAAAAGCAGCTATAGGTCTCTTCTCTCTTATAAGGATCTAAGGACTTTCTGGTATTTAGTTCATAGAGGTGTCTTTGCATTCTCAGTTCTCTGATGGGTTTGAAAAATTGATAACTTCATAGCTTCTCTTACTAGTTTGGGGATTAATGAAAGCCATATTGTCTTAAGAACTGTCTTCAACCTATCCAAAAAAGGAGTTGTGTTTTGTAACCTATGTCTTCATTCAGGTTTACTTTTCTTCTTTTTGTAGCACATCCTTTCAGTGATTCCTTTCATGAGAACCTAAGGACAGTAATTTGGTTTGCCAATGTCTCTAGTTTGTCCTTGATTTTGAGTAATATTTTGAGTGTAAAATGTTGAAAGTCATTTTCCTTTGGACCTGAATATATTATTCAATTGTCGTCTAGTATTTCTTGTTATTCAGAAGAGGTCTACTCTGAGCCAATTTTCTTTTGGAGATAATATGTCTTTTTTCTCTCCAGTAGCTTTTGAGATTGTGTCATTTTACACACAATCTGAAGTTTTTCTACAGTATGTTTAAAATTGTATGTATTTTAATTTATCCATACTGCTATCTAAAGTATAACTATAACTGTAATCTATGGATATAAATTTCTTTTTGAAATTGAGAAATCCTTAGTAGTTATATTTTCACATGTTCCTTTTGTCTATCTTTTGATTCTTTCTATTAGTTTTTATGCTGGAATATATGATCTTAACTTCTCATTCATATAGTTTATTTGTATCTTTGCATTGTCTGACTTCCTTAGTAGTATCTTCCATTTCCCAATTTGCCAATTTGTGGTTTGATATTATTATATTTTTAGATGTTTATTATTATGTTTTATTTTGATGATTTTTAATCTATTTTTCTTAACTACCTAATATAAGCTTTTTTCATAATTTATTTGCTTTTAATATAAGGTATGATCTATTTTTGTCTCTGAACAATTTAAAACATAGTTGCAGTAGTCTCCCTGTCTTAGTTTGTTTGCATTGCTGTAAAGGAATATCTGAGGCTGGGCACTTGTCTAATATAAAAAAGAGGTTTATTTGGCTCAAAGTTCTGCAGGTTGTACAAGGAAGCATTGCACTGACATCTACTTCTGTGAGAACCTCGGGAAGATTCCATTCATGGCAGAAGGTGGCATCACATGGTGAGCAGAAGGAAGCAAGGGGGTTGGGGGGAGAGAGAGAGAGAGAGAGAGAGAGAGAGAGAAAGGCTCTTTTTTAACAATCAGTTCTTGTAGGAACTAATAAGAATACAATCTCAGTACAGTGAGGACAGCACCAAGCTAACCAAACCATTCATGAGGGATCTACTCCATAACCCAAATACCTCCCACTAGGCCCTGCCTCCACCATTACAGATCGCATTTCAACATAAGATTTGAAGAGGACAAATATCCAATATTTGTCAAATGTATCATCAAATATATGATCAAATATATCATCCCCCCTTATCAGTGGTGTCACTGATATAACTGCAGTTTTGATTATCCATAGTCCACTACGGTCTGAAAATATTAATAGAAAATGGAAAATTCCAGAAAGAAGCAATTCAAACATTTAAAATTGCACACTGAGTGGCATGATGAAATCTCATGCCGTTCTGCTCTGTTCTGCCCTGGCCATGAATCATTTTTTTGTCCAATGTCTCCACACCGTAGATGCTACCTGCCCTCCACCTAGGAGCCATCTCAGTTATCATATCAAGCGTCTCAGTGCTTGTGTTCAGGTAACCCTGATTTTACTTCATAGTGGCCCAAAGAACAAGAGTAGTAACGCTGGAGATTTAGATATGCCAAAGAGAAGCTGTCAAGTGCTTCCTTTAAGTAAACAGGTAAAAGTGCTGGGTTTATGAAGGCAAAGAATATATAATATGCTGAGGTTGCTAAGACCTATAGTAAGAACAAATCTCCTGTCCATGAAATTGTGCAGAAAAAAAGAAAGCCATGCTCGTTTTGCTGTCGAACCTCGAAGTACAAAAGTTATAGCCACTGAGTGTGATAGTTCTTAGTTAAGATGGAAAAATCATTTATTTTGTGGATGAAAGTTATGAACAGAAACGGTTCCAATTGATGGCAATTGGGTTTGGTAATATCGACAGTTTCAGGAATCTACTGGGGGTCTTAGAATGTATTCCCCTCACATAAGGGGGAACTACTGTACTTTAATAACTTTCACATTATTTCACAACAATAAACTTATATGGAATGAATTCATGCCTCATTTAGGATTTTGTTGATTTTCTCACTTAGCTTTAGATATTCATTTATTTTTGGATTTTTAGTTTACATGTTCATTTGAACTGAACTTTATTTGTCTTCTCTCTTCCCCCTTTCCTTAGTACTCTCTTCTGTGTTCAGTGGTTTTGAATTTCTGCAACTTTCCTTTACGGCCTCTAGTCCAAAACTAGGTCTTATTCTAGGTCTTTAGCGGTATGAAACCATGTTCATATGGTGAAACAGAGAGTGAGATTAGTCAAAGACCCAGTTAGTTGCTTGTTTGGGTTTTGGACTGTTGAGACTATAATTGTGCTTTCTACCCTCCCTAGAATCTCCCTAGGCCCAGGTTTATCTTTAGACTCATGCATTAGCTAGGAGATCTTCTCTGCAGCCCTGAGTTGCCGTAAATAAGACTGTTTCAGGTCCTTATTGTTCAGATATTTAATCTCCATGATCTCATGTATTTATATTGTTTTTCTGAATATTAAAATAACATATACAAAATGATTATTCTTGGAACATATTTGCATATTTTAATGAGTTACTAAGTCTTTAAATTCTTTAATGTTATGTGAATAACATTTATCTGCAGATATTTTTTTAACATAGTGCTATTCTTATAAAATTTAAAAAATAAAATTTGTTATTAACTTTAAAAGTTGAATTTTTAGCTAATATATTATAAATTCTTAAAACTTCATTTGACTCTTCCCTGGATTTAGAGCAGTGCTGTTTGATAAAAATGTAATGTGAGTCACAAATGTAAACCAAAAATATAATTTTAAATTTTCTAGCATTCACACTTAAAAAAGTGAAAAGAATCTCATGACAATTTAATAATTAATTTTATTTAACCCAACATGTCTAAAATATTATAATTTCAATACATGATCAATATATAAAGATTAAGGAGATTATTTTTATATTAGTCTTCAAAATTTAATTTCTATTTTATAATTACATAATATCTCAGTTTTATACTAAATCTGCATTTTACATATTAATATTAAGGTCACATGTGGCTAGTGGCTGCTGTATTAAATGATACAGATCCAAATAATAATAATCTGAAAGGGAAAAGACTATAGATTACAATTAAAATGTAGAAATGTTTCCACCCAATTATATTGATAGATAATTATTTTGTTTGTTTGTTTGTTTCCTTGTCTCCATCTAAAGTAGATTTCCCTGGCAAATATTTTATACATGGGAGAACTCATAAATAACTTGTCTTTATTTACAATTTTTTTGAGCTTTTTTCCATATTTAGGTATCTTAAAATGAATAAACACATTTAATTTTATTCCAGTATAGAATATAAATTAGCTCATAAAGATGTTTCCACAGTCAAGATAATACAATAATAAGCTTTAGAATTATAAATTTGTTTTATTTCCTATTTGTAAGCTTTGTTTTCAATAATGACAATTTGTTAACATGTTTAAAGTAGAAATTTGTTGGCATGCTATTAATGGAATACTTTATTGAAGTTTTCCAACTTACTTTTGAACAAGGTGCAAATGAATTTTGAGGGCTTATTTGCAAACATGTTCTATATCATTAAAGTATACTTTTTCAAAGGTTCAAACATTTTTAAAATGTTATTTATGAAGAGAACAAAGAGTTAAAATATGTATGGTTTCCTGAAGTATATCTACTTTTTTATCACTCTTAATGCTATACAAGTTTTTGCAGTTAATTTGTTCTGTGTGTATACTCATACTTAGTATGAATTTATATAAATTTCTTCAAGTTTAGTTTTTATTTAAATAGTAGAATATCACAATTTGAACAAAATTATGAACTTTTATTCTTTTTTCAATTCCTAATTCATTTCTACTCTAGAGGTTTCTTAATTTAGTAACTATATGTGTGTGCATGAAAAATACATTTTATCAACATACAATTCTTCCCTACAATTTTTATTGGTATTATCTATGTAAAAACAAATACTTTTATCTTCAAAGTTGAACTTTTAAATTAAATTTATGATAGGATTTACAGTAATGTCAAATGTTCTACTTTATTCATAGATTTCAAAATCTTTACTTTGAGTTGACAAAATGGAAGAAAAGAAGGGACAACTTTTGGAATTAACATTGCTAATTTTTCCTTAAAGCTTCTTTTTTGGCGAGATGGAGCACATACATTAACAGCTATCATTTTATTCTTTGTATGTGTATAAAAAAGTTGGATTTAGAAATTTTATTTTGTCTGAGATCCACACCGCATACAGCAATGTCTGTGAGCCTTTATAATCCAAATCCTTCCATGTTGAACTAGATGGTGATATTTTTTCTTTTTTTTACCATATAAATGTCTGCCCATGTAGATTTCATGGGCAGTGATATCAGGGCTGAATCCTTAGTGAATGCTAAATGTCAGGAAACAATTTTGTGTTAGAAAATCATTAAACCATTAAATTTCAAGAGAAACAGACATTTGGTACTTAGTTTCTCATCAAATATGCATTTCTATTTTTATGAGTTCATTGCTGTGAAAGAATCTGTGGCAAAATAAAAAAAGCATCACCAAAAATTTAAAAATATGATTTTTAGATTTATATAATAAGTGGCAGAAGAACATTCAGATAATTCTGTATACTCATCTGTTCCCAATATGATGTTCAAGTATACCTAATTTATAATGTCCTGTATTACCCAATGACCCAGCTGACTGATGACCTGATGGCTTTATGCAATTTGCTGAAAATGACCTTTGGGTCTGAATATTAAATACTTCTCTGACCAGAACAGATTTCTGAATTAGCCCTCACTAACTGCTGGTGGCCAAGCATGTTCCACTCTTATCAGTGAGCATCTTGAATACCCACTTTGAAAGAGAGGTGCTAGTTAAATGGAGCCTGTTCCAGGTTAACTGGCAGCTAACTATGTCTTATTAATCAGCAATTAAATGTACAAAAATAATTTATAAATAATAAAAATTACTATATCTATTATTTCAAAAATTATTTCTGACCAATGAGTAAAATAAAAATAATTATGTAAAGCTTTTTCATACCTCTTTGTCTTCTTAGAGGAGTACACATTCTCATCAAGATTTCATTATTAGTATGCTTAATTTCAATATAATTTTGTTTTATTGTAGATATATTTGCTCTTAATATAAAATTATTTAAAATTGGAAATGAAGTTATAATTTGTAAATCATTATTAAGCTATGGAATGGTGTAAAAATGAAAATAAATGCAGGTATTTGGTATGCTTATTGGTATTCTAAATATCAGCAATTAATTGACAGGCCATTTAGTGAATTTTCTTGAGCTAATATGAAGACACTATGATTTTGAAATTTTCTATCAGAATATTTATATTTCACAGGAAAGATTCCATTGACAGGTTTTTGTCTAAAGATAAAATCACCTTTAGTCCTCACTTAAATGGAGGACTTAAATTCACAAATAGTGAAACAGTATGCTTGATCAAGTTACATGCTTTTCAGTAATGGAGACACTTTGGCAAATAAATTTCACATTGAAAGGAATTCAGATTCCATCAAAATTCCAGTTGATCTGCAAACTTCTTTTTGAACTTTAAATTTTTAATTATGATCAATTGTAAAATTTTCGATGGAATTTTTTCACTTATAGTATTCACTATAGATGGAAGGGATCATTTTGGCAGAAATTATCACTATATAGTAAAGGATCGAATGAAATACAAAAAAGATCATCAATATGAAATGAAACAGAATAAAATATATAATATCTAGACAGAAAATATCTACCTGCTTCTGACCTGTAGCTCTGATGGCAAAAAGAAAAAAAGAAAACACATAAACAGATGTTTCCTTTGGTGTCATTTAATAAATTCTTTTGAACAATATAATATGAGAGGCCATTGTTTTGAACAAAGCTCCTTCACTGGGCCCCAACAGATCAGAGCAAACCAAAATGGAGTCACTTATGTTAAATGACACATACTCAAACTGAAACTTTAAGGAAATGGGTTGATCCCCCAAACAGAGTAGATTTTCTTAAAAGCAGGAGACATCAGTCAACATAATAAGAACATCCCCTCTGCTTTAACCTTTACCAAAGAAAAAGTAAACTGAAGTAACCCAATGTCAACAATCACCTTATGCTTTTGTTTCCTTGCCCCACTTTACAAAACCCAGTGTTCTGCCATTGCCCACTGGGAGCTTTCATTTTGTTATATAGATTGTAGTCTCCCCAATTCATAAATTATGAATAAAGCCGATTAGATTGATAACTAAATTTGTTGCAATTTGTTTTTGACATTGTTTACTAAAAGTGAGTATTCTTTATTCCTTAGTATGTGTTCAATTTCTTTCAACAAATATTTTGTGTTATGGTTTTCTTTATAAAAAACCTAAACCTTTTAAGTTAAAAAGGACCCTTTTAAGTTAAAAATAAGTTCCTGAACTAGTTGGACCCATTGGCAATTACTTGCAGATTCCTGATGTCCTTGGAGAATGGTATCCCATTGAGAATGGTGCCTGGGCAGGGCTATGCTTGTCAGGATCCATCATACGTTTACTAAATAAGTAAATATCTAAAAAGTTGTCTTTATCCTGAGATATAGTATAAAAGGAGATGAAGAGGTAAAACTCTGAATGAATTGGGTATGTTATATCCTAATGAATTTTATTTGTTTATATTTTCAGCAGCTTCCTATTTTCCTGTTATTTTATAGACATATTTCATAGACCAGAATCATCAAACCTTTCCCGAGGTACTCTTGCCTGTTGATTTGGTCAGAGCCTGTTTCATTGAGTATATGGTTTGGCTTTGTGACAAGAATGAATTGTTTGTTTGCTCATTTGTTTTTATTGCCCTAGGCCCTCAGGAGTTTTCTTACAGCATTGGCAATCACTGCTTGTTTTTTAGGTGCTTGACCCTGTCATCCTTTGTGTCATGGCTCCTGGCTGCTGTGATCTCCTCTCACATCTTGGCATGCGGTTCTTTTCTCAGTTACACTTTGGCTGCTACCAAACCCTTTGGTGGTATCCCTCAAATCTTCTACTGTTCTGGCAACATTTACAAAGGGCTGTGTAGAATGATCCTCTGGACATTTTTAAGGCTTCTTGGAACATATTGTTTTTCAAGTGTACTGAATAGTTTCCTATGGAAGTTTCTTATTTCATAGAATTGTGTCAGAGTCAAACTATCTCGATCATTTCAAAAGTGTGCTTACAACCAATGGGCACTGACATTTCACTGCTTGTTTATGCTCAAACCTAAGTAAGTTGCCATCAACCAGAAAACACAACTTTCCTCAAAATCCATTGATAACAAAAATAAGTCAAGACTCTGTTTATAGTTAATTGCAATGTCATTCATTCTTTGAACTTGATCTTTTTTCATTCTTTTTAATGTTTTAAAGTTTTCTTTTGAATGACATGCATTCATATATTACCTAATTTGACCACACAAGAATGCTGTAAGAGATAAACTATCCTAATAACATTTACTTCAGATGCAACATCAAAAATATCTTTAGAAAACATCTTTGGTGTGAGATAATTTACTCAATCATTAAATACTATACTACATAGCAAAATAGGTATACTAAAATGTTTTGTGAACTGTTATACAAAGGTTAATTATTTTTGCTATTATTAATTATGATTATACCTTCTTAATGGTCCATGGTAGTATTTTTAATTTGAAGTGGAAAAATGAAATGGAGTGAAATTAATGAATTTTTCATTTATGTAAGGACAGGGTTTTACTGGTGATTAGCACAATCTGGCTGATGGCTATCATAAAATTTATTGTCACCAAACATCCTCATGTTTTTCTAGTAAACTCCGCAAAAAAAGAGATGACATTCTAATTGACAAAGAATGGATTTGAATAAAGTAAATTTGTTGGATTTGTCTTGAAGCTTTCATTTGCTAGACTTAAACTCTATTATCTAAAATTAGAGTACTAAAATGGCCTATCTTATAAGGTTATTATAAATTGAAAAACGTAATCTTTTTATCTGACAAGAATAAAAATATTTCCTTTTCTCAAATATTTGACACCCTTCCCACCTTCATTTTTAACACATGACCTTCTTTCATAATTAGCCTCTATTAGATAGTGACTTCCTTCTGGTCCCTCCACCAAATCTGCAAGCCTATATGTCATCTATCATCTATACTCAAGTTTAATCCTCTAACAATGGAATCCTCTAACAGTGGAATAACTTTCTCACCTATCAAAGACAAAGTCTTTGTGAACTCTTGGAACCTCTTGACTTTCCCTGTTGTCTTCTCTGAGCTCTTTTAATTCTTCCAACTCTTGTTAGCTTTAAATTTTTTCCTTTATAATTGATTATTCTCATTAGCATCCCAACATCATTTATCATTGTTTGTGTTACTATCATATGATTTGACTCCTTCCTCACTCTCTGATTCCCCTCTCTTTTTGACCTATCCTCACTCTCCTTGAAGACCTAACTTATTGCAAGAGTTGTCCACACATGGTAGCCACCATTTTATCACTTTCCATTCGTTCTTCAACTAACTAAAACCTTGACTTCCAGTTGCATTTCTCCATCAGACTTCTCAGCTAATATCACTTAACAAACTTCAAGCTGTTAAATTTAATGTACACTGTTTCTGTCATCCTATATGTTCTCTCACAGCACTGCATACTGTTGATTACTCTTTAAATATTTATGCATTCTCTCGTGGCTTTCCTGACATCATATTTTTCTGGTTTTTTGTTCCTTTTTCTTTCTTAATTTCCTTTTCCAACCCCTTTCCTTTTACTCAAGAGCTTCTCAAAGTTTAACATATTGATCACCAAGCAGTCTTCTAAATTCAACTTGTGAATCAATAGTTCCGGAGTGGGTCCTGAAACACTGCATTTTTAACAGACTTCTAAGTGTTATGAATGCTGTTATTCCACAGACCATACTTTGAGAAAAATGTTTCTACAAAATCACTAAAAATCCTTAAGTCACATGTAGCTCATAACTTTTCACTCAGAATTCTTTCCCTAGGTGATCTTATCCATTCCTTTAGCTTTACATACCATATATATACTGATGGCTCCCAAATTTCAATATCCATTCTGGTCCAGTTTCTAATTTCCAAACCCATACATCAAGTTTTTACATGGCATCATCTCTTGAAAGTTTTATTGGCATTTATAAACTTTTAATTTCAAAAGCAGGACTCAAACTTTTCTCCAAATCTTTTTTCTTTCCTTTTAATCGCTTATTTCAGTCAACCATACCTCTATCCAGTCAGTGGCAAAGCCAGGAATTTAATGCCAAACTTTGTCTCATTTACCTATCAAATGTAATTCTTTACCGGGTCATATTTCACCCTCTTGTAAAATATGTATTTAAAGATTGTATATGTATTTCCTTTTCATAGTATCAACTCTAGTTCTAGTCTAACTTCTACTTATTTTTGAGGTTTTACCTTAAGTATCATTTTCTTAGTGTATCTTTTGTGACTGTTCCTACTAATGAAATAATTTAATTTGTCCTGTTAAGAACTTTCATAGTACTCTTAACAAAACACCATGGGAAATGCAGAAGAAAAAGGGGGAGTATTATTCTCTATAAAAACAATCTGCAGATGGGGAGGCATAATCTTTAATATAACTGAAAGTGTGCTCTCTGAAGAACGAAGAGAGAGTCTAGCGTAAATAGAGAAAGTTCTCAACCCATTTTTCAATCAGATCCGTTTATGCAAGTGAAATATGTAAGCCTGTTCAGTTCGGATTGGCTGAGATAGTCAAGTCCTTCTTGGGTGGTTTCCAAGAACCAAATCAGAAGTCTCTGTTGTATGGTTCTTCCGAATGGCTTACGTGTACAAGGGGTGGGGATTCTGGCTGTAGTTTATCTTGGCACCCAAAACAGGAACTGGTTTGGCTTGATTATAGAGAGGGACATGCCATGACACTGTCACAACATCTTTCTGAGAACACAGAGTACATGACTTTCCCCTCACCCAGCTATGACCTGGTTCTGTTTTAACTTTGAGCACTTCAGAGTAAGCCACAGGCAGTCGATTTTGGCCAGGGGCATACTTTAACAGTACTTCGTGTTTTTTCTTCATGGTCCTTTTTAAAAATTCTCTCTCTCTCTCTATATATATATATGTATATATGTATTCATATTTAAAATACGTTCATATATTCATATATACACACACAGACACGTGTGTATATATATACACACACATATATATATATGTATATATATATTTGTAGAAACCAAGTGAAAACTTCCCCTTCACCCTCTGAAGGTTCACTGAAATATCAACTGACAAAAGACAGATTAAGAGGAGAGAAGTCATAGCTATTTATTAATGTATGAGGGAGAAACACAGTGTAGCAAATCTCTGCCACAAAAGATAGCTTTTCAACTATTCTTGTATTCTCAGCTCTTCTGAATAGCCATCTTAAAATATGTCAGAGAGGTATATTTTGGGGTGAAATATTTTGATTTCCCTCATATTCATTCAACAAATATGTCTGAAGCCCATGCACTCTGCTAGGTGTTGGTGCACTGTTAAACAAAACTAACATAATCTCTGTTTTCATGGAGCCTGTGAGATTATCTTAGTTTTGTTAACACAACGGACACCTAGCAGAGTGCTTGCATTTCACATATATTTGTTGAATGGATACTTTGACAAAGATAAAAAAAGAGATGATAGAGTTTAAATTGGGATATCTTGACCTTCTAATTCTGTAATTTATTCTGCCTCTGTGATACTTAAGTCACTCACATTGAATTAATTTTCAACTGTCATTAATTTAAATAGCTGTTTGATTTCTCCCTTAGGCCTTTGCTGCTAGATAGAATAGGTCGCTGTTTCTGAATGTCAGCAGAACTTTGTAATTGCGCTAACTAAAAAGTAGAATTTGGTTATATTTTGTTAAAGAACAATTAATTACGCAATGTGGAGACAAAGAACTGACATCTAGAATTAAGAAATGCCAAAGATGCTAGAGATTGTCTAATCAAAAAATGCCAAATTGATTTCCTCTTCAGTGCCAAAATCTATCAGTTGCTAATGACTCGTTGAAGTGCTAGGATGAGAATGAATTTGAGTCCAGTTTGGGCATAGTGGCATAGAATGCTGGGATCCATTTGCAATGTTTGCCACAGTTGCAGGGTAGGAGACTGGGGCATTGTGATGTGTACTACAACACTGATTTGGTACACAGTGAAGGAAATTGGAGATCTTTTACCTCCAAATATGGTATTTTGACACACTAGACTGACTAAAGAAACTTCAAGTTCTCTCTGACCTTCCCTTCCTACCACCATTATGGACTCTCCCAAAGTCATGGACCTTTCTTTACCTGTCTGGAACTGGGATATGCATCTTCTCCTGCCCTTGGACATCAGAACTCCAGTTTTTTGGGCCTTAGGACTCTGGGATTCACATCAGTGCCTCCCAGGCTCTCAGGTCTTTGGCCTCAGACTGAGAGTTATACCATTGGCTTCTGTAATTCTAAGGCCTTTGGACTGAGGCACACTACTGGCTTCTATGGTTCTCCAGCTTTCAGACAGCTTATGGGGGTACTTCTCATCCTCCATAATGTAGTAAACCAATTCCCCTAATAAGTCATAAATTCCTTCTCATTTTCTATCTCTCCCTCTCTCTCTATCTTGTAGGTTTTGTCTTTCTGGCAAACCCCGACTAAAACAGCTTGCAATGACCATTAATATGTCAGGTTTTAGTCTGAAATGTTAGTTCTTAGTGTGCTCATGGCCGAAGAATGACCAGATGCACCAAAGTTCGGCAAGCATGAAAATGAAGTTTATTGAGGAGAGAAAGTTAGGATTATCAGGAAAGAGCCAGATGTAGGTTTACAGAGCATGATACATATGCCACAGATGATGCCCGGACCCACTGTCACAGCAAAGGGAGAGCCAAAGGAAGGGTGCAAAAAAGGGGCTGGTTATAGTCTGCATCTTGTTTATAATGCCTAGATTGGGACCTCCCTGTGGCTGAGGCGTTACCATGGAACCACTTGGATTGAACAGTTGAGAGTTGCATTACTACACATGCAGGGTGTCTTAGGTCACTTCCAGGCTCTATGGTGCCTATGCTGCTTGGCTTGTAGGCTAGAGAGTCTTCTGCTTTCTTTTGCAGCTTCTGTACCAAGCTGATTGGCAGATTCATAGGATATTCCCTCCTGGCCAGGTATGGCAGTTGCTCAGGAGATTAGGGTGGGGCAAGACCAAGATGGGAGCCATAGCACTCACTTTCATCCCTAGGAGACCTGGAATCCCTTACTATATACGTAACATTTAGACCCAAGTCTATTTCAAGTACGTTGCTAGCAATTCAACTGTATAACTCTAAATATTTTATAACCGTAAATATTGAAGACTGTCTTAAGAACAATTACAAAATTCTTGCCCTATTACCTCTTTCCTTGGAAATGTTTTTTCTTGGAGTGTGGCCTGTTATTATGCATGTTTTTAAATAGAAGTTTAAATCCTACTTAGTAGGATTACTTAATCAGCATGTATATAAATAGGTTACATTAGTTGTTAAAATGGCTTTTAAAAACTTCAATAAATGTAATATGATAAGGCTATTTTCTCACTCTACTGGGTTGTCAGCATTTCATTCACTACTTTCAATTTAAAAAATTGTCAGACAAAAGTAAGAAAAGCTTAACCTGTTAATGAATGCAAAGTGAGACCATATATCTAAAATTTGCCTTGCAGAAGGCTGAAATATTTTAGGAGATGTGATAAAAATAAGACTAGTCTCCCTTGTTGAAATGGGTAAGGCTGCAGAATGTTTTCATAAATGAGAGAATATTCACTAAATTGGGGAAAAAAGTCTTGTTTTGAGAAAATAAAAATTCTAGAAAAGTAGGGGTGATAGAAATACTAATAAAGACAATAACTAAAAACACTTGAATACAGCACAGAAACATTTCTTATTGTGGAATATTTAAAAAGCCAATAATCAATTTGACAACAAACCAACAAAAGTATATTTTGATTTTTAGCAAAATTTATCCATAATTTTTATGCTTGGTAATGAACATAGTTTATGGAGAGTCTAGGTAACAAATGGGTGGCTGAGTTACTTTGTGTCTCTAGAGTATCACTTACCTGGGCCCTGTAAAACAGGTCTTAGAGAAGCCCAATCTTGTTAAGAGTCTCCCTAATCTTGTATTACACGTTGGTCTTCATCTCCTACAAGCTCCAAGATATATTGGGAATTTCAAAGTATCAAGCTATTATGACTCTGAACAGCCTTCCCTGCCTTTTAGTGGCACTTCATGAAGTGAGATTCAGTAAAGTAACATATGACAAAATAGTTGTATTAGGGTTCTCCAGAGACAATGAACTGATAGGATATAAAGATAAATAGATAGATAGACAGCTAAATGGCAGGAAATTTATAGGGGAATTGGCTCACACAATTATGGAAGCTGAGAAGTACCACAATAGGCTGGCTGCAAGCTGGAGAACCAGAGAAACTGGTGGCATGTCTAAGTCCAAGTCTAAGGATTTCAGAGCTGGGGAAGCCAATGGTGTCAGTCTCAGTATGGAGCTGAATCAGGCCTGAGAAACTGGAGGGCCACTGGTGCAAGTCACAGGGTCCAAAGGCTGGAGAACCTGGAGTTCTGATGTCAAAGGGCAGGATAAGAAGATCGTCCCATCTCCAGAAAAAAGAAAGAAAATTCACCTTTTCTCTGCCTTTTTGTTCTATCTGATCCTTCAGTGGATTGGATGGTGTGGAGCCACATTGAGTGAGGGCAGATCTTCTTTATTTAGTCAGCTGATTCAAATACCTGCCTCTTCCAGAAACACCTTCACAGACATACCCGGAAATAATGCTTTTCCACCTCTCTGTGTAAGAGAGAATGGCCTAAGAAAAGGTAAAAATATTTTCTGTCTTTTTAAAACTTCCCCCACTCCATTTGGGAATTAAAACCTACATCCTTGACTCAGGGCAGTGGTCAGAGGGGCAGAGGAATATGCTTTGTTCTTTGTGCCACAGGAGATGCCTCAGTGGAATTGTCTTGCGGAGGTCGGGGAGGTCCAGGCCGGCAGAGGTCAAGAGAGATTGTCTTTGGTGAGGTGGGATGGGTCAAAATCTTCAACTGTAGTTAAATAGCAATAGCCTGAAGCTGGAAACCTTCCCTTTAAAAGTTCTGTATTTCTGCTTATGATTAGGACAATGGCATTTTAAGATGGAAGTCTCCATTTTCCTCATTAATAAACCTCCCTTTCTTTCTCCTCAAACCACTTGTCCTCCTTCTACTGATGTGGCCTTGGGGACAAGTGCTGAACTTTCAGTAGCATCTGGGCATCTCTTAAATCAGTCAAGTTAGCACCTAAAGTTAACCATCACAGTACTGTAGTGCTTTGCATCTTTGCTTCCCTTCCACCTTTTTTTCACAGTTATTGTCCTTTGCTTGTAGTTCTCAAATAAGGGATTCGTATTTTAATCCTTCCCTCAGTCTCTGCTTTCAAGAGAATCTGTGCTAAAACAATGTCCTGTTGGGGTGAAGATTACTATAGGTAGATTCACAAAACAGCTTTTCTTTCCCAGAGGCTTTTACTGGGCCAATTTTGCACTTCTTATGAGTATTGCAATGTTATTATATTGCAATGTTATTATATATACAGACTGTCCCCAGCTTAAGATAGTTCAACTTACAATTTTTTGGCTTTATGATAGCATGAAAGCAATATATATTTATTGGTAGGCTTGGTTAAGCTATGATGTTCAATAGGTTAGGTATGTTATTAATAAATGTATTGCCTGCTTACTATCTTTTCAACTTATGTGCTCATTGGGATGTAATCCCATTGAAAGGTAAGGAATAGCTATATAAAATAAAGAGCTTCAGAAAGCTAGAGTTATGAAGAACTTAAGAAATAACAAATACAACTGGTTATCACTATTATTCTCCCTTAAATTTCATGTGAAGAAGAAAAAATTCAATGGGTTTTTAAGGTATAAATTTTACAGAAAGAAAAATCCTCACTGAACAAGGCTCTGTTAAAAGAAGAAATCTTTAGGGGTGGGGGTTGCTCATCATAGAATCCCTCAGAGGCCAGCACTTTTCTTGACACAAAGAAAACACTCAATAAAAATGCAATGGATGGATTAAAGAATGAGGTCTCAGCACCATCAATTGGAAATTTATCAATAACAATTCCTATTACTCTTTTGAATACGATGATTGTTCTTCATGCTTTAAGGTACATTTTGCTTTTAAATTACTTTATTTTCACAGCTGAAAAAGTCTGCTGCTAAATAGTATTCTTTTTAAAACTTAAACACTCAACATCTTTTAAAATACTTACTTTTCAATAAATGTCTTCAGACATTACTTAATCTTTATTTAAAAATAATCTGGTAGTCTATGTGGATGATACTAAAAGCTATTGATTCGTTTATCTCAAACAACTGGTCAATTTCCTAAATTACATCAGTAAAATTTGTTGCTTGATTGGTTTAACTCCTGACAAAATGCTATATTGTTTTGCTAAGTTGATACAGCCAGTTTTATTTTCCTCGTTTCATACCGTTTTTTAAGTATAATATTGCTTCTCTTAGCATTTTCCAACTTAGTGCTAAGTAAATTCTTCAGATGAAGGTGCTATGTAAATTTAAAGTATTTTTACTGTTGCAGATGGCTTGTTTCTGACAGGCATCTATGTTTCAGTACTCAGCAATATTCATCAAGCACAGAATTTGTCTTCACTTATTCCGCAACAAATTCAAATTTCTCTCTTCCTGCAGATGTCTAGTTTAAAATCAGGGATATGAAGAACTTCTTTGGAAATTCTATACTTATTTGAAAGTAATGCTTTTGAAGTTTTTCCCCTAGGAAATATCAGGGGTATAGATTTCTTGCATAACTTTTCAGGGGCATAGATTTCTTGCATAACTTTTTATAGCATAAAAGTCTGTAGATTTACCTAAGCATAAAGGCCTGAATAAGCATGTTGTGCAAATAAAACATATACTCAAATGCTTTCTCAGAAACAGGCCTTTTCCTGTTGAATTGAGGAGAGCACTTTGTGTTTTATTTGGAGCAATATAAAAGACTTTGAAGATTTTCCACTGTAACTTATTGTATTATTAATAAAAGACTAAATTAAGTATACATTTGAAGTTAAAATATTTTCTGTTTTAATAATAATTATGATAATAAAATAAGTTAGAATTATGTTGTTAAAAAGCATATTTATTATATATATCTTACTTGACTACTGAGGTTAATCAGATACTGCAAAAGAGAATTTCGCAATAATGATTTAAATACCTAAAACAGAACTGATATTTTTATTATTGTGCTTTGAGTTTTAGTCCATGTGTAACAGAAAACAATTTTTTAAAGCAATAGCATTTATCTAATTGTAATGTTAGTTTTTTTGATTGTGTATTCATATAATTGTGAGCACTGTTAAGGCAACTAACCATGTTTTATCCATCTCTCTATCTATACTATCTACCATAATACCTGAATGCCCACAATATTTTTAATAGAGTGAATGAATGAAAAATACAGAATTGACATATTATATATTATTATATATCATAGAATAATTTACCTGTACTGCTTTAGGAAAGTTTTACCTATAGTGTTTAAAGAATGCAATCCCTTGCCAAATTACCTTGTTTATGGGCATGCATGCAGATGACAATTATTTTATGTCTGTAATAATGTTTTAGTATTTAGCATAGGAATAAGAAAGCTGGGATTTGATATATAGTATAGGGTCAGACCTATATATATATAGGGTCGAGACCTATATATATACACCCTATATATATATATATATATATATATATAGGGTCAGAACCACGTGAACTTTTCCATGTGTTGTTCCTCGCAGAATTCAACTGGATGTGTTAGGTTACACCCCTTGTTTAGTCTTTTATCAATTCTAATTTAAGTATAGCATAGTTTATTTTAATAGCCATTTATAAATGTTATTGGTAACTGTGTTCATATCTATTTAAATTCATTTACATCTTTCCCTCACTCTTGGAGAGGGAAATTATATCTTCATATGTATTTCTTACTGTGTAAAATACCAACACCTTTTATTGCTCACTTTTTTTTCAAGTGTCCAATGTTTTTTTTTCTGTTACTAGCCTTTCCATATTTGTAAAAAGTTCCCCATAAGTTTGAAATCAACTTTTGTTTTCATTTAAGCCTAGCGTCATTGTGATGGCACAGAGAACTTTTTGAAGATGACAGAAAAATTTTATAATTTTTTTAATGAAATTATTTTTTAAGAGTAGCTTTAATCTCATGGAATAAGTATAACTGAAAGATATTTATTTTAATTTCTTAATATAATTTGCAATAATTTTAGTATACTCTTTGACTGCAGAAATTTTTTATACATAATAAATATTTGATTTTTGTCAATCTTTACAAATATTTGCATTTGGCATCCCTCATTTACAACCTTCTGAATTAATTTATTTAACTAGTAATTATTTAGCCCCTGTGATGTACTTGGTATTGTTTTAAGTTTTGGAATATAACAATGAGTAAAAACAAAAAAAATTTTCTCTCTCTGAGCTTATATTCTTGAGAGAGCAGATAGACAGTAAGCAAGATGAATAAGTATTAATAAAATGTGTATTTTTTATTATCACAGTATAAAACTACTAAGTGAAAGTAATAAAGTTTTGGTTTTTTTTTTTAACTCCTGCAGCATTTTCTACCTCCTGCCAGGCTCTCTTAAACTTTTCTCTTGTCCCACAGCTCAGGAATTTATACACAGTAGTTTTTCTTACTTTTGGGGAAAATATGTTACTCTTTTATAGAGGTTAAATATCAACAATTAGAAATGTTTTTTTCCCAAAATGGGGACTGATTGTCATGTTTTGCAGAATGATGTTTAAACTGAAGCAGAATGAAGTATAAAACATCCTTTAAGATCACTTCAGTGACACAATACCCCAAGAATTCTGGAAGGCACACTGACTGCGTATCTACAAGGTAATGTGGGGTGAATGATCATGGTACTGATGTCATATAATGTGATACCTCACTGCTATCCAGGTCTAGTCTGAGTGTCTAGGGACATATTTTGGAAGTGAGATAATCTCAAATTGCCTAAGCCTGTGATTCCGGGTCTGTATTAGCTACTGGCATAGAGCTTTTCACTTACTGTGGTATAAGGAGGTAGAATATTGGGACAAACAAGTGAACATGGTGTGTTGGTGTGGATACACAAATCACATAGTTCTAGGGTCTTCCCATGGGTAGTACACAACCTAATATTCCAGTAAGCATTTGCATTGCATTGCCAAAAGAAAAAAAAATCATAATTTAGAGCTGCTTTTTTTTTTTTTTTTTTTTTTTTTTTTTTTTTAAGTTCTAAGAGCAGCTTCTAATAGGGATTTGATGCTTAACTGTTACAACAAGCCAATGGCTTAGGCACGGTTATTATTATACTTCAGATGAGGGCACCGAGCTTCAGAGAGGTTAAATAATTTAATTGGTCATTAGTAAGGTGCAGAGTTAATGATAGCATGGAAGTCTACTTGACTCATCCATACTCTCTTCACCAAAAACTGGACTGTTTTTGTCTTTAACTCTTATTTCTTGTTTTTCATCAGTTCTTAAACCTTAGTGTTTCCTGAAAGGTCTTCTACTAAAAAATTAGTTCGGAAGAAGTGGGAAGTTACTTCTATAAAAGAGGCATTTAAATTAAAATATTTGATTAGCAATGACCTCAATTTAGTTCAATTGCTTTAGTTTTTAAAACTTTAATACTGCTCTGAAGATTTCATATACACACATGTAGGGAACCAACAGGAAAAATAATGTGCAGAGTATTATTTATAATGAGTCCCAAATTTTTATAAATGTGAACTTTTTCTTTATTTTTGGTGGAATATACTGAGATTAGTGTATTAAATATTTCAGAATACTGTTTTAAATCAGGGTTTGCCTAGAAAATGTTAGCTAATGATAAGCAATTTAAAAGACTAAATGAATGAAGGTTGGCATCTACTCACCTATTAATTAATCATAATTATGGTCCTAAATTTGCCAAAATTTTACAGAAACAATAAATAAAACATAAATACAAGTAAGTCTTCATATAAGATCAATAAACCCAAGCTAGTTATCATGACAAACTAATGCTGTTAAATAAACACTGAAAATTCAAAGCAAAATTTGTATTCTATTTGTACATTACTGACCAATGATGGATACAGATTTCAATATTTTTATCATACATATAAAATACTAGATAATATGCTATAAAGTTATAGGAAATGCATAATAAATATCCTTAATGTGTGTGAAAAATTTCATGTTTCAACTTTCAGAATTCTCTTTGAAATTTAATGTGTAAACAATTTAATTTTATACACATATGTAAAAAATTGTTAAAAATAATAACATTGGGGCTATAAAATAAATTTTGTCTTCAAACTTTGTCATAATCCACATAACTTTTCCACCGACAACATTTCTCAAATTAGTATTCAACAATATTTTATTTTTCTTCTGCTGTTTCCTGGATTACACATAAGAATATTTTATATATCAGGTATATTTGTATAGTTAAAGAGAAATCTAAGAGAGCGGAATAGGCAAATTACCTTCTTAAATCAGCAATGAATAGGCATAGTTCAACTTGCATAATGAAGTAGAAACATATTCAAATAACCACTTGTCATCAACAGTATGTGCAACTGTCTTTCTAATTCATGTTTCTATCTTCTACCTCTATGGCTTACTTTATTTACTATATATGTTGCTTATGTTATAATTCAATTTATGTAACTTCAGAAAATCTAGGCAATTGTCTTGAAATATTGCAAAGATCTGCAACGCTGCACACTGTGATATGTAGCAGGTCAATAATTTGGGGGATAATTTTCTTTGTAGATGACCTGAAGTTTCTCATTTGAAACAATCATACTTTACTGTGCAAAGTCTTTAAGTAAGTTCAGTTTTAAATCAACTGTTGTTAAAATATCCAATCATGAGCTAAAGACTCATGGATGTTTTAAGGCATTTAATATGAGGAAGGTATTTGTTTCAGGCACTGCATCAATTAGAGGGGCCACTGTCATGACATTCAAAGGATAGGTATAATTGTAATAGTACTGAATAGAATGCAATTATATTAAATAGCATATGGGGATTGGGTGACCCAAGGAATGGCTACTGAAATGTAGTCTTTTTCTACTCTTTCATTCAATGGTTGAAATTATGCCAAGGTCATTTGTGATTGAGAGCTATCTGATGGTTGTCGGTATTCTCTAGGAAAAATTAATTGAGGGTCACCATCCTATTCTGAGTAAAAAGCAGAGCTGGACCTTCTGTATCTCTCAGCAAGATTCTAGGAAAGCTTGTCTGAAGCAGTCCATTTTGTAGCGGCATTAGCAGAGATTACGTTTTAGAACAAACTGGCAAGGGTTTTAAACATTGACCTGTTTTTTAAAAATATGTTTCCAAGAGAAAAAAAAATATCTGTGTACATACTGTTTTCACTGTATTATTATATCCTTCAGAAATACTTCTAATTTGAAATGTTCTTCCTTTTTTTAAGTATACCTAAGTGTTTTCTTTTTGGATCTTTTGACATCTATGAATAGGTTATATAATAGGTAAAATTTTCTATAATGAATGTTATTAGATTCGTTTGCTTGTTTAAATAGGAAGTTTTCCCCTCCTTTAGCTTAGAAAATAATATATACTATCTTTAAAAAAAACCTCAAAAGTTTAATTAGTAGAAAAATATTGTTTTAATATATAATCAGGGACAATGATCATGTATTTGAAAATTTTAACTGCAATACACAGAAGTGTGTGTGTGTGTGTATGTGTGTGTTACATTCACACTCACATACACACACACACAAGTACTAACCACTCAATGTAAAACATTACTTATCATCAATGGGTTATCTTCTGACATCGCACTGGGATAGAACTATACAGTAAATAATGAATTGTGGGATGCAGCCAGGCTTGCAGAAAATAACTATTTGAGGGATGGTGCATGAACAGAAAGCTGTAATTTT